>NC_056730.1:873046905-873380408 GCF_019279795.1 Protopterus annectens | reverse complement strand
AAGGTAAAGAGAAGTTCAATAAGCTCTGCTTGGGGTCACATGCAATCTGTCTAGAGATGATTGGGTTGCTGACAAATATTGGTTCTCCTACGCAGTTTCCAGTAGGTCTAAATGCATAATAGGTGCTGAATCCTGGCAAAGGGGGAGTGCTGTCTTTATACTGAAACCAAGTCTCTGTTACAGCACTAATATGGATGTGTTAAAGTTGTAAGAGATTTCAATATCCAGCAAAAATACTTTTAAAATTTCTGAATTTGTTGCAAACATTTTTATATCGAAATGCCTAGAACATGAGCTTTGCCTAAAAAAGGTAACCTGGGGCCAGTAAGTGCTTTAGCCAGTATGTGGAATACATATAACAAAAGTTGCAGGCCATCCGCTGTGAAGATAGATGGGCTGTCAGTCATCTCATCCCATGCTAATACATATTGGATTCACTAAGAATGACATCAGCTATGTCGCCAATTTTTAAAGGCAGTTTTCTTCTCTTTGTATCTGGGCATCATTCTGGCTAAGGGTAGGATTTCAGGGTTAGAGTCTCACCTGCATGAGGCACATGAATGTTAAGCTCCGGTATGTTTTTCTGCATGTCCTTCTAGGTTAAGCATCTTGATTTATTCAAACCAACATGAGAAACTACTAGACTGTAGTCATATTTGTCCTGCTTGAGGAAACTATGGGGACATCATGACACTGTGGATCGTGGCACTAGAATGACAGCTGTCACACTATCTTTGTCCATCCTAGTGAGTGTAGAGTCAATGTGCCTGTTGCTAAAGTCATCAGTTACAAGGACAGTTGTATTTGGATACACAGACTTAGTGGCAGTGGATACTTTGCAGTCTGCAGCCTGGTGAATAACTGAGTTAAGTGAGTATGGACTTGTGTTAATGAATTGCAGCTGTGGCTGTTTTGTTCTAATTCTTGAAGGCTCAGAAAGTGATTGTCTTACTAGTTCAGTGTACGCTGATTTATGTGATCTTGTGGAGGTACAGGTGAGTTTATGTGTTGCTTACCAACTATGCATGCATGTGGGAGGGTAGCCTCCAGTTTATATGCTTGTTTGTCCTTCTCACAATCATATCTCAGTGACCTACTTGTAGCTGTTTGTCAGTCAGCATCAGTCAGTTCCTACACTATCTTGGCATACCAAGAGCAATGATACTGGCAATAAAAGGGGTAGATGTAGGCTTGGCTTCCATGTTTGCTAGATGTGTCCAATTACCAAGGCCAGAAATGATATAATGAACTGATTTAGTCCATAGGCAGTAATAATACGTTGAATAGATACACCATACTTTGGAGAAGATCTATTGAGTGAGAAGAAGATGTGTTAACATGGCTTACTCCTACCTCACTGAAGCATGTCCATCAAGGCAGCTTTAGACTAAGTTTTTTACACTGCAGTTTGATTTACTACAGTTGATTGGATTGTGCAAGCTAGTGGTGCATTAGTTGTTTTACTACATTTGCTTGGATTGTATGAGCTAGTGATGCACAGTTTGTTTTACTACAGTTGTTTCGATTGTGTGAGCTAGTGGTGCACTTTTGGTGTGTTTTCTCTTTTTTTCTCTTTTTTTTCTACTTTAGAGTAACCATAGAATTTGTATATATTAGTTAAGGGGTATGGAAGGCAACCCCTGATGGGGGGCTGGGGGCACATGACTGCTCCTGAATTTTTTTTAATGTTCTTTTTACTTATACTTTTTGATATTAAAAAAAATCTGTAAAGCATAACTCGACCAAACATAGATAATGGACTCTAATACTTATGCAACAACTACTTGAGTCTACAGGAAAGAAATTGCAAAGTACAGTCAAATCCAAGAGTAATACAGAGGTATAGTTCTGTATAGCATACAAATTCTGTATAATAACAATGCTATAATGGATGAAGAGGAAGTATAAATTAAACACAGAAAGATCCAGTGGCAGTACATGATTATAGTCTGGTACAGTAAGTACACAGAGTAGTAAGACAACAACAGACAAATTCAGTACAATAACTATAGAATGAAGATTAAATAGATATTAAAATGTAAACAGGTAACCAAATTGAAAAACTAACTGAAAAACAAAAAGGTTACAGGAGTCCTAAAGCCAAGAGTCTCAACACGAAGTAAACTTGAACGCAATTTAATAACAAAACCAAAGGGTTTTCGTTGCTGTAAAAACAGTAACTTTTTCAGAAGGATACAAACATTTAGTGCCAAAACGTTTTAAATATTCAAGAGGAAGTGTGTCAAATGACATCACTTCCTGCATGGCGCTATGTTAAAATACAGTCAACCGTATATAAAATAAAAATATGACATATATAACAATGCACAATAACACTTAAAACTTTCAATAAAATTCATAAAACATCCAAAATATATATTATATAAATATATGTGAATACATATACAACTATAAATTATACTTATAAAATGATGCATTAATAAGTGTTGAACCACCATTCATACTATATACTAGAATTGATCATTAAATTAAAAGACCAAATTCTACTTACATGAATAATGCTATGATCAACGTTAGTATCTTCTATCTATTATAACTTTTAAATTTTAATACTGCTGCTATATTACAATTCTCATTAAGACCAGGGACATTGAAAGCATCAAGTTTGATCTGCCATTCAAGCTCACGTATTTCCAATAAGAGAGTTAGAGGTCCACCTCTTTGGTTGGGAGGAATATGATCTATCCCCATAAACTGAAAGTTGTGACCAGGATTGTGGGCAATGTGTTTGGCAAGGGCATTCTCCATTTTGCCATTCCTGATAGCATATATATGTTGGTATATTCAGTCTCGTAATTTACGATCGGTCTTACCAATGTAGAATGCCCTGCAGCAATTACAAAACACCGCATAAACAACAGATCTAGTATCACAATTAATTCTATGTTGGATGGAATACTTCATATTGCCAATATTAAAGGTTTCACCTATTTTTATAGTTCGGCACCTATTACAACATCCACATGTGAATGACCCTTTCTGCCTAGAGAATGGAATAACTCCTTTATTACTTTGTAACAATTCTTTCAGGTTGTTACCCCTTCTATATACAATGATGGGCCGTAGACCCAATTTTCCTAGAAGGTAGGAATCACTACTAATAAAGTGCCAGTTTTTTGCAAATAATGGACCAAATCTGTTTCAATTCTATATTGAATGTAGTGATGAAACTAGTTAGAAATTTTACTGGCCTGTTGGAAGAGGTACTAGTGCCTAGCGTATCCGAAGTCTCAGATGGAACAGGCAAATCAACTACGGTTACTGCAGATGGGGACATGTTTTGATCAAGAAGTGGTTTAAAAAACCCATAGATCTTTTGATTTCAATCTCTTCAATGATAAAGTCAATTAAAGTGGGAGGGTAGCCTCTATTCATAAACAATCCCTTTAAAAAACTACATTCTTGTTGGAATAAATTATGTGTATTACACATACGTACTGCCCTGACGAGTTGCCCTTTCACTATTGCTCGTTTCTGTTTATATGGATGGAAACTAGAAAAGTGAAGAAAGGAATTACAAAAGGTGGGTTTCCTAAAAACGGAAGATAACAACATCCCACCTTCTAGATCCTTCACGAGTTTTACATCCAAATAATCAATTTCTTTTGCAGAAAATTTATAAGTAAACCTTAAAAAAGATGTAGTTTTGTTCATATAATTTACTAAAGTTTCAGCTTCAAGGGCATCACCACGGAACAAGATGAAAATATCGTCAAGGAATCGTGTGTATATTTTGAACTGATCTTTAAACGTAGGGTTGTCAAGAATAAAATGCTTCTCCCAATAAGCCATGAAGGAGTTGGTGACACTTGCCCACATGGTGATCCCATGGCCACGCCTTGTTTTTGAAGATAGTATTTTTTATCGAAGATGAAAAAATTAGAACTTAGAACAATATCCAACAGTTCTGTTACTACATTGATATCCTTTTGAGTAGCTTCAAGGTCCCTTAATAACAATTCTATCCATTCAATAGCTTCTAAATGGGGTATGGAAGTATAAAGATCAACAACATCTATGGTAAGAAAATTATTGGACATACCGAATTCTATATTATTGATATCCTTCAAGAAGGACCAAGAGTCCTTGCACACCACTGGTATAGCCTTGATGTATTTTGCCAAAATCTTAATAAGTTTGGCACATGGATAGGTCATAGCCTCACATAATGCTACCACTCCACTGAATCAAACACATAAACACACAAAGACATACTCGGAGGCTCTGAGTAAAAATTTACCTAAACAGCAGAGGCCTCCAAAGCAGACACCCAAACAACTGCTACCTCAAGACACCCCACAAGCAACACATAAACCACAAAAGCAGTGTGCAAAGCAGTCACAGCCCTTAAGGCCAAATACAACACCAAACATACTTGTCATAGGTGACTCTATAGTCAGACACACTGACGTCCCACTCACCAGGCTGAACAAGGAGAGGGTCACAGTAAGCTGCCTATCGGGCGCTAGAATCCGCCACATAACACAAGCACTCGGGTCACTCCATGGCAAGTACAAATATGACACAGTCATTGTCCATGCTGGTGTGAATGACCTGAGACGTACCTCCCTGGACTACATGAAAAGAGACATAGAGGAGCTCTCTGATTATGTAGCCCAGGTAGGTATGACCCTGACCCTGAGCAGTATCCTTCCTTCACCAAGAATGATGCCACAATATAGAGACAAGATGATCAGCTTTAACAATTGGCTTAATGTCTGGTGTCATTCAAAGGGGATCCAGTGTCTGTCTGCCTGGGATGACATGCTTGACAAGCCACGCTGCTTCGCAAGGGACAGCTTGCACCCGTCACCCCTGGGATTCCGGATATTGGCTAAGGCTCTTGCCACCCCCATAGTGCCTTTTTTAGGCAAGGCTCAAATTCTAAACCTACCACCCTAGAAAACAAAAATGGGAAGAAACTGAGGGTAATGCTGCTCAATGCCAGAAGTCTAAATCTCAAAATGCATGCACTCGAGGCCCTTCTCAGTATGGAGAACATCGATGTCTGTGCTGTAACTGAAACCTGGTTCAAGGATCCTGAGAGCACCCCGGCACTATTAGGTTTTACTTCATATCATGCGTTCCGGTCCCAAAACCCGGAGCACACCACAAAAGGAGGGGGTGTATCCATATTCATAAAGGATACCCACACCTCCAGGTTGGTGGCAATGCACGAAGCTTCGGAAACCATCCAGGTGCAACTAACCATAGGCAAAACTGCTCTACAAATTGTAGCATGCTACAGGCCACCCTCTCAAACTCAGGAACCCCACACAGCCTTCCTGAAGACACTGGAAGGTATAAATACATCTCCAAACACCATCATATTGGGTGACTTCAACTACCCGAATATAGACTGGGAACATTACTCAAGTCCTAACTTTCTAGCCCAACGGTTCCTGGAGTTCATAAATTCAAATGCCATGGAGCAGCTAGTCACTGTTCCTATGAGAGGAGAAAATATACTAGATCTCATTATCACAAACATGGGGACAAAATGCTCCACACCAGAGGTATGTCCCTCATTGGTGAGATCTGATCATAAACTAATCTCACTGGAAATCTATACCCCGGCCCCACCCCAAACAAAAAAGACCACAGTGAAGAACTTCTCTAAAGCAAACTTCACACTACTCAAGACTGGTGTGGTATCCTTCAAGGCCCCTGAGCCAGTGGAAACCACAACCCAAGCTGCGGAAGCCCTTACAAATGCCTTCTATGAACACCTCCAGGACTGCATGGATCAGGCAATCCCAAATAAAACCAAGACTCTTTCCACAAAGGGCAAACGTCCAGTCTGGTGGACCCCAGCCATTAACAAACTTTACAATAAGAGGAGAAAGCTATTACATGATAGAACAAAATCCATAAAAGGGAAGTCACCCCTAATCATTATTAGTAAAAATACGAGCACTCATAAAATCAACTAAGGCCAATTTTGATAGAAAAATTGCCATGGATTCAAAGGACAATCATAAGGCCTTTTCAGCTATGTTAGGAACCTGGGTGGAAACTCCCAGATATGCTCATAATTAGTCCAAAATGATACAAAATTCACTGAACCCACAGACATTGCCAACATACTGGCAGACAGGTTCAGTGCAAACTTCACTCCCTCTCCCCTAAAGGAGAGATAACTATCCCAGCCGAGTATAGCCTCCCAGACATCTCAAATGCACAGGTGAAAGCTGCTCTCTCTAAAGCTAAAAACACAGCATCAATGGGACCGGATGGTGTCCCCGGCTGTGTGCTACACGAGCTAAATGAGGAATTAAACCCGCACATAAGGCAGCTGTTTAATCTCAGCCTTACCACAGGATACGTGCCCAAGGAGTGGCGTACGGCAACTGTGGTCCCACTCCACAAAGGCGGCGCCTCTACGGACCCTGGTAATTACCGTCCCATAAGCTTAACAAGTCTAGTCTGCAAAGCTATGGAGAGGATCATAATGGAGCTCATAAACAAAGATATAGGGGACTTACAGACATTGGACCCGACCCAGTTTGGCTTCGTCAAGGGAAGATCATGCCTTTTGAACTTGGTTGACTTCTTCGAAACAGTCACCAAGGCCATTGATGAGGGAAAGGCAGTCCATACAGCCTACCTTGACCTTGCAAAGGCTTTTGACACAATACCCCACTCGGGTATTGTAGAAAAACTTACCAGCTTAAATGTAAACCCATATGTCACAAGATGGGTTGCAAACTGGCTTAAGGACAGAACCCACAGGGTTAGAGTTGCTGGTGCTATGTCAGACTCCAAGCCGGTTACAAGTGGTGTCCCACAGGGCTCGGTCCTTGGCCCCCTATTGTTCGGCATCTACTTCTCAGAAGTACAGGCCAACATGGGAGGACTTTGGCTGACAAAGTTTGCAGACGACTGCAAACTGGGCCATAGTGGAAAGTGCATCGGACACGGATATCCTTCAGAAGGGACTCACGGAAACAGATAGCTGGTGCCAGAGCCATGGCCTGAAGTTAAACGCCAAAAATGTATAGTCATACCCTTCGGGAAAAACAAGGTAACCCCAAGCTACCATACAGGTGGCAATCCACTAAGCACAGAAGAGGTTATCAGGGACCTGGGGCCCAGGTTGACAGTGGCCTTTCTTTTGACACTCACGTTGCTAAAGTGGTTAGAAAGACCTTCTACATTGCCCACCTGATCATGAAGGGATTCACATCCAGATCTAGTGAGGTCATTGTTCCCCTGTATTCTTCACTTATCAGACCAATGATCGAGTACAATGCCCCATTCGGGATGTATCTCACCCGACATCTGCAGCAATTGGAGAGACCCCAAAAGTTCCTCACCGAAAGGATAAAGGGACTCCAAAATCTGTCATATGCTGCCAGATTGAAGAAACTCCAGCTCTATTCAGTCGCATACCGTCTGCTCAGAGGTGACATGTGCCTGACATACAAGGCCATGTCCAACCCGGAATTAATGGACATGCTCCACCTCAAAAAATCCAAATCCACCAAAACCACTAGAGCAAGTGACTTAAACCTTAGCACGGATATAAATAGGACGTGCTGGAGGGATAGATTTATCACTCAGAGACTCCCCATGCTGTGGAATAAAATCCCGGTCCATGTGAGGCAGAGCACCTCGCTGACTCTGTTCAAGAGAAATCTTGACCTGTGGATGGGAGATCGTAGGTTTACCCCGGGAATCATCTCTGCGTCACTGCTGGACAGAGGCACAACAAATTAATGGGCACAGTATTTTTTCATATAAGGGGTGGCGTAAGCCACAAAAATTTGGGCTAGGCTTATAAATGCCTTAGGGCAGATAGCCTAGTATAAACCTATGAACCTATGAATAGACGATCTCCCATCCATGAGAGCTCTCATGGGAGGATTCTGCAAGTCCTTATGGATCTTGGGAATCCCGAACATGACAGGAGTTTTCGGAAAAGATATATCAATGAAATTATAAGTGTCTATATCAATTTTGCCTAACAGAAACATATCCCTGAAGTGACCCTTGATCCTTTTATAGGTGACATTCATCTCATTCAAGGAGGAAGGGCTATAAGCTGGAGAGTTCAAAACCAATAACATTTTTTCATTATACTCCAAATTGTCAAAGATGACCAAACCGCCCCCTTTATCTGGCTTGATCACTCTCACGGGTGAATTCCGGAGAGCACTCAAAGCCATTTTTTGTTCCCTACTTGTGTTGGACTCATCAGAATTCAAATTGGGAACAAAAGATTTCAGAAGATGCCTGATGTCAACTTCACAAACTTTCTCGAATATTTGGAGTCCAACATGCAGGGGCGGATTGAATGTGCTAGACAACTTCAACCCTAAACCTGGATCCATAGGATTATTGCTAAACAATAGGTCTAAGTTCAGTTTGCGAACAAAACACTTCAAATCTATTATAATTTTAGTTATATTACAATGGTTGCTAGGAATAAAAGTATTCCCAAATGATAACAATTCAATTAGTTCAGGTTCTAAATGAACAGTAGAAAAATTGTAGATTTTAAAGTCTCCTTTGCTGTTAGTTTGAATTGAATGGGACGTTTCATTGATATCCATTCCATGAGTCACCATGTTTTGGCAAGTATTTTCATCTGATGGAAGAGGCACAGCTAATTGTTCCGGACTCTGTTCCTGTTCGTATAAGGTCGTTGAGCTTGCGGCCCTAAAAAATTGTCCTTATTATTTCTTGAATTATTTTGGTTCATGTAGTTATTATGGTTACCATTTCTAGATTTATTGTAGTTATTTGCCTTGATCCTATTACTTCTCCTTAAGCCATTATCATGAGTATCGCCAGATCCATCATCTATATCTGCGATATTTTGCCTATTCTGGCCATTATTCTCAGATAAATCAAGAACTTCTTCGCCAATAGGTGGTTGGGATGTTCTAGTACTTTGATGCTTGGGGTAGGCATTAAGCTGTTCGTACGCCTGCCTATCCCTAATTAATTTCTTTGTTTTATTCAATTTCAGTTTCACCATTAAAGCATCTATACTATTGAAAATACGATTATAATCGTATTTATATCTGATGAAGTCTATATCACGCTTAATGACCCCATCAAGTTCACTGATCTCAAGAGTAAGCATGTTGATATTGTTCGTATAGTGCTTGATTAATAATTCAATAAGTTGAGACCCTTGCCGTTGGAAAAGGGCCAATAAGTCAGCTAGGAAAGAAGAATTCTGCACAAGCCCAGAATGAGAAAAGGAACTCCGCAAACCTTTGGGAACAATGTTCTCTTTCAGACACTGTTGGAAGTACGAAACTTCCAATTGCATTTTCTTTAACTTTAACAATTTCACATCGAGGAGTTTGAATTTATTATTGATGGTATCAACACTGGTGAAAGCATATGCTGCACCCGAAGCCGGTGTTTCCCGGAAAGGTCTTTAAGAAAAAGCGAAGGGTTCTATGTTACCAATCCACTCCGCTATGAGAGGTACACCAATAAGCCCCGGGTTTCCACTGTCATTTTGGGTTAACACATCTTGGCCAGCTGGTATTTGAGGGCAACGTTGACCGTTGGGGATAGACCCACTTCCAAGCGGGACAGCTGACATCGAATGAGAAGCTGAGGGAGCAGGACAATTGTTCCGCTCAAACAGAGGACTGTGAGAATCGATTCTGTTATTTCTTATTTCAATAACATCCAAGCGAGAATGCAAAGAATCCATTCTTTGCGATAACGCTAGAAGAAGAGCTCCGACATCGACACTGTCAGTCGCTGGAGCTAAGTTGTTAAACCCAAACATGTTTGGAGTACTCGGGCTATCCAAACTTCCTGTAGCCATACCACACGACAGCTATAAACAGGTAACCAAATTGAAAAACTAATGGAAAAACAAAAAGGTTACAGGAGTCCTAAAGCCAAGAGTCTCAACATGAAGTAAACTTGAACGCAATTTAATAACAAAACCAAAGCGTTTTCGTTGCTGTAAAAACAGTAACTTCTTCAGAAGGATACAAACATTTAGTGCCAAAACTTTTTAAATATTCAAGAGGAAGTGTGTCAAATGACATCACTTCCTGCATGGCGCTATGTTAAAATACAATCAAACAGTCAACTGTATATAAAATAAAAATATGACATATATAACAATGCACAATAACACTTAAAACATTCAATAAAATTCATAAAACATCCAAAATATATATTATATAAATATATGTGAATACATATACAACTATAAATTATACTTATAAAATGATGCATTAATAAGTGTTGAACCACCATTCATACTATATACTAGAATTGATCTTTAAATTAAAAGACCAAATTCTACTTACATGAATAATGCTATGATCCACATAAGTATCTTCTATCTATTATAACTTTTAAATTTTAATACTGCTGCTATATTACAATTCTCATTAAGACCAGGGACATTGAAAGCATCAAGTTTGATCTGCCATTCTAGCTCACGTATTTCCAATAAGAGTGTTAGAGGTCCACCTCTCTGGTTGGGAGGAATATGATCTATCCCCATAAACTGAAAGTTGTGACCAGGATTGTGGGCAATGTGTTTGGCAAGGGCATTCTCCATTTTGCCATTCCTGATAGCATATATATGTTGGTATATCTGTTTTCGTAATTTACGATTGGTCTTACCAATGTAGAATGCCCTGCAGCAATTACAAAACGCCGCATAAACAACAGATCTAGTATCACAATTAATTCTATGTTGGATAGAATACTTCATATTGCCAATATTAAAGGTTTCACCTATTTTTATAGTTCGGCACCATTACAACATCCACATGTGAATCACCCTTTCTGCCTAGAGAATGGAATAACTCCTTTATTACTTTGTAACAATTCTTTCAAGTTGTTACCCCTTCTATATACAACGATGGGCCGTAGACCCAATTTTCCTAGAAGGTAAGAATCACTACTAATAAAGTGCCAGTTTTTGCAAATAATGGACCAAATCTGTTTCGATTCTACATTGAAAGTAGTGATGAAACTAGTTGGAAATTTTACTGGCCTGTTGGAAGAGGTACTAGTGCCTAGCATATCCGAAGTCTCAGTTGGAACAGGCAAATCAGCTACAGTTACTGCAGATGGGGACATGTTTTGATCAAGAAGTGGTTTAAAAAACCCCATAGATCTTTTGATTTCAATCTCTTCAATGATAGGGTCAATTAAAGTGGGAGGGTAGCCTCAATTCATAAACAATCCCTTTAAAAAACTACATTCTTGTTGGAATAAATTATGTGTATTACACATACGTACTGCCCTGACGAGTTGCCCTTTCACTATTGCTCGTTTCTGTTTATATGGATGGAAACTAGAAAAGTGAAGAAAGGAATTACAAAAGGTGGGTTTCCTAAAAGCGGAAGATAACAACATCCCACCTTCTAGATCCTTCACGAGTTTTACATCCAAATAATCAATTTCTTTTGCAGAAAATTTATAAGTAAACCTTAAAAAAGATGTAGTTTCGTTCATATAATTTACTAAAGTTTCAGCTTCAAGGGCATCACCATGGAACAAGATGAAAATATCATCAAGGAATCGTGTGTATATTTTGAACTGATCTTTAAACGTAGGGTTGTCAAGAATAAAATGCTTCTCCCAATAAGCCATGAAGGAGTTGGCGACACTTGCCCCACATGGTGATCCCATGGCCACGCCTTGTTCTGTTACTACATCGATATCCTTTTGAGTAGCTTCAAGGTCCCTTAATAACAATTCTATCCATTCAATAGCTTTTAAATGAGGGTATGGAAGTATAAAGATCAACAACATCTATGGTAAGAAAATTATTGGACATATCGAATTCTATATTATTGATATCCTTCAAGAAGGACCAAGAGTCCTTGCACACCACTGGTATAGCCTTGATGTATTTTGCCAAAATCTTATTAATAAGTTTGGCACATGGATCCGCCCCTGCATGTTGGACTCCAAATATTCGAGGAAGTCTGTGAAGTTGAGATCAGGCATATTCTGAAATATTTTGTTCCCAATTTGAATTCTGACGAGTCCAACACAAGTAGGGAACAAAAAATGGCTTTGAGTGCTCTCCGGAATTCACCCGTGAGAGTGATCAAGCCAGATAAAGGGGGCGGTTTGGTCATCTTTGACAATTTGGAGTATAATGAAAAAATGTTATTGGTTTTGAACTCCCCAGCTTATAGCCCTTCCTCCTTGAATGAGATGAATGTCACCTATAAAAGGATCAAGGGTCACTTCAGGGATATGTTTCTGTTAGGCAAAATTGATATAGACACTTATAATTTCATTGATATATCTTTTCCGAAAACTCCTGTCATGTTCGGGATTCCCAAGATCCATAAGGACTTGCAGAATCCTCCCATGAGAGCTCTCGTGGATGGGAGATTGTCTATGACCTATCCATGTGCCAAACCTATTGATAAGATTTTGGCAAAATACATCAAGGCTATACCAGTGGTGTGCAAGGACTCTTGGTCCTTCTTGAAGGATATCAATAATATAGAATTCGATATGTCCAATAATTTTCTTACCATAGATGTTGTTGATCTTTATACTTCCATACCCCATTTAGAAGCTATTGAATGGATAGAATTGTTATTAAGGGACCTTGAAGCTACTCAAAAGGATATCGATGTAGTAACAGAACTGTTGGATATTGTTCTAAGTTCTAATTTTTTCATCTTCGATAAAAAATACTATCTTCAAAAACAAGGCCTGGCCATGGGATCACCATGTGGGGCAAGTGTCACCAACTCCTTCATGGCTTATTGGGAGAAGCATTTTATTCTTGACAACCCTACGTTTAAAGATCAGTTCAAAATATACACACGATTCCTTGATGATATTTTCATCTTGTTCCATGGTGATGCCCTTGAAGCTGAAACTTTAGTAAATTATATGAATGAAACTACATCTTTTTTAAGGTTTACTTATAAACTTTCTGCAAAAGAAATTGATTATTTGGATGTAAAACTCGTGAAGGATCTACAAGGTGGGATGTTGTTATCTTCCGTTTTTAGGAAACCCACCTTTTGTAATTCCTTTCTTCACTTTTCTAGTTTCCATCCATATAAACAGAAACGAGCAATAGTGAAAGGACAACTCGTCAGGGCAGTACGTATGTGTAATACACATAATTTATTCCAACAAGAATGTATTTTTTTAAAGGGATTGTTTATGAATAGAGGCTACCCTCTCACTTTAATTGACCCTATCATTGAAGAGATTGAAATCAAAAGATCTATGGGGTTTTTTAAACCACTTCTTGATCAAAACATGTCCCCATCTGCAGTAACCGTAGTTGATTTGCCTGTTCCAACTGAGACTTCGGATACGCTAGGCACTAGTACCTCTTCCAACAGGCCAGTAAAATTCCCAACTAGTTTCATCACTACATTCAATATAGAATCGAAACAGATTTGGTCCATTATTTGCAAAAACTGCCACTTTATTAGTAGTGATTCCTACCTTCTAGGAAAATTGGGTCTACGGCCCATCGTTGTATATAGAAGGGGTAACAACCTGAAAGAATTGTTATAAAGTAATAAAGGAGTTATTCCATTCTCTAGGCAGAAAGGGTCATTCACATGTGGATGTTGTAATAGGTGCCAAACTATAAAAATAGGTGAAACCATTAATATTGGCAATATGAAGTATTCCATCCAACGTAGAATTAATTGTGATACTAGATCTGTTGTTTATGTTGCGTTTTGTAATTGCTGCAGGGCATTCTGCATTGGTAAGACCGATCGTAAATTACGAGAATGGATATACCAACATATATATGCTATCAGGAATGGCAAAATGGAGAATGCCCTTGCCAAACACATTGCCCACAATCCTGGTCACAACTTTCAGTTTATGGGGCTAGATCATATTCCTCCCAACCAGAGAGGTGGACCTCTAACTCTCTTATTGGAAATACATGAGCTTGAATGGCAGATCAAACTTGATGCTTTCAATGTCCCTGGTCTTAATGAGAATTGTAATATAGCAGCAGTATTAAAATTTAAAAGTTATAATAGATAGAAGATACTAACGTTGATCATAGCATTATTCATGTAAGTAGAATTTGGTCTTTTAATTTAACGATCAATTCTAGTATATAGTATGAATGGTGGTTCAACACTTATTAATGCATCATTTTATAAGTATCATTTATAGTTGTATATGTATTCACATATATTTATATAATATATATTTTGGATGTTTTATGAATTTTATTGAAAGTTTTAAGTGTTATTGTGCATTGTTATATATGTCATATTTTTATTTTATATACAGTTGACTGTTTGATTGTATTTTAACATAGCGCCATGCAGGAAGTGATGTCATTTGACATACTTCCTCTTGAATATTTAAAAAGTTTTGGCACTAAATGTTTGTATCCTTCTGAAGAAGTTACTGTTTTTGCAGCAACGAAAACACTTTGGTTTTGTTATTAAATTGCGTTCAAGTTTACTTCGTGTTGAGACTCTTGGCTTTAGGACTCCTGTAACCTTTTTGTTTTTCCGTTAGTTTTTCAATTTGGTTACCTGTTTATAGCTGTCGTGTGGTATGGCTACAGGAAGTTTGGATAGCCCGAGTATTCCAAACATCTTCGGGTTTAACAACTTAGCTCCAGCGACTGACGGTGTCGATGTCGGAGCTCTTCTTCTAGCGTTATCGCAAAGAATGGATTCTTTGCATTCTCACTTGGATGTTATTGAAATAAGAAATGACAACAGAATCGATTCTCACAGTCCTCCGTTTGAGCGGAACAATCGTCCTGCTCCCTCAGCTTCTCATTCGATGTCAGCTGTCCCGCTTGGAAGTGGGTCTATCCCCAATGGTCAACGTTGCCCTCAAATACCAGATGGCCAAGATGTGTTAGCCCAAAGTGACAGTGGAAACCCGGGGCTTATTGGTGTACCTCTCATAGCGGAGTGGATTGGTAACATAGAACCCTTCGCTTTTTCTCAAAGACCTTTCTGGGAAACACCGGCTTCGGGTGCAGCGGATGCTCTCACCAGTGTTGATACCATCAATAATAAATTAAAACTCCTCGATGTGAAATTGTTAAAGTTAAAGAAAATGCAATTGGAAGTTTTGTACTTCCAACAGTGTCGGAAAGAGAACATTGTTCCCAAAGGTTTATGGAGTTCCTTTTCTCCTTCTGGGCTTGTGCAGGATTCGTCTTTCCTAGCTGACTTATTGGCCCTTTTCCAACGGCAAGGGTCTCAACTTATTGAATTATTAATTAAGCACTATATGAACAATATCAACATGCTTACTCTTGAGATCAATGAACTTGATGGGGTCATTAAGCGTGATATAGACTTCATCAGATATAAATACGATTATAATCGTATTTTCAATAGTATAGATGCTTTAATGGTGAAACTGAAATTTAATAAAACAAAGAAATTAATTAGGGATAGGCAGGCATACGAACAGCTTAATGCCTACCCCAAGCTTCAAAATACTAGAACATCCCAACCACCTATTGGCAAAGAAGTTCTTGATTTATCTGAGAATAATGGCCAGAATAGGCAAAATATCACAGATATAGATGATGGATCTGGCGATACCCATGATAATGGCTTAAGGAGAAGTAATAGGATCAAGGCAAATAACTACAATAAATCTAGAAATGGTAACCATAATAACTACATGAACCAAAATAATTCAAGAAATAATAAGGACAATTTTTTAGGGTCGCAAGCTCAACGACCTTATACGAACAGGAACAGAGTCTGGAACAATTAGCTGTGCCTCTTCCATCAGATGAAAATACTTGCCAAAACATGGTGGCTCATGGAATGGATATCAATGAAACATCCCTTTCAATTCAAACTAACAGCAAAGGAGACTTTAAATATATACAATTTTTCTACTGTTCATTTAGAACCTGAACTAATTGAATTGTTATCGTTTGGGAATATTTTTATTCCTAGCAACCATTGTAATATAACTAAAATTATTATAGATTTGAAGTGTTTTGTTCGCAAACTGAACTTAGACCTATTGTTTAGCAATAATCCTATGGATCCAGGTTTAGGGTTGAAGTTGTCTAGCACATTCAATCCGCCCCTGCATGTTGGACTCCAAATATTCGAGAAAGTCTGTGAAGTTGACATCAGGCATCTTCTGAAATCTTGTGTTCCCAATTTGAATTCTGACGAGTCCAACACAAGTAGGGAACAAAAAATGGCTTTGAGTGCTCTCCGAATTCACCCGTGAGAGTGATCAAGCCAGATAAAGGGGGCGGTTTGGTCATCTTTGACATTTTGGAGTATAATGAAAAAATGTTATTGGTTTTGAACTCTCCAGCTTATAGCCCTTCCTCCTTGAATGAGATGAATGTCACCTATAAAAGGATCAAGGGTCACTTCAGGGATATGTTTCTGTTAGGCAAAATTGATATAGACACTTATAATTTCATTGATATATCTTTTCCGAAAACTCCTGTCATGTTCGGGATTCCCAAGATCCATAAGGACTTGCAGAATCCTCCCATGAGAGCTCTCGTGGATGGGAGATTGTCTATGACCTATCCATGTGCCAAACTTATTGATAGGATTTTGGCAAAATACATCAAGGCTATACCAGTGGTGTGCAAGGACTCTTGGTCCTTCTTGAAGGATATCAATAATATAGAATTCGATATGTCCAATAATTTTCTTACCATAGATGTTGTTGATCTTTATACTTCCATACCCCATTTAGAAGCTATTGAATGGATAGAATTGTTAAGGGACCTTGAAGCTACTCAAAAGGATATCGATGTAGTAACAGAACTGTTGGATATTGTTCTAAGTTCTAATTTTTTCATCTTCGATAAAAAATACTATCTTCAAAAACAAGGCGTGGCCATGGGATCACCATGTGGGGCAAGTGTTGCCAACTCCTTCATGGCTTATTGGGAGAAGCATTTTATTCTTGACAACCCTACGTTTAAAGATCAGTTCAAAATATACACACGATTCCTTGACGATATTTTCATCTTGTTCCATGGTGATGCCCTTGAAGCTGAAACTTTAGTAAATTATATGAACGAAACTACATCTTTTTTAAGGTTTACTTATAAATTTTCTGCAAAAGAAATTGATTATTTGGATGTAAAACTCGTGAAGGATCTAGAAGGTGGGATGTTGTTATCTTCCATTTTTAGGAAACCCACCTTTTGTAATTCCTTTCTTCACTTTTCTAGTTTCCATCCATATAAACAGAAACGAGCAATAGTGAAAGGGCAACTCGTCAGGGCAGTATGTGTAATACACATAATTTATTCCAACAAGAATGTAGTTTTTTAAAGGGATTGTTTATGAATAGAGGCTACCCTCCCACTTTAATTGGCCCTATCATTGAAGAGATTTTAATCAAAAGATCTATGGGTTTTTTAAAACACTTCTTGATCAAAACATGTCCCCATCTGCAGTAACTGTAGTTGATTTGCCTGTTCCAACTGAGACTTCGGATACGCTAGGCACTAGTACCTCTTCCAACAGGCCAGTAAAATTTCCAACTAGTTTCATCACTACATTCAATATAGAATCGAAACAGATTTGGTCCATTATTTGCAGAAACTGGCACTTTATTAGTAGTGATTCCTACCTTCTAGGAAAATTGGGTCTACGGCCCATCATTGTATATAGAAGGGGTAACAACCTGAAAGAATTGTTACAAAGTAATAAAGGAGTTATTCCATTCTCTAGGCAGAAAGGGTCATTCACATGTGGATGTTGTAATAGGTGCCGAACTATAAAAATAGGTGAAACCTTTAATATTGGCAATATGAAGTATTCCATCCAACATAGAATTAATTGTGATACTAGATCTGTTGTTTATGTGGCGTTTTGTAATTGCTGCAGGGCATTCTACATTGGTAAGACCGATCGTAAATTACGAGAACGGATATACCAACATATATATGCTATCAGGAATGGCAAAATGGAGAATGCCCTTGCCAAACACATTGCCCACAATCCTGGTCACAACTTTCAGTTTATGGGGATAGATCATATTCCTCCCAACCAGTGAGGTGGACCTCTAACTCTCTTATTGGAAATACGTGAGCTTGAATGGCAGATCAAACTTGATGCTTTCAATGTCCCTGGTCTTAATGAGAATTGTAATATAGCAGCAGTATTAAAATTTAAAAGTTATAATAGATAGAAGATACTAACGTTGATCATAGCATTATTCATGTAAGTAGAATTTGGTCTTTTAATTTAACGATCAATTCTAGTATATAGTATGAATGGTGGTTCAACACTTATTAATGTTATAGTTGTATATGTATTCACATATATTTATATAATATATATTTTGGATGTTTTATGAATTTTATTGAAAGTTTTAAGTGTTATTGTGCATTGTTATATATGTCATATTTTTATTTTATATACAGTTGACTGTTTGATTGTATTTTAACATAGCGCCATGCAGGAAGTGATGTCATTTGACATACTTCCTCTTGAATATTTAAAAAGTTTTGGCACTAAATGTTTGTATCCTTCTGAAGAAGTTACTGTTTTTGCAGCAACGAAAACACTTTGGTTTTGTTATTAAATTGCGTTCAAGTTTACTTCGTGTTGAGACTCTTGGCTTTAGGACTCCTGTAACCTTTTTGTTTTTCCATTAGTTTTTTCAATTTGGTTACCTGTTTATAGCTGTCGTGTGGTATGGCTACAGGAAGTTTGGATAGCCCGAGTACTCCAAACATCTTCGGGTTTAACAACTTAGCTCCAGCGACTGACAGTGTTGATGTCGGAGCTCTTCTTCTAGCGTTATCGCAAAGAATGGATTCTTTGCATTCTCACTTGGATGTTATTGAAATAAGAAATGACAACAGAATCGATTCTCACAGTCCTCCGTTTGAGCGGAACAATCGTCCTGCTCCCTCAGCTTCTCATTCGATGTCAGCTGTCCCGCTTGGAAGTGGGTCTATCCCCAATGGTCAACGTTGCCCTCAAATACCAGATGGCCAAGATGTGTTAGCCCAAAGTGACAGTGGAAACCCGGGGCTTATTGGTGTACCTCTCATAGCGGAGTGGATTGGTAACATAGAACCCTTCGCTTTTTCTCAAAGACCTTTCTGGGAAACACCGGCTTCGGGTGCAGCGGATGCTCTCACCAGTGTTGATACCATCAATAATAAATTAAAACTCCTCGATGTGAAATTGTTAAAGTTAAAGAAAATGCAATTGGAAGTTTTGTACTTCCAACAGTGTCGGAAAGAGAACATTGTTCCCAAAGGTTTGCGGAGTTCCTTTTCTCCTTCTGGGCTTGTGCAGGATTCGTCTTTCCTAGCTGACTTATTGGCCCTTTTCCAACGGCAAGGGTCTCAACTTATTGAATTATTAATTAAGCACTATATGAACAATATCAACATGCTTACTCTTGAGATCAATGAACTTGATGGGGTCATTAAGCGTGATATAGACTTCATCAGATATAAATACGATTATAATCGTATTTTCAATAGTATAGATGCTTTAATGGTGAAACTGAAATTTAATAAAACAAAGAAATTAATTAGGGATAGGCAGGCATACGAACAGCTTAATGCCTACCCCAAGCTTCAAAATACTAGAACATCCCAACCACCTATTGGCAAAGAAGTTCTTGATTTATCTGAGAATAATGGCCAGAATAGGCAAAATATCACAGATATAGATGATGGATCTGGCGATACCCATGATAATGGCTTAAGGAGAAGTAATAGGATCAAGGCAAATAACTACAATAAATCTAGAAATGGTAACCATAATAACTACATGAACCAAAATAATTCAAGAAATAATAAGGACAATTTTTTAGGGTCGCAAGCTCAACGACCTTATACGAACAGGAACAGAGTCTGGAACAATTAGCTGTGCCTCTTCCATCAGATGAAAATACTTGCCAAAACATGGTGGCTCATGGAATGGATATCAATGAAACATCCCTTTCAATTCAAACTAACAGCAAAGGAGACTTTAAAATATACAATTTTTCTACTGTTCATTTAGAACCTGAACTAATTGAATTGTTATCGTTTGGGAATATTTTTATTCCTAGCAACCATTGTAATATAACTAAAATTATTATAGATTTGAAGTGTTTTGTTCGCAAACTGAACTTAGACCTATTGTTTAGCAATAATCCTATGGATCCAGGTTTAGGGTTGAAGTTGTCTAGCACATTCAATCCGCCCCTGCATGTTGGACTCCAAATATTCGAGAAAGTCTGTGAAGTTGACATCAGGCATCTTCTGAAATCTTGTGTTCCCAATTTGAATTCTGACGAGTCCAACACAAGTAGGGAACAAAAAATGGCTTTGAGTGCTCTCCGGAATTCACCCGTGAGAGTGATCAAGCCAGATAAAGGGGGCGGTTTGGTCATCTTTGACATTTTGGAGTATAATGAAAAAATGTTATTGGTTTTGAACTCTCCAGCTTATAGCCCTTCCTCCTTGAATGAGATGAATGTCACCTATAAAAGGATCAAGGGTCACTTCAGGGATATGTTTCTGTTAGGCAAAATTGATATAGACACTTATAATTTCATTGATATATCTTTTCCGAAAACTCCTGTCATGTTCGGGATTCCCAAGATCCATAAGGACTTGCAGAATCCTCCCATGAGAGCTCTCGTGGATGGGAGATTGTCTATGACCTATCCATGTGCCAAACTTATTGATAGGATTTTGGCAAAATACATCAAGGCTATACCAGTGGTGTGCAAGGACTCTTGGTCCTTCTTGAAGGATATCAATAATATAGAATTCGATATGTCCAATAATTTTCTTACCATAGATGTTGTTGATCTTTATACTTCCATACCCCATTTAGAAGCTATTGAATGGATAGAATTGTTAAGGGACCTTGAAGCTACTCAAAAGGATATCGATGTAGTAACAGAACTGTTGGATATTGTTCTAAGTTCTAATTTTTTCATCTTCGATAAAAAATACTATCTTCAAAAACAAGGCGTGGCCATGGGATCACCATGTGGGGCAAGTGTCGCCAACTCCTTCATGGCTTATTGGGAGAAGCATTTTATTCTTGACAACCCTACGTTTAAAGATCAGTTCAAAATATACACACGATTCCTTGACGATATTTTCATCTTGTTCCATGGTGATGCCCTTGAAGCTGAAACTTTAGTAAATTATATGAACGAAACTACATCTTTTTTAAGGTTTACTTATAAATTTTCTGCAAAAGAAATTGATTATTTGGATGTAAAACTCGTGAAGGATCTAGAAGGTGGGATGTTGTTATCTTCCATTTTTAGGAAACCCACCTTTTGTAATTCCTTTCTTCACTTTTCTAGTTTCCATCCATATAAACAGAAACGAGCAATAGTGAAAGGGCAACTCGTCAGGGCAGTACGTATGTGTAATACACATAGTTTATTCCAACAAGAATGTAGTTTTTTAAAGGGATTGTTTATGAATAGAGGCTACCCTCCCACTTTAATTGGCCCTATCATTGAAGAGATTTTAATCAAAAGATCTATGGGTTTTTTAAAACACTTCTTGATCAAAACATGTCCCCATCTGCAGTAACTGTAGTTGATTTGCCTGTTCCAACTGAGACTTCGGATACGCTAGGCACTAGTACCTCTTCCAACAGGCCAGTAAAATTTCCAACTAGTTTTATCACTACATTCAATATAGAATCGAAACAGATTTGGTCCATTATTTGCAAAAACTGGCACTTTATTAGTAGTGATTCCTACCTTCTAGGAAAATTGGGTCTACGGCCCATCGTTGTATATAGAAGGGGTAACAACCTGAAAGAATTGTTACAAAGTAATAAAGGAGTTATTCCATTCTCTAGGCAGAAAGGGTCATTCACATGTGGATGTTGTAATAAGTGCCAAACTATAAAAATAGGTGAAACCTTTAATATTGGCAATATGAAGTATTCCATCCAACATAGAATTAATTGTGATACTAGATCTGTTGTTTATGCGGCGTTTTGTAATTGCTGCAGGGCATTCTACATTGGTAAGACCGATCGTAAATTACGAGAACGGATATACCAACATATATATGCTATCAGGAATGGCAAAATGGAGAATGCCCTTGCCAAACACATTGCCCACAATCCTGGTCACAACTTTCAGTTTATGGGGATAGATCATATTCCTCCCAACCAGTGAGGTGGACCTCTAACTCTCTTATTGGAAATACGTGAGCTTGAATGGCAGATCAAACTTGATGCTTTCAATGTCCCTGGTCTTAATGAGAATTGTAATATAGCAGCAGTATTAAAATTTAAAAGTTATAATAGATAGAAGATACTAACGTTGATCATAGCATTATTCATGTAAGTAGAATTTGGTCTTTTAATTTAACGATCAATTCTAGTATATAGTATGAATGGTGGTTCAACACTTATTAATGTTATAGTTGTATATGTATTCACATATATTTATATAATATATATTTTGGATGTTTTATGAATTTTATTGAAAGTTTTAAGTGTTATTGTGCATTGTTATATATGTCATATTTTTATTTTATATACGGTTGACTGTTTGATTGTATTTTAACATAGCGCCATGCAGGAAGTGATGTCATTTGACACACTTCCTCTTGAATATTTAAAAAGTTTTGGCACTAAACGTTTGTATCCTTCTGAAGAAGTTACTGTTTTTACAGCAACGAAAACGCTTTGGTTTTGTTATTAAATTGCGTTCAAGTTTACTTCGTGTTGAGACTCTTGGCTTTAGGACTCCTGTAACCTTTTTGTTTTTCAGATATTAAAATGTACACACAGTGTACTGCAGAACAGCAGGATCAGAGGCCACCAGTCGGGTGACTGGAGGTTGGCTTGGATACTGTACTCCACATACTTTGAGACTTATTTGACACAGACAGACTGAAGAGGGAGTGGCTCAGATGTTAGAAAACACCAACTACAAATACAAAGTCCACGGCAGCAGATGCAGGACAGCAACCAAATATTTTAACTCAAAGAGCACTTTATTTGTGGAAAAATAATAATTTAGGTTGATAAAATAATTTGAATAGCAACAATAAATCAGCAATAAAGCAAGCGGTTTCATTTCTGTTCATTCAGAGACTTTTTCAAGATAAAGCACACAGTCAACAGTCCCTTTTTTTTAAATAGCAAAAGACAACCCTCTAATTACTCTCCACCAATAATTAATCTAACTTATTGAATGAACAGAGATGAAAGCACTTGATTTATTGATGCTATTCAACTTATTTTATTATTTTTCCACAAATAAAGTGCTCTTTAAGTTAAAAGATTTGGTTGCTGTCCTGCATCTGCTGCCGTGGACTTTGTCTTGGAGTTTCTAGTTTCATTTTGCTGACCAACTACACAGAGTCAGTAGACTCAAATGCTATGCAGTAGCTGCTTCTAGGATTTATCAGACCTAACTACCACATGCTTGGATGTAGCCAAATATAGTTACTGTCACTAACTAGCCTAGCTACAAAAATAAATGTAGATACCAATAGCTGTTAATGATGGTTATGAATCAGTATGGATGCAGCAAAGAACTATTGTAACAACAACAATCTGAGCAACTGACATGCAGGCAAAAAAAAATTCTAAACAAACAACAGCAACAGCATACAAGTCAGTTCAGCATCAATTAGTTCATTTCAATAAACAGCATCATCAGAGCAATACTCACCATAGCTTAAAGCCATGTTGTGCTACTAGTAGCAATCCTCAGTAGCCATTCAAACTGAATGAGGAACCAAGATGAATGTAGGGGATATTAGATAAGAGCTGTAAACACATTAGAACAAATCCATTGCATCTATTCAGTGCAACACACCCTGCTGCTGCACATAGCACACCAAGATTAAATATGTCCAGTAGCTGTTTATATCAAGGAAATGTAGCACAGGGCAGCCCAGTCAAACAGAGACAAGTGTTGCGTGTGGCTTCCACAGGACCATTTTTTTCTTTGAATGATAAAAGATTTATTTTGTTTGCAAGTGTTTCTGACAGTGGAGGTAAAAGCAATGCAATTTTTCTAAATCAAAGTAAAAATGTCATATGCTACTACTACATGGTCATTTTAAAATGCTGTGTGTTGCTTCTCCACAATCATAAACTGCAAAGCAAGAGTGTCTCAGCTCAGTGTGGTTAAGTCTGTCTCAAGTGTTTGCTAGGACTTGTGAAAGGAAGTGTAACTGACTTTTTACCATAAGCAAAATACTGTATATTGTTTTCCTATAATTATATTTTGTCTTTGGGGCATGTATAGTCAGTTTAAGTTGCTTACTAGTGCTACTGATAACATGTTTGAAAGCCCAAATGAGTTTATTCCTGAAGTCAGGTTGCAGATAAACACCTGGACTCCTTGTGTCTTTGACATTCATCTGCAGAAGGAGTGTAGCTTGTCTACAGTCTTTTTTTTATTTTCTTCTTCTGTCTCATTTTGATTTTAAACATCAGTGTGTGGGGGACTAGGCTGGTGATGTGATGCAATGCTGTTGAAGGGAATGTATGTGATACTGGAATACTTGCTATTTTTTGACAGCTGATTTTCAGTACCCTTTCTAGAGCTTCTGCAGTTGAAATGGTGGTAACACCATTCTTTTGTCCGTGGCCTGACAGACTCCTTCATATTAAGTTTGGGACATCCTGCACTGTGCTGTAGTAATGCTTATGTACATTGGAGTTAAGTACTACAGTAAAGTTTAATAAGTTAAGATAGCCGAACCAAAACTGCTCACGATGAAAAACGACAAAATATATTTTGTTTACTAATTGTACTTTTGTAAAGTCATGCTGGTTTTCATTTAAATTCCTTTAAAGGCACATCACTGAGTTATAGTATAACCTCTGCTGTTTATTAAGTAAACTAAATTTGTCCTCAATGCGACTAGTGTGAAGAATTTTGAGCTGTCTTGAAAAACATTTAACTGAGTTTCCAGGGGCTATGAGGATGTGTTTAGTAGTCTTGTAACTAAGTTTAAGTAGAATAAACTGAGGCATCAAGTCGGAGAAGGAGCTGAGATCTCAAACGAATACTTCTGCTGAGCAGTGATATTATACCAAGATTAATTAGATTTACTCTGATAAATTCACTGATTCTGGAAATAACTTTGTAGTTTTAGGCTGTTTTTATCACTTAATATAAGGAACCAAACAGTATTTTTCAAGTAAATCTATACAAGAATGTAGTCAATAAAAATATAGGAGCAAACATATTATTATTGAAGATTGGACAGCTGTAACAGAAAGTTCAGCAAGACAAAAGGATATATTTCCAACTTTTTACTTTTACTATAGCTACTCTGTTTACCTTGCATAAGTACTAGGCGGAATTTCTGGGAAGATGTCACTGATGATACTGCATTGTCATGTCTGTCTTCAAATAAATAAATAAATAGGTTGTGGTTAACCTTCTTACTGGTTGCTTTGGAGCTATAGAGCATATACTGTTAGTGGCAGGGGGCATCTTCACCCTTAATCCCCATCTACCCCTCTCAAAAACTGGAGAGGAGTGTAGGGTTAAATGGGGTGTCAGACTCACCCCTTACTAATGATATAATCATTAGAGAATCAACAGCAAGGTTTTTGGCAATGTCTCACCATAGCTACACTCCTCGGTTTGTATAGCATAACTATGTTCTGTACAATCTATTATTCTCAGCACCAAGTTAAGGGGGGCAGGTGAGTAAAACATTGCCTGTTTGTTTCTATTGTGTAGTATGTCCTGCAATTCACTGGGAAGAGTGGTCTGCATTTCATGAATTCAGGATAATAAATTAATCATGCAATGGCCTATCTGTATTTGTGTGAGCCTGAAAGCCTACATTTTGTTTTAGTGTGACAGTATGGCAAAGGTCACACATTAGCTTCTTTAGTTGCTCATGACTGTCTCACACTCTGTGTACATTTCAAGGGTTAAGGATAAGGTAAGGTAAGGGTCTGGTCTTCTTTCCATAAACTAGTGCATCGCATGCTGTTAAGTAACATTCAGGCTGCTCCTTGAATCTGTTCATTCTGATTGTGGGAGCAGCAAGTGCTGAAGTTTGCCATGTAGTTTAATAGGCTGTCAGATATAGAAGGACTGTAGTTCTTGCTGAGGATGAAAATGAAGCATAGATTGTGAAACAAGTACACGTATCTTCATACAATAAAAGGCATTTTATGTTGGTATTTGGAATAACCTAGTGCAGTACACCAGGAAATCCAGCTAAGTATTCTCTCTGATTTTTCTCCCTCCCATTGTCATAGATAATGTTGAAGGATGTAGTTTGCTTTGCTTTTATTGCATAAATGCAATTTTATCTATGTTGAACAAGTGGGAAGGACTCCTAGGACAGGTGTGTGCTTTCCAGGGTAGCCTGAGGTATATTGTCTTGTTAGGTGAACTAGTCAGTTATATGCTTTATAACCAGAGGATTTAAAATAAAACCCCACAACTTCAGGATGCAGTTCATTCACAGCTCCTTACCTTAATCACTGTATTATACTTCCTGCACAGGACAATATTTTAAGTTTATTTCTCTACTGAATTTAAAGCCACTGTAGTTAAGCTTACTCTATCTTTTTTTTTAACATATGTGTCCCTGCAATTATTTGACTTCCTCTGTGGTGCTTTATACAGTGCGTTTATAATTTAGATGATACTTCTGGATAGAGTCCAAGATATCACAGCAGAGTTGTATAGGCTTAACACCAAAAGGGATAGCAGTCACTTGTCTCCAACAGTGCAGAGTAAATAACTGATTTTTCTTTCAGAGTAAATAATTGTTAATAATAGTATTGGCAAAAAAAAGAGCCTAATTACACTTGCCAGAGCAATGCAGTCTGTAAAGTGCATTACCTGCCACATCATGGTAGCCTTGCTTATGAGCACACTCAAAACCAACACATTATGCCTTAGGATCATAATAAAACACCATGACATGTTATGCAAATTAAGTTTATTTTGTATGAAGATGTCTTACTACCACTAATGGCATGATAAGGTAGCTTGTGTGTTTGAGTGATATAATACAACAAATGTGGTAGTGTGATGTTATATGCATAGCTATGCAACACACAATGTGCATAGAGGGTGGCCTAATGGTTAAGGTGTTTCCCTTACCAACACAAGGTACAGGGTTTGAATCTCACTGGGGATAATTGGCTAGGCTTAAAATGGCTCACAAGGGCAGTTAGCCTAGTACTAACCTATGAACCTATAATTTACTTAAAATTCTATATATTGATGTATTGCCTAGAGGAATAATTATATTGTGGATGTGTGAACAGTGTTTTTGTTCATCATAAGCCAAACTGTCAAACATACATTTTTGCTGAGAGACTGAATGACTAGGAGAACATAACTTGGCACTGTACTTCATGAGTAGAACATGCACCAGAGGGGTTGGAGGGGGAAAACCTAGACTATAATGATTTAGGCATATCACATGGTATTTCATAATGGCAGAAACACTTGGTAACAGTTTTTTTTATACTTTACTGAAGGCCATCTGTTATGCAACTGCTTTAAGCTTATTGTTTTGGACATCACAGATTTGCTACTTTCATCACGGTAAAGGGTCTTGGAAGAGCCCATCATCTACCAACACAGACTGGTAGATGACTTAAGACCACACATGTAAGGGTGGTTTACTGTTTTCATACTGTTTGGACTACCCACAATTTCCCAACATTTTTGCCATAGTCATGGCAATTTACAGCACAGTCCACAATGGGAATCTTACATAGCATTTCTGTTCTTTCAAGCGTGCTCCATGAATTTATACTTCTGCCAAAGAATTAAACAGTGGCGTGGTTCTAACTCTTGGAGTCCGGTGTAGGAACATTCTTAAACAGTGAGGACTCATTTACATTACTTCCTGCATGAGCCTTTTCTTAACACTGCTAATGCTGAGGATAGCACCTTTTCCTATGTGTAAAATGTCTTGGAATATCGTCTTTTAGCTGGGGTGATCAGTGAAAGTAGATGTGACACCCTGACACCATGTAATAATGGGAAAAGGAGGTTGATGATGATGGTGATGATGATGAAGACAATGATCTGGGCTGATATTTTGTTTTGTACAAGACCTACCTTTTATCTTATAATTCCTTTTGGTCTAATACACATTGGATGTTTCACTCCTTCTTTTTAGATTTTTTTAACCAATTGTACTTCTGACTTCCTTTATGTTGTTTGTGATATTTTTTGTAACTGTTACTGGTTACTTACAAGACATGACTAACAGTATGGGTCTTAGAACTGATCCTTGAAGAACTCCCTAATTAATTTTGATCCAGTCTAGTTAATAAAAAGCTATGTTTCACTGGCTTAATATTTTAAACAGTCACCTAGAAGGGTGGAAAAATAAATAAAATGCTAGATTACATAGCATTTTAATTTTAGATAAACTTCATGAAATTAATTTTGAAAAACAGAGAGACAGACAGGAGGTTGCTATTTGTTCTTAATTTTGGTATCTACTCAATACAAAGAATCATACTTTAACTTTCCTGATAAAAATTAATTTTTTTTGAAATCATTGGTTTGTATTTTTGGTTGAGGTAAGTATATACTGAATGGCTTGTGTGACACCCGTGCACTGGCTCAGCAATCAAGGAGCCTCAATCTTTACCACTAACACCAGTGAGGGGCATTCATAAAGGGAAAGGATAATAAATACACACACGGTAAAGTACAATTTTGCTTAAGAGCACACAGAGATCACAGTCAGTCTGAGGCTGATTTCTCCCTTTCTCTCCAGGTCCCCAGTAAGACTCCCCACTGGCACAGCTATAGTGTCCAGATCTCAGCCTAGTGGGTAAACTAAAACATCCAACACCCTCTCTGTCCAACCAGTGCTTCATGTCCCTGACCAAGTAGCTGACACACACACACACACTTTGAGATAAGAGTTTATACAACCACACATATACTCCTGGGGAAGGTTGGCACAGGTTCTCCAGCTGTGCCCCTTTTACCCAGACTATACGGTAGAAATCACTGCCCCCACCCAGCTAATATTTATCAGCTACTCAAAGGCCCTTATGAAAGAGTGTCCAATTATACTGGGCAATATTGTTATTCAAATGGTAAGTGCGACTGAACAGTCAAGGCTTATTTGGAGTGACTTGGTACAGTATCACTATATGTATGCAATGTACTCTTAGAGCTTAAATTATCTCTACACAAAACAGCCACAGTTAAAAGGTTTAAAAATACTTAATAATAAATAATAAAAACACAAGACAATACTTCTTACTACACAGTGCTAGTCAAGAGTTCAGAGATCACAGAAAAATACTTAAAATAATACAGTAGAAAAGTTCAGACATCACAGAAAAACAAACTAGCCTAATCTTCCTATTTCCTAGCTATTTCTAAGAGAAAACACAGTTCTAAAATCCTACTTACATACAGACACAGGCAGAGTGGTGAGTTGGATGTTCTCAAGACAAATGCTCAACTGCTTTCATTCTTTCTGTCCTTAAATTGATAACACAGTACCACTGATTCATTTCAGATTACATAATTTCTTTCTGGTTCCCAGGCTAACAGACTCTCAGAGGTTAATAGCCCTTGATCTTGCAGCTGGTCAGGAAGCCAGAACAATAAAAGAAATTAAAGTAAAAAAAACACACCTTCCTTACTAGAGGCTTCAGTCCACCAGGAAAACTGTAATTAAACGTAAAACACTTGTAGTCCAAAAAATGGCAGGTGACTTAATTAGTCGGTTCAAGGTATATAAGTTACACAGTAGACAGCATGCATTTGTATCTGAAGAAGCAGAAGTTATCTGTAAAAGTGCTTATACATCTGTGGTTGAATAAAGAAGAGTTTTTTACACTGGAACTACCTGCCATTTTTTGGATTACAAGTGTTTTTTTACATTTAATAAAAGAAATTATACATGCAAATTCTAGCCATTAACTCTGGCCTCAAAACAATAGGCAGAAAGCCTTTATCTAGACATCTCGGCTCTGATTTTTGACATCAAAGAATTGACTTATCAGCTTTGTTACAGCAGAGTGCACTGTTGTTACATTTTTGCAGTTCCACATTTAACACCATTTTTCCCATTTAAGAGAACAAGCCTGTGGCTTATATTAATATTTACAAATGACAGAATTACCTACAAAATTTTATCTGGCTAGGCTGGCAGCCTTCACCTATCTTCACAGATTCCATAATAAAAATGAGTCATCTGTTATATTGTTAGTAAACTAAGGCTGTAAATTATATAAACTCGGAGACTTACTGCTTTTCCCTGTGACACTTGAAATGGATCTAGAGTACAGCCTTGTTCTACATCTGCAACATAATTCTTCACTCTTGTATTTTTGTAGTATATGAATTACAAAGTAAACTAGTAAGTCTGTAGGGCCATGGGCCAGAAATTAGACATTTATGGTCTTAATTAGTTTTGTTTATGATTTTAACGGTGTCTCTGATGATCCGTTCTGAATCAGTTGCACAAGTGCTAGAAATTATGTTGGCTCAGAGCCAGTTAACTATATTTATATTTCAGGACAGAAATACGGTTAAGGACACACAGGGTCACAAGAAAGTCCTAAAAGTTTTGGTGTTGATTACATGATGGTAGATTGTGTATTCTGAACACTCAATTTGTGCACTGATAATGGTAAGAGATTACAGAATTATCAGTGGTGTAACATCAAATTCAGCCATAAGAGATCTATGCCCCACCTCTTTTTAATTTTGAAAAATCTGAATTCAAAGGCGTTGTGATACCATTGGTAAAGAGAAATAGCTGTAGACCAGTGTTCTCAGTTTATTTACTGTACTGTAAAGTCTTCACATAGTCGTGCATACATATACACCATTTAATTTTCTTTCTTCTTGCTTCACATGACTATACACCCTGTGGCAGGCATACCTCTCAAGTGTACCTCATTATGAGGGGGGTCTTAAAAGTTCATGTGTTCCTCAAAGTTCCACATTGAAAGACTCTGTCACACATTCAGTATTAGGAATTTTTTAAATTGAAATCCATTGTAAATAGAAGTGAATAGTATTAATTAATTAAAATATCTTCTTTATAAGAAAACCAGCTTATCTTAACCATTCTATGACCTTCCTAGTTGAAGTTGTTAATAAGCCATTAGTATGTGTTCCACATTTTTCCCATTTGTTCCACATTATGAGGGCTAGTGTTCCTCATTTTGGACATGGAAGGTTGAGAGCTATGGTGGCAGGTGACATTCAAACTAAGCTATGCCACTCATGCATCATTGTTGTTACTGGTGATATTGATATTGACGTAGTTTACCTTGATTTACATCATTATAATTCGTTTTTCTTATCTTTTTCTGCTTATTTACATTTTTTTCTTGCTGCTTCTTTACAAAATCCTATGGCATCACAGTGGGTGACAGGCAGGATGATGCTTAAGGCACACTGCACCTTTACTGGTACAGCACTGTGAGTGGATGTGTGGGTACACTATAGCTTGCCTTTAGTCTGACTCCACAAAAAAACATCTAGTACATTTATTTTGTAAGTTTGCAAAGGCTAAAACCCCCTAAAATGTTTCTCAACACATAATTCCTTTTTATTTCTCTTATTGTACCTTTCCTCACACCTGTACAGACTAGACCATGAAAAAAAAATTAAATTGTGATACTTTTGTGATGTCTTTTGATTATGTTTGAATATTATATATACAGTGGATGGCTGTGTTTGCCTGACAGTATTTTTTCTAATTGTCTCACTTTGATTTTGACAATCTTAACATATATAATTATGACATTACAAATAAGTCTTTTTGCCTGCGTGTATGGATTTTGTGCATTGTTTTACAATATAACAGATAAAAATGCTGTGACAGTGTAATAATCTCAAAGGATAATTGTATATACTAAGCACAAGTGATGTTTACACAGAGGTGAACCCTAAAACAGTACAATTAGTTTTCTTTTGCTTTTTCATAGCCCTGGGGAAGTCAATTAAAACCCATTTAGAATTTATTGCACAGCCAATTTGGTGATTCACAAATAAGTAGACTGGCCAGTGACAGTCACCAGCAGTGTTAAAGTAATAATTCTAACTGCTTCAGTCTTAAATGCAAGAATCACATATTAAGTAATGTATTCTGGAAAAAAGTCAGGGGTGTATTAGCAAAACGATAAAATATAAGATAACTTTTTAAAACTCAATTAAAAATGTGCAGCAATAGCAAGGGAAAGGCAGAGATGAAGTAGATTTGAGTAGGGAGAGAGAAAATCAGAGTCAGGATTAATTTTATGCATTTAAGCTGATAAATGCAACTTTAGGTAAAGTTCAAGAATCATGTCTCAAAAGTACTTTATACTTTTGTGCAGAATGTATACATGTAGTCAGTACTGTTTTAGTCACTTCTAGCGTTACATGATTATCCTACTATAGTGGATAGCTTCATGCAGTTTCCATTAGATATGCGTCTTACTTTTGAGACTCCATATACGGTCCCACCTTTATCCACAGGTGATCTTTCCTACATAATACAAGTTCTCTAATGGCTCTCTCTGGAGAAAGACAGAGTACTTGACCAAATAGCGCTGTATTCCCCCAATACATTTATTTATTTTACATTTGTTAACCGGGAAATTCCGACTGGACCAGGTCCATTTTCAGCGGAGGCCCGGGGAGAAAAGCTCCAACATCAAGTTATACAAATACAGTACATCCAGCATAATACACAAAACAGGTTACATCATGTATGCTGAGCATAGTAATATAACAAGAATTAATAGTCGTGCTGAGAATTATAAAAGGATGCTCATAGGAAAGTGAATCTCGTACGGATATAACATTTTCATTAAAATCTATAGTAAAAAAAAAAAATACAGTACCCCTTATGAATTTGCAGACTTTCTGTGCTGCTTCCCAAAAGACAGACAGTTTAGGCATTCCACTAATACTTGCAACCAAAAGCCAATTACAAGATCCAGGGATCTCTGAAATGTTTTGAGGCATTGGGATTCATTTTTATTTCATTTTTCTAGAGTTGCAACATTCTGTTTGCAGGTAGATACATTAAAATAGAATAGGTAGGCTTTGCTTGGTGCATTTATATCTCTAGGGTATAGAGAAGTTCATCATTCTTACTAGAAATAGTTCCATTTAATTAGAGGATGCAAACTGGGTTGGAACTGCAAGTATAAAAATACAGGGCCAGATTCATAGTGTACATAATCTGTATTCAAGAACATCTCTACTACATTTTTTGTGCTATCTAGTCAATCAGAAAAAATTACATCAAGTGCACATGTAGTCTATACTTTGTGGTAACCTTTATGAATCCCCCTTGATATTTAAGGCTGCAGGAAAATCAGTAGGAAAACTAAAATTAGGAGGAAGAAGGTGTGAGTTATGATTGTGTCTGTTCACTCAGAACAATATACACTTAATGTTGGCATTAATAAATCCCAGGACAGTCTCTTCTCAGTAAAACATGTTTTGGATGCTTTATGTACTTCATTTAGAAACACGTCAGGAAGAAGGGCCTCTATTTCTCAGTGCCATGTTACCTCTGGATGAAAGAGCATTCATTCATAGTAAACTCTGGTTGTTATTTGACAAAAATATCTGCCTGATAGTAGACCTCTATTACTGTAGAAACTTCAAAGCATTTACAATCCCCAATATCCTAAAGGAAAATACTGTTGGTATTTTGTTTCATTTGCATGAAAATCACTTCCTTCATTGAACAAATGTGTTGCCATTGCATAAACCAGCAGTAAAAGGATCTGTATCTTATGTAAGCCATTCTTTATGGATTACTGCAGTTATACTGCAATACGAAGTAAAATGTTATGTTCAAGTCTCATGAATAAGAGGTAGGTACATGTACAGGAGGATGCATCACAGATCTCTGATACTGTATGTCAGCACTTCAAAGAATACCCCGCTATCTGCGTAAAAAAAAAAGGTCTTACAGTTTCAGATGACTAGAGTGGAAGTGCGGTCTTCAGGAGTACTAAAACCCTTGTGTTTCCAGTAAAAAAATAAAAATAAAATGAACACTGTTCCAGTCTTAATCAGTGTGCAAGTTGATATGTTAGCACACCTTTGAAGTTGGGTATGACTTCCATTAGTAAGAGCAATATGAGTTTACATATTACTGTAATAACCACAGTTTATAGCACCAGAAATGATCAAACACGACAGACAAACTTGTGGTTGCTAAAAACATGTCAAGTTCCATTCTTTGTGGCTGAGTCTGTGCACTTCTGTAGTAACACTTAAGTGTCATGCTCCTGACAAGTATTTATGCAACCTTTTCTACTATTCAGTCTCATATTTTTTTTTGTACTATACTGTTAAACAGTTATTGCACGTGCCATATCAACAATCAATTATATAATAGTAGCTATAGCCATGGCAAAATATTCAATTTCATTGTAAATGTCTCTGCTGAGTAATTTTATGCAGAAAGAAAAGCGTGATTTTATGTTGTTACATTCATTTACAAATAAGCTGCTACATAGAACACTTATTGAAATATGCTTCAGACAATTACCGTGAAGGTCCTGCTACTTTTTACAGGCATTCCATACTCTCCAACTATTAATAGACCCATCAGTATTTCCAAAAAATGAAAGCTTTGAGTATAGAGGAAATTTGCTGAACTGTCTGCAGTTATAGAGGCATGCAATCTGTCTCTAGATACACATGGAAATTTTTGTTTACTTCCTGTTTTGATTGCCTATCTAGAGGCAGAGGGGTGGTGTATCACATCAAAACACAATTCTGGAGAAAAGGCAAAGCAAATCATTACTATCAGAATTACTTGAGTCAGGATTCACTACATGCAATTTCCCTTTATATACTCAGAGGTACTTTGTTCATTTATTATCTGATTAAGCTGGGATGCTTGATTGTGCTTTCTGCTTATGTTTGGTTGCTGAATATGTGTTGTATGTATGTGACTGTATATTCTGAGACTGTGGTACCTCAGAGAAAGAGCAAGTGATGTTTTATTTTTACTTTTTTTATTTATTTCATTGACCTCAGAAACAGTGGAAAGTGAAGGTTTTATACATGGAGCATTCTGGGGTACTTGCAGAAACATTTAATTTATGTTGCAGTTTTGCAGGAAACCACAAAGTTGTATTGCACAATATCTTATGTAAGCAGATAAACTGGTTTGTGCAGCTGTGTATGAGTTGTGTTTCAAGGAATGGAGAACTAAGGTGACATAATACACCTGTTTTGCTGGCATTTTTTCAACAGTAAAAAAAAGCCTAAATAATGCAGTCCAAACTTGGCTGGATATAGAGAACAGTCAGGAAATTAACTGTAATCATTTTAAGGCCACAGTAATTATTTATTTGGCAAGTTAACAAACTCCCACCACACTCAAAGTTCATAAGATAGTAAGTATTCCCCATATGATTTCATCTTCAAGATGGCCTTCACAGAACCAAGCAGCAGACCTATCAATGCTTGTCAAACTTTACCACTGTGGGCCCTCTAGAAAAATTGTCCTACCATTAAGTGGTAATTCCTGCTAACAGCAATCTTATTTGTCAAGGCAACTGATGGGCTGAATCTGCAGACCCACTCACCAGTCAAAAAAAAAAAAACTGTAAACACAACATTTAACTAAAATCTAATATACTTTCTAAAACTGAAATACATACCTACATGAGCCAAAGGAGGAGGAGGGGCAAGAAAGTACAGCTGTGTAAGTTGTATCAGGGGTGTAGCAGAAATTTACATTTTGTACTCAAACCTAATGTTGTTGCCCTCACCACTACCCACCTATCATTTTAAAAAAAGTACTCAATTCTCAAATGCTAGTACCCCCCAAACATATAGAAAGGGGGCATGTTATTTTCAGCAGTTACCACTTATAACCATAAAAAGCTATTTTGAGAAGTGCATTCCTTTCTCAAGTGTACCTCATTACAAGGAACATATCTCATTTGCGGTCTTAAAAAGCTCATGTTCCTCGAAGTTCCACATTGAAAGGGTCTGTCACACATTCAGTGTTAGAAAATTTTTTAAATGATATCCATGGCAAACAGAATCACATTCGTTCATTTAAAGATCTTTTTATAAGTAAAACCAGCATATTTTGACCATCCTATGTCCTTCCTAGTTGAAGTTATTAGTATGTGTTCCACATTTTGCCCATTTGTTCCATATTGCGAGGCCTAGTGTTCCTCATTTTGGAGATGGATGGTTGAGAGCTATGTACAAGCATTCTTTGTATAATTCTATAGTTTACATAGTTCTAAACATTTTGTGTTTTTTGAATATTGAAGTTTGCAAGAGATGCTGAGAAAAAAATGTACTTTTTAGAGTACAATCAGTACACCTAGCTACAACAGTGGACAAGTGGACAAATTCCTCACTACTACAGTAGCCTTTAGGCAGTTTGGGAACTGACCATCTTTCAAAAGCTATGGCTTCCTCCCACACCTTCACTCTGACTGCTGATTTGTCAGTCCTATGCAGGGAAATCAGCAATTAGAGTGAAGCTTTCCTCTGGACTGCCTTGCCCATAAATTAAGGAGAATACTCATCCTGAGCTTAGAAAAGATTAAAATATTATTTAAAAAAAAATATATATATATATATATATATATAGATATATATCCCAAATAACTGCATAGACAAGGAGGAGAATGGAGGGGGTGTGTGTGTGTGTGTGTGGCTTCTGTAGCAATGAGGAATTCAAACATCTACTGTTATGGGTAAATACAACTTACTTGACTGTAGTATGTTCATCATTCTCACCATTTCTGGGACAGATTTTGAGAGGTGTATATGGGGTGGGGATGGGGAAAGAATGCTGGCATAGTCATTCTTAAGTGTTAGACTGTCCCTTTTTAGAAATATCCATTTTATGTTAATCCCCTCTTGCCATCTCTTTTCTGTTCTTTTTTTTAAGAAAAGAGGTTTTCAGAGATTTTAAAGAAAGGTCTAAAATATCTTGGAAATTCCTTGTATTCATTTTCCTCTCTCATCAAATTGAGGATGTGAGTATCAGATGGTCCAAATAAAACCTCCTTATCTAAACCTTTATTTAAAATATCAGACATTACCTCATCAGCAAATTTTTGTTTACATACTCAGACATATCTCCTTAACACTGTAGAAGTAGCAATGGCCCTAGACACAGTATCTGTACAAGCATACACTCTTTCATGCATGTTTAGATATTTGAGACAGGTTAAAATAATAGAATAAATAAAATTCAAATAGATATTACCTTCAGAAGGAAGTGAAGACAATTCTGTCAAGCCATCTGAACAGAACAGGATACATTTCCACATATTTGCCTGATGGTTAAGAATTCTGTAAACCAAGGTGGAAGAAGAAGAAACTATTCTCTTACTAAATCTGTCCAAAACCATTCCTTTATCCACAGGAGAAGTATTAGTGGACACCAAAAGTCTATTCCCAGCTGGTGAAGATGTAGAAATAGCTGCAAGACCAGACCTAATGTCAGAGAACAAATGATTATTAGTTTGAGAAACTTTGTAAAGTCAGTCTACTTTTTTAAAAACTGAAGGTTGAGAATCGGGATTATTACAGACAGCATTAAATACATCCTCCAAGGCTAGCATAATAGAAGCAATGGAAATGTAATGAGGCATACCTGCTTTAAACATAGATCATATCTTATTTCAGAGGGAAATCAACCTATTCCTATAAAAGCACATCATTCTTCCTGGCTATTGTCTGATAAAATTAAAAATTCTCCAAAGAGGGTTGTGACGACCAAATTTCTGAGTCAGAGGGAAGGGCTTGGGAATCAATGGGAGATGGATGAAGTCCTATCTCTGTGTCAGAATCCAACAACACATTTTCCTCAGGAATTTCTTTGCTGACATTATTCTCTAGTATGGATTTCTGAGGACCAGGATTTACAGCATGCAATAGTTGTCTGATTAAGGTAAGACCATCTTTTCTAACAATGTTCAATCTTTTGTTTTTTTTTAAAAGACCATCTTTGGATGAAGACCAGCTTGGAGAAGGTACTTCTGACCCACCTAGACATCTATTTCTCCAGTTACCTCAAGCAACTTGTCCAGAGTGTTTACAGGCCCAGAAAAAATGTCTCTCTCATTCCAAGATTGGACACTAGAATAGCTGAAGAGGACATGTCTGACCCCAGTTCATGGTGGTTAAAAGGACTTAACTACAGTAAGCCAGAGAGGTTAGTGAGTAGTCTGAGGAATGACAAATGGCCACTAGAGAGTCACCTACTTTTGACTGAGCCTGCAACATCTGCAAGGGCTCTTTGGTAAGTTGTTACTCTGAAACCCTAGTCGTGACTGTACCCCAGGGATAGTGTGCTTGCCTAACACAGAAACAACTGTTCAGCCCCTAAAATTTACAAATTAAAATAAGAAGTTATGTCCTTACCATAACGTTCCATGTGAATTGTTCATCTCGTCTTTGTTCTTACACACGGGTTTGGAGCCGATCCTCGGCTCAGAGTCGGCCGCATCACCAGCTCCGCATCTTTGAGAAAGTTCGAGGCACAGTAATATCCCATGATCCTCAGGTGCTAACCCTCAGATCTAGTTTGCTATACCAGAAGAATCCCTCTAGAACTGTGTCCTGAACACTTAGAACAAACACTACACACTGTCTGGAACCCTGCCCTCAAATAGAGGAGAAAAGATGCCATTACTAATGCACAAGAACAAGCTGAATGCTAACAATATCTAGAGAAGACTGAACAAGAATTCAGTTGAACCCATTCTCCCAGACCGCAGGACGGGGGATGGAGATGGGGAATGTAAGAACAAAGGCGAGATGAACAATTCACATGGAACGTTATGGTAAGGACATAACTTCTTAATGTGAAATTGTTCAATCTCGCCGTTTGTTCTTACACATGGGTAGGTCCCTAGCTCCTTTTTCCTGGGTGGCTCAAGGGAGAACATTCCTGAGTACAGTGGAACCAAACGTCACCCTGTCCCTGGAGTTTTTGTCTAGTTTATAGTGGGCGATAAAAGTATGTGGTTTTGCCCAAGTTGCCGCTGCACAAATGGTATCTAAAGGCAAATGAGCAGTATGGGCTAAAGAGGTAGCGATCGGCCTTGTAGAATGAGCTCTGGGTTTGAAAGGGAGTTGTTGTTTCAATTCAGCATATACAAAATTTATGCAGTCTGAGAGCCATTTGGTTAAGGTAACTTTCGTTACTGCCTGTCCTCTCCTTTGGTCAGCATATGAGACAAATAGCTGGTCTGACTTTCTGTATTCTTTTGTCCTGTGTAAGTAAAATCTCAGTTGCCTGTGGACGTCCAATTTGTGCAGTGTGTATTCTAACTTATTGGAGTGGTTTTTGAAGAAGGTAGGTAGTTCGATAGATTGATTGATGTTTTGAATCGAACAAACCTTCGGAAGGAAGGACGGATTGGTGCGCAAGGTTACTCTATCTGGGTGAAAAATCATGTACGGGGGTCGGATAGATAGAGCCTGCAACTCTGAAACTCTCCTGGCGGAAGTGATGGCAACCAGAAAGAGCGTTTTCCACGAAATAAATTTTAACGGGGTTGTGGCTGCTGGTTCGAATGGGGGCAACATGAGTTGTGACAGCATAAGATTAAGATTCCAAGGGGCTACTGGATTATGAAAGGGGGGACGGAGGTGAAAGGTACCTTTCATAAAAGCTTTACAAAGCCTGTGGGACATAAGAGAACTATCTCCCCGACCAACATGAAAATTGGATATAGCCGCCAGTTGCACCCTTACTGTGGACGTTGATGCACCTTCTTGAAAAAGTGTGATAAGGAAATCTAGTATCTTGTGTACTGGAGCCCTGAATGGATCTATACCTTGTTTGGAGGCCCAGTGTGCAAAACGGTTCCATTTGCTGTTGTACAATTTCCTTGTAGATGGTTTGTGAGAAGATACAATAATTTGTTGTACTGCAGGGGATAGTAACTCCGACCTGGCTAAGATGGGAAGCGGAGCAGCCAAGCTGTCAGTTTGAGGGACTTGAGGAAGGTGTGAGGAACTCCCGACGAATGTGTCAATAGGTCTGGTTCCGGGTCCAGAATCCATGGTTCCTCCACTTGATGAGATTGAAGGAAGGGAAACCAGATTTGTCAAGGCCAGAATGGGGCTATCAGTATTATGGTCCTCTCCAGACGTTTGGCTTTCTGCAAGAACCTGGGAATTAGTGGAACAGGAGGAACAGCGTAAAGGAGACCCGGGGCCAATCGTGTACCAGTGCGTCCCTGGGGACACCCCCCGGAGGAGGTAACAGGGCAAAGTAGCTTCTGCATTTGGCATTCAATGGGGATGCAAACAGGTCACAGCAAGGCTGGCCCCATCTGCGGAAGATCTCTTCCGCCACTTGAGGTTTGAGGGACCACTCGTGAGGGAACAGGATGGCTCTGCTCAGCCTGTCCGCGATTACGTTGGAAGTCCTCGGGATGTGCGTTGCTATCAGAAAGCATCCGGTGGACTTTGCCCATTGCCAAATTCTGAGGGCCTCTCTGCATAACGGGTAAGATCTGGTTCCCCCTTGCTTGTTTATGTACCAGACTACTGACATGTCTGTCTGAACTGTCACTGTTCCCTGAGGTAAGGACTTGTGAATGTGTTGCAACGCTAGAAACACTTCCCTCAGCTCTAGGACATTGATGTGCAGGTTGTACTCCAAGTTGGACCATTGACCTTGGACTGTTTGTCCCTGAAAAAATCCCCCCCACCCTATCAGGGAAGCGTCCGTGGTTAGAGTTGCTACCGGACTGGGTAACACAAACGGTCATCCTAGTGTTAGATCTTGACTGTGTATCCAGCACAAGAGATCCTTTTTGCAAGAGTTCGTGATCAAGATTTCATGAGATAGTGGAAGTTGTCGATAAGACCACTGAGCAAATAGCATCCATTGAAGAATCATCATATGCATCCTGCCTAAGGGAACTACGATAAGGGAGGCTGCCATCAAGCCTAGTACTCAATATTTGTCGCGCAGGGACTCTCTTGCTTTGGAGAAGGATAAGTCCAACACCAACCAAGTATCACCACGATATGTTGAAATAAAATCTGTTTATTACACGAACAACAAGCGCTTTCGCATACACCAAGTATGCTTCTTCAGGTTACAATTCTCAATAAAAAGTCATACACTTATATACAGGTATTAATTACATAATTAAAACTTTTAAATTAATTAATTTCCCGCTCTTTCAAATCAATTAAAATTCAATTAATACCAAAGAACAATGCCTTCAGTACCCATTTAAAGATATATGACAACAATAGTAAAACATTTAATGACATCTATTACTCTAAAATAAATCAAAATGAAATAAAGATGAAATTCATTTCTATTAAGTTTGTGTTGTGTTACTTATAGTTTATAAACAGATATGATATAAACCAATACAAGCACTTATATCAGTATGTAATATATAATGTGAAGTGTTCATGGCTTTTCATTCAAATATAAAAACTCTAATTTAATAGTACAGCATAATATAGTAATAGTAAGGATACTCATTTCATTTTCCATAGTTCTTGATATTTATTAACTCATTGAATGGCATAGTTTTACTTGTAAGGATATATAAAAATTTTACATAAAATAATAAATATACTGGATATATGTATAAATAGATGAATAAATAAATAAAATTGATGTATATTACTTATTTCATACTAGGGCTAAAATCAAATACTACTAATAAAACTGAAGTCTAATAATAATGATAACAACCATATATAAAATATATCAAATTATATATAAATGTAGGTCATCATTCATACAGCATATTTTATGAATAATAAATAATGATAAATATGAATAAATATAACTTTAATGATAAATTAACTGATTTTATATAATTTTATTAAGATAAAAAGTTGATATATGTATAAAATTTTTAACTAATATATATATATATAAATAAATATGTAAATAGATCAATTAACGTGAAGCCAAAATAGATTTTATGCTGACCATATTATTAAGACCAGGTGCTAGATGAGCTTTGAGTCTCAAAATCCATTGTAATTCAACATTTTCCAAGTGTAGCATGTTATCCCCCCATTTTTTAAAAGATTTTACTATGTCTATCACTCGAAATTTAAATGTATGATCTTGAAATCTAGTAATATGTTTAGCCAAAGCATTAGTCTGAACCTGTTTTCTTATTTCATATATATGGTTGTAAATGCGGTCCTTTAATCTTCTTGTGGTCATACCTATATAGTATGCATCACAATTTTGACATCGCTAAATAAATCACATTAGTTGCATCACATGTTGCTTTTAATTTAAACTGATATCGATAATCTAAACCTGGTACTGTAAAATCTGTCATTCGTAACGTATTTACACATTACATTTGGTACATGGCCTTGTTCCTAGTTGCAACATGTTATCATTTACTTTTTCTAATGTTAATTTTTCATCACATAAAAGTCTCTTCAAACTCTTGCTATTTTTATAACTGAATGTTGGCCTGTTCCCTACTAAGGCCCTTATATCCGGGTCAGTAGTTAAAATGTTCCAATTCTTACTTATTATATTTGTTATATTATAATTATCATTAGTATATCTCGTTATAAATGGAATATTAAATCTAAAAGCCTTGTTATTTCTATGCTTCCTTATATATCTAGGATTATAAACTTTTAGTTTACTATGTTTATTAGGACTTTCTTCATTTGTGATAATATCCATAACATTGTCATCTAGTATAAAGTCTCTATTAATTGTCTCTATAACATTAATAGGATAGCCTCTTTCTAGAAATAATGTACTCATGATATCAAGTTGCCTTTTTCTTTCAAGTTGGTTACTACATATTCTCGATATCCTACTATACTGATTTTTGACAATATTTGAAAAAATATGTCTAGGATGCATGCTATTGTATTGTAAAATGGCGTTCTTCCAACATGACTTCCTATAGATGTTTGTATTTATTCTTTCTTCTTCTTCAATAGAAATAGTAATATCCAAAAAATTTATACTTCTATATGAAGCTTCAAGTGTAAATTCTAGAAAATCTGTCGTGGACTCAAAGTAGTGTACAAATTCTTTTAAAGATGCCATATCTCCTTTCCACAAGATGAGAATGTCATCTACGAAATGTCTGTACAAGACTACATTTTCCATTTTTATATTATTGAAAACGTGCTGGCATTCCCAGTAATAAAGGACTAAATTTGCATATGAATTTGCACAAGGTGTTCCCATTGCAACCCCCCATACCTGTTTATATATTTTATCACAAAATGAAAACACATTATTATTAAGTACTAGGTCCAGCAGGGCACATAACAGAATCTGAGAATCTCTATCAGTCATCTCATTACAGCACATTACTTGCCTCACTGCTTCTATTCCATAATCATTTGGTATCGTAGTGAATAGATTTTTTACATCCAGTGTTGCTAAAATCAAAGTTTCATGTGTTTCATTCATAATATTCTTAAGATCAATTAGTAACTGTGGTGTATCTTTCAAAATAGTTGATATACCTCTTACCATAGGTCCTAATCTAGATTCTAGATATATAGAAATATTCTCAGTTAACCATTTGCTCCCTGCTACTATAGGACATATGGGGGGAGGGAATTTATCGTTGTGCATTTTTGGTAACCCTTTTATAAAGGGAACCAGTGGTTTTTCGATCAGACAATAATCATAAAGCTCTTTGGTCAGCTGTCTACACATTAATAAATCATAAAGATTATCATGAACAGTATATATCAATTTATCTAACTCTAATTCAGTTAAAAGAGCATATTCCTTAGTATTACTTAACATAGTATACATCAAATTATTATAAAACACAGTATCCATTACAACTATGCCACCTCCTTTATCTGCTGGCCTTACTATCAAATTTTTATCATTCATAATGTTTATTAGAGCTTTTCTCATTCTTAAGGTTAAAAAATACTGTACTTTTATTACCCTTATTTTTCTTTTTCATAGTTAAAAATATTGATAAAAATCATGTTCACATACTTGTATAAAACAAGATTTGTAGGAAGTGCAGGAATAAAAACACTTTTCTTTTTCAGAACAACAGTATTGTTGATACTAGCGTCTAAAGATTTATTGCCAAACAACAGTTTTAGTGATACATTTCTAGCAAAGGTCCGTATGTCAATTAGAAGCTCTGATAGTTTACTGTCCTGTGAAGGGACAAACGAGAGGCCTTTATTCAAAAGGCTCTTTTCATGTACTGTTAAAGGACGACTCGAAATATTAAATATTAAGTCATGTAATTCTTCTGATGTCTTCTTACCTCCGCGTTGTCTTCGGAAAGCTTCCTTTTTCTTCGTCCCCTGCTGTTGGATCTCGCTCTGTTCTGCATGCGATATTGGACAGGAAAGGGTAAAAAAACACTGTTTGTTGCTTGCATAGTATCCTTAGGTCTCGCACCATTATTAATCTCGGTTCGTTGTAGTCCTTCTTGGTTTGGTGGTGGAGTGTTCGCTGGCGCTTCCTGATCACGTCGCTGTCGCTCATAGGGTGTGTTCTCTGTTGGATACGTGACGTTGCTGCTAAGTGAAGCGCTTAAGGTGGAAACATCATTGGCATTTTGTAAAACAGCCGTATATGAAGGTCTAGCTGTATTAACAATATTATGGCTGTTTACAAAGTTCTGTGTAGTGTCATTATTAAATCTTGGCCAAACAAAAATTTGGCCTGTACAGAAATCATTGAAGTCTCTCAACAATTTCTTTTGTTTGATTTGTTGCAGTCTCTCACTAAATGCAGTTACTTGTAGATACATGGCATCGATTTTTTTAATATGAAAATCTCCCTTAAAATTCTGACTGATATGGTCATGCTGTTTTTCTATCTTAGCAGTCAAATCAACTTCAATCGGGGAAAAGTATTCAATCAAAAGGTTAATATATTGTTTGCTGAAATTAATGTTCAGTTCCTGCCATTTTTTCAACAGTAGTGGATGTGAGTCTCCATATGTAGGCATGCATAATATACGCATGCCTCTTGGAATGACATTGAAATGGAGACATGCTTCGAGGTGGCACCTTTGCCAGCTTAATTTATGCAGTTGGTATAAGTTGTTCTCTAATTCTCTAAGGCAACTAAAAAACTCTTTGTGATCTATGACAGTACCTGTATTCATTCTTACAGATGAGTGTCGATCAAGATCCAAATTCAAAATTTGGAGAAGGACCGAGATTTGATGTCTGAGGTCTGACACTCTTGGTGGGGGGAAGAGTAACTCGAGCCAGGGAAGTGTCTAGCTGTGCTCCTATAAATAAGATACGCTGTGACGGCAATAAGACAGACTTTCCAAAATTTACCGTTATGCCTAGCGAGAAGCAGAGGCTGATGGTGTAATCCCTGGCTTGCAGAAGACGATACTCAGTGGTGGCGGATAGGAGCCAGTCATCTAGATAAGGAAACAGCCAGAATCCCCTTCGTCTCAAGTGAGACACTACTACTGCCATGCATTTGGTGAACACCCTGGGGGCTGAGGTGAGACCAAAGGGCAGAGCCGAAACTGGAAATGACTGGCTCCCAGCCGGAAGCGCAGATGATCTCTGGACGCTCTGGCCATCTTGATATGGTAGTACGCATCTTTGAGATCTATAGAGCACATCCAGTCGCCCTCCTGCAGAAAAGGAAGGATTGACTGTAGCGTGACCATCCGGAACTTTTCCTTTTTCACGAAGGCATTTAATTTGCCGAGGTCCAAAATTGGCCTCCAGTCCCCTGTTTTCTTTGGAACTAAAAAGAACCTTGAGTAAGTTACGGATCCTATTTGGTCCACCGGGACTGGTTGGATGACTCTGTTTTTGAGCAACCTTCTTATCTCTACAGTTGCCTGGTCTCGCAGACTGGGTGGAACGTCTGGGAGCTTTTTGGGGTTGGGTGGCATTCTGATGAATGGAATGTTGTAGCCTCTGGTAACTATGCTTTTTACCCAGGAATCTGATGTAAGATTTAGCCAGGCCTCTGGGTATAAAGCCAAGCACCCCTTGACTGCCTCCAGAGTAGGACAGTCGGGCCTGCACTCAGGAGAGCTGGAAGGGCTTCCCAGAGAAAGTATCTGTCGCCCTGATTTTGTGGACCCCCTCTGCTGGCTGGGCGGCGTCTTCCATTTCTTCCCCCTCCTCTGCCCCTGGAGGGGGCCTCACTTTGGGTGGGCTGAAAGGATCCCAGAGTCTTTCGGAACCACATTTTTCCGCCTCGTAGCCCTTTGGGGTAGGGTCTAGATGGGGTGGAAAAATGGACCCCTATGGCAGACAGGGTCTTCCCTTCTTGTTCACACCTCGTGAGAGTCTCCTTTACTTTGGGCCCAAACAAGGAGGCACCATCAAAGGGGGCGTTGGCAAAGGAAGACTTGAAGGCTTCCGCAAAGTAGCATAAGCGCAACCAGGATTGCCTCCTTAGGGCGATCGCTGAAGCTGCTGCTCTACTCGACCCTTCGGCTGTGTATGAAAGCCTCATGGATGAGTTCACTATGGAATTTAGGGTGTTAAGTTGCGCTGTCACTTTCTTGGTGACAGCAGCATCTGTGTTTCCCTGGATAGTATCTCCCAGTTCCTTAATGAGATCTCTCTGTAAACGCGTGAAATGCGTAAGGTAGTTGAGCTATCGGATGGAAAAAGTCGCAGAACTAAATACGCACTTCCCATACCTGTCCATCATCCTAGAATCCTTATTAGGGGGATGGACAGAGGAAGTTGATTCAGACATCTCCTTCTTAGTGGCCGCCACCACCATAGTATCTGCGGGAACTCCTTTTGTAAGGTAAGGTTTGTCCTAGGGGACCGTCATGTATTTGTTTGGCTTGCGGGGGACTGGTTCCACTGTATAGGGCGTTTCCCAAGCCCTCCGGGCTATTAGATCCATGAGTTTGTCAAATAGCGGGGTCATCCAGGAGGTAGAAGGTTGAGCCCCAAATGCCTTCAGCAAGACCGATTCATCCACAGAAGGGGTAAGGGTTTGCCAGTCTCCCCTCTGTTTCAGGATTTCCAAAATGTCCGCAAACGAGACATCTTCAGAGGGGGACTGTGGGGACCCTTCTGCTTCATCTAAATCGGTATCAGATGTGAGAGATTCTTGGGGGGAATCAATGTGCCTCCTCTTGCACAATCGTTTCCTAGGAACATCCTCAGCTGTGGCTTCTGGGGATGCATCCGAGGAACCAGGGTCGCCCTGTGGGGCTGTCTGAGGCATTGGGTCTCGACGCTTGGTAGGGGCCGAAGGCACAGAAGCAGAACGCGGACCTTTTGGGGAAGGAGAAGAAGATACTGATGATGTATGTGTCTGATCAGACAAGACCTTCCTCATGATGTCGAAGGCACCGGTGCCCCAATCCGAGGATCCGACCCGAAGAAGGTGGTCGTTTCTCCGGAATCGGGACCATGGGCTCTGACACCGAGGACGGATCCAAACTGACATCTCGGTTCGACTGTCCCCCCCGGAACCTAGGGAAGATCTTCGGCTCCGAGACTCTCTGGCTGGTTCTGAAGGAGTCTAGGTCAACGAGGCTGATAGTGCTACTGGAGGCTTTGGCTCCGAAGGCTCTACGATCATCGGTTCTTCAATTCCTAGCTCCGATGACTCGATGGGTCTCGGAGGAGGAAGTGTCGAGGGGACAGGAATAGTCTCGAGTTTCGAAACCAGCTGGGATGAAACCTCGATTAGTTTGGACAGAGCCGAGTTCTCCATAAGCTTCTGTACCACTCGGTCCACATCGGAGTCGGAAAGCGGCCTCGAAGAATGGGTCAAAGGGGCCAAAGCCATCACCGAGCGAAGGATAGAAGGCAGTGGTACCTCTGACACTGGCTCCAAGACCTGAGTCTCGATCAGCGATAAACGCTCGACGCCTGGCACCGAGGTCATAGGAGCCGGTGTCCGAATCTGGAAAGAGGTGCTCAGAGCCGATGACTTGGGCTCCGACACTCTTGAAGACTTCGACCCCTTCGAAGACTTGGATACTTGTTAAGCCTTGTCCAGGGCCTCTTGAAATTCGGGTTTAAGCAACCCTCTGTCAACCAACTTCCTGCATCTTTCCAGCATGACCCTCCCACTAAAGTAATGACAAATGGAACAGTCTTCCTGCAAGTGGAGAGGGCCAAGACAATAGATGCAGGATGAGTGGTTATCAGTAATGGACATCATCTGTCCGCACTGACATCTCTTAAAGCCTGATTTGGCTGTCTCTGACATTTTGAATATATAATACATGTCAAAAAACACAGCACACTTAAAGAAACACTATATAAATCTATGTGTAAAATTTTAAAAGTCTATAATAATAATAATTATAATAAACCAACAGTTTAACTCTAACCTAGTATATTATAGAAAATCCAAAACACAGCACACTATAATATATATATATATATATATATATATATATATATATATATATATAAGAAGAGTTAAGGCAAAAATTTACAAAGAATTATGTAAAATACTGTCAATCCTGACAGAAAAAAATGCAGGCCTTAACTAGTAAAATTTAAACTATCTAATCTACCTAAATACACTCTCAAATAACACTCCTATACTATATTACTTATTTTAAACACTAAGAATTAACTATAAGTCTACTAAATGAAAAGATATAGAAAAAATATATAGAAAAATATACTGGCCCGAGCCTCTCATATGCGATCTGCTGCTAGCGGCAAACTAGATCTGAGGGTTAGCACCTGAGGATCATGGGATATTACTGTGCCTCGAGCTTTCTCGAAGATGCGGAGCTGGTGATGCGGCCGACTCGGAGCTGAGGATCGGCTCCGAACCCATGTGTAAGAACAAACGGCGAGATTGAACAATTTCACATCAATTGTTCAACCTTAAAATTTACAAGTTAACTGATATTTCACTCATGCTCTGGACAAGTTGATCCTCCCTGCAGCCATCTAAGAGACTAACTTTGTAGAGGTTGGGAACATCCAGGATCACTTTAAACAGTCACAATGGCTTAACGGCTCTCACCATCCCACCTTTTAGTGCATTTCACTCCCCTCTGGACAAGCTGTTTCTCCCTGCAACCATCTAAGAGACTGAGTAACTTTGTACAAGTTGGGAGCATCCGAGATCACTTTATATAGCTACAACAGCTTAATGGCTCTCACCATCCCACCTTGTAGTGCATTTCACTCCTCTCTGGACAAGCTGTTTCTCCCTGCAACCATCTAAGGGACTGAGTAACTTTGTCAAAGTCGGGAGCATCCAGGATCACTTTAAATAGCCACAACAGCTTCATGGCTGTCACCATCCCACCTTATAGTGCATGTAGGTGGTTTTTGCTAAGCACCAGCTTTGCTGTCTATATAAAATTAGGCTCTGCTGTTAAGTTTTGCTACTTCTGCTCTGGGCGATCATGCTACTGGGTGGTCCTCCATTACGTTACATTACCATAGCACCCCCGTTTCTTTTACCTTCTGCCACGTACCACTTTTATCCTTATTTTATTTTGTCTAAGCTCCAGACGTGTAACTTTCATCATTTTCTGTTCTACCCTACCTTTCTTGTCCTGTGCAAATCCCTTAATTTCTCCACTCCTTTGATACTGAAATAGGCTATGTACCTGTGGAGCTCCAGGAGCCTAGACTGATTATTTTTTTCTGTTATTTTCTGCTGCCGGTTCGTCCCACTCCATTCGCCCTCGCTGCACTTGAGCTCACTCCGCTCCTGTACCCTACCCCCAATTCCCACACACCCCCACATACCCTAGATTTACTATCCATCCATCTTGCCACCACCCCCTAATTATCCAATCACATACACACACATCATTGCCATCTCCCTCATCTCTCGCCTCGCTTCTTTTCTCCTTACAGGCAAAACCCACTCCCCTACCCCTCCCCTTCACTCCTTTAACTGCATACCATACACTCCTCTCCGTTGTTATACTCAATACCTTTAATCCCGTCCTCCACCTACCACACTAACCATGCTCATTAATCTGTTAATAATGTCACTTCTTTTACTACTCTCTATTCTTACATCATACCATACCAACATTCATTATCTCAAATCAACATTTACCTCCTCCTGTATCAATAACACCCACTCAAATACAGCATTTACTACCATTTCTCCATCTCTACACAACACCTCTCTCTCTCTCACTGTTTCCATTACAAAATACTATGGCTATCTCCGCCCCCCCATAACCTTAGACCTAAACATACACTCATTTCAACAAAATACTATCCTTCCAAACCCAATCCAATACTTACTGTCCTCTTACTAGCAGGTGCTATCCACCTTAACCCTGGGCCACCTCCATCAAACACCCCCATCCCAACAAATCCCCCCTCCTACCTTACTAACCATTACTCCCCCACACAATGCACCCCATCCCCCTCCTCTCCTACCCTCCATTCTAACAAACACATCCATAATGGCTATCAACATTCAAAGGCTTCCTAATAAAACTACTGACCATCATTCTTGGATTTCCCAATATTCCCCCCACCTACTTGGACTATATGAAACCTGGTGAAACCTTGTATTCCCAACTCTGAAATATTGCCCCCTGGATACAGCTATCATCTAGACAGGACCACTAAAAAAGGAGGAGGTGTAGCAGTTCTTTACTCTCAACACCTCTCTCTCTTACCCCCATTCTTGTTAACCTACCTAATTTTCACCCAGCAGAAATCCTAATATTAAATTACCACCTTAACAACCACAAAAAACTTGCCATTGCTGCCATCTATATTCCTCCTGGCAAGAATATTCATGTTCTTGAAACTATACTTTCCTGGGTTTCTCAAAACCTACCCTATGTTACTTATACTGCTACAAGATGTGAATATTAATTGGAAAGCCCTCGAGACTCCTTCACCTGTCCAAAACATAGGTTCATAGGCATTTATAAGCCTAACCCAGAGTTTTTGTGGCTTACGCCACCCCTTATGTTAAAAAATACTGTGCCCATTAGTTTGTTGTGCCTCTGTCCAGCAGTGACACAGAGATGATCCCCGGGGTAAACCTACGATCTCCCATCCACCGGTCAAGATTTCTCTTGAACAGAGCCAGCGAGGTGCTCTGCCTCACATGGACCGGGATTTTATTCCACAACATAGGGAGTCTCTGGGAGACAAATCTATCCCTCCAGCATGTCCTATTTATATCTGTGCTAAGGTTTAAGTCGCTTGCTCTAGTGGATATGGTAGATTTGGATTTTTTGAGGTGGAGCATGTCCATTAATTCCGGGTTGGACATGGCCTTGTATATCAGGCACAGGTCACCTCTGAACAGACGGCATGTGACTGAATAGAGCTGGAGTTTCTTCAATGTGGCAGCATATGACAGATTTTGGAGTCCCTTTATCCTTTTGGTGAGGAACTTTTGGGGTCTCTCCAATTGCTGCAGATGTCGGGTGAGATACATCCCGAATGGGGCATTGTACTCGATCATTGGTCTGATAAGTGAAGAGTACAGGGGAACAATGACCTCACTAGATCTGGATGTGAATCCCTTCATGATCAGGTGGGCAATGTAGAAGGTCTTTCTAACCACTTTAGCAACGTGAGTGTCAAAAGAAAGGCCACTGTCAACCTGGGTCCCCAGGTCCCTGATAACCTCTTCTGTGCTTAGTGGATTGCGCCTATATGGTAGCTTGGGGTTACCTTGTTTTTCCCGAAGGGTATGACTATACATTTTTGGCGTTTAACTTCAGGCCATGGCTCTGGCACCAGCTATCTGTTTCTGTGAGTCCCTTCTGAAGGATATCCGTGTCCGATGCACTTTCCACTATGGCCCAGTTTGCAGTCGTCTGCAAACTTTGTCAGCCAAAGTCCTCCCATGTTGGCCTGTACTTCTGAGAAGTAGATGCCGAACAATAGGGGGCCAAGGACCGAGCCCTGTGGGACACCACTTATGACCGGCTTGGAGTCTGACATAGCGCCAGCAACTCTAACCCTGTGGGTTCTGTCCTTAAGCCAGTTTGCAACCCATCTTGTGACATATGGGTTTACATTTAAGCTGGTAAGTTTATCTACAATACCCGAGTGGGGTATTGTGTCGAAAGCCTTTGCAATGTCAAGGTAGGCTGTATGGACTGCCTTTCCCTCATCAATGGCCTTGGTGACTGTTTCGAAGTCGACTAAGTTCAAAAGGCATGATCTGCCCTTGACGCCAAACTGGGTCGGGTCCAATGTCTGCAAGTCCCCTATATCTTTGTTTATGAGCTCCATTATGATCCTCTCCACAGCTTTGCAGACTAGACTTGTTAAGCTTATGGGGCGGTAATTATCAGGGTCTGTAGAGGCACCGCCTTTGTGGAGTGGGACCACAGTTGCCACGCCACTCCTTGGGCATGTATCCTGTGGTAAGGCTGAGATTAAACAGCTGCCTTATGTGCGGGTTTAATTCCTCATTTAGCTCGTGTAGCACACAGCCTGGGACACCATCCAGTCCCATTGATGCTGTGTTTTTAGCTTTAGAGAGAGCAGCTTTCACCTGCGCATTTGAGATGTCTGGGAGGCTACACTCCGCTGGGATAGTTATCTCTCCGTTAGGGGGGGGTGAAGTTTGCACTGAACCTGTCTGCCAGTATGTTGGCAATGTCTGTGGGTTCAGTGATTTTTGTATCATTTTGGACTAATTCTGAGCATATCTGGGAGTTTCCACCCAGGTTCCTAACATAGCTGAAAAAGGCCTTATGATTGTCCTTTGAATCCATGGCAATTTTTCTCTCAAAATTGGCCTTAGTTGATTTTATGAGTGCTCGTATTTTTTACTAATAATGATCAGGGTGACTTCCTTTTATGGATTTTGTTCTATCATGTAATATCTTTCTCCTCTTATTGTAAAGTTTGTTAATGGCTGGGGTCCACCAGACTGGACGTTTGCCCTTTGTGGAAAGAGTCTTGGTTTTATTTGGGATTGCCTGATCCATGCAGTCCTGGAGGTGTTCATAGAAGGCATTTGTAAGGGCTTCCGCAGCTTGGGTTATGGTTTCCACTGGCTCAGGGGCCTTGAAGGATACCACACCAGTCTTGAGTAGTGTGAAGTTTGCTTTAGAGAAGTTCTTCACTGTGGTCTTTTTGTTTGGGGGGCTGGATGTGGATTTCCAGTGAGATTAGTTTATGATCAGATCTCACCAATGAGGGATATACTTCGGTGTGGAGCATTTTGTCCCCATGTTTGTGATAATGAGATCTAGTATATTTTCTCCTCTCATGGGAACAGTGACTAGCTGTTCCATGGCATTTGAATTTATGAACTCCAGGAACCGTTGGGCTAGAAAGTTAGGGCTTGAGTAATGTTCCCAGTCTATATTCGGATAGTTGAAGTCACCCAATATGATGGTGTTTGGAGATACAGTTATACCCTCCAGTGTCTTCAGGAAGGCTGTGTGGGGTTCCTGAGTTTGAGAGGGTGGCCTGTAGCATGCTACAATTTGTAGAGCAGTTTTTCCTATGGTTAGTTGCACCTGGATGGTTTCCAAAGCTTCGTGCGTTGCCACCAACCTGGAGGTGTGGGTATCCTTTATGAACATGGATACACCCCCTCCTTTAGTGGTGTGGTCTGGGTTTTGGGGCCGGAACGTATGATATGAGGTAAAACCTAATAGTGCCGGGGTGCTCTCAGGAGCCTTGAACCAGGTTTCAGTTACAGCACAGACATCAATGTTCTCCATATTGAGAAGGGCCTCGAGTGCGTGCATTTTGATATTTAGACTTCTGGCATTGAGCAGCATTACCCTCAGTTTCTTCCCATTTTTGTTTTCTAGGGTGGTAGGTTTAGAATTTGAGCCTTGCCTAAAAAAAGCACTATGGGGGTGGCAAGAGCCTTAGCCAATATCCGAATCCCAGGGTGACAGGTGCAAGCCGTCCCTTGCGAAGCAGCGTGGCTTGTCAAGCATGTCATCCCAGGCAGACAGACACTGGATCCCCTTTGAATGACACCAGACATTAAGCCAATTGTTAAAGCTGATCATCTTGTCTCTATATTGTGGCATCATTCTTGGTGAAGGAAGGATACTGCTCAGGGTCAGAGTCATACCTGCCTGGGCTACATAATCAGAGAGCTCCTCTATGTCTCTTTTCATGTAGTCCAGGGAGGTACGTCTCAGGTCGTTCACACCAGCATGGACAATGACCGTGTCATATTTGTACTTGCCATGGAGTGACCCGAGTGCTTGTGTTATGTGGCGGATTTTAGCACCAGATAGGCAGCTTACTGTGACCCTCTCCTTGTTCAGCCTGGTGAGTGGGACGTCAGTGTGTCTGACTATGGAGTCACCTATGACAAGTATGTTTGGTGTTGTATTTGGCCTTAAGGGCTGTGACTGCTTTGCACACTGATTTTGTGGTTTATGTGTTGCTTGTGGGGTGTCTTGAGGTAGCAGTTGTTTGGGTGTCTGCTTTGGAGGCCTCTGCTGTTTAGGTAAATTTTTACTCAGAGCCTCCGAGTATGTCTTTGTGTGAATATGTGTTTGATTCAGTGGTGTGGTAGCATTATGTGAGGCTGGTTTTGTGGTGTGTGTAGTTGCCTTCTCCTCCTGTCTGGTATTGCCAGTCCTGAGTTGAGAGAGCTCAGCCTCCAGTTTGGCTAAATAGCTGCATCTCTCGCAAGTATTTGTGTTATGTGGGAGGAGGAGAAGGTTGTCTGTGTGTACATGAGGCAATTGTAACATTGCCTCAATATTCCCAGATTCACCAACTGGGTAGGAGAGGACGCCAGCATCTGGCCCTTCGACATGCTAGAAAAATTAAGAAGTTAGGTATGAGACTGAATAAGAGAGGACTTAGTAAGGAAGTGGGTACTCCTGGGGGGGAGGGGTTCGCAAGTGAGGGACTTTGTAAAATATAGAAGTGACAAGTGCTGAGCTTTTTTTTTTTTTTTTTGAGAAAAAAAAAAAAACTTTTAGGAACAAGTGCTGCGCTTTTTAGTCAAGGGATATACTGTTTAGGTTACTAGTAGAGTAGTTCTAAGGGAAAAAATGAAGAACAGACTTTATGGAGCCAGAAAAAGTTTAACCCTGTTAAACCAGCGCTGCCTGATGCTGCTCTAGTGGCAACTCTGCGCTAAAGCGTGCTTTATAGCAGGGGGCTGGAAAAGGCAGGAAATGACCCAAAATGGCCACTGAACTACAAGTTACTGTCTTAAACCACTCCTCTGAGGACAAACAGGCAGCTCAGTACTCCCCACTCCCACTGGTGAGTAAAGAAACTTCCCCTGACCAAACAAAGAAAATGGAGAAGTACAGGACCAAGACAAAGCCAAGGGATCAGCAAAATCTGATCACTGGAACAAACTAGCCAGGAAAGTTAGGAGAACAAGAATATTTTTTTTTTCAAGTTTTTTTCACAGACAGAACAGAAAACACAATAAATGCTTTGCTTTTCGATTAAATGCTATCAAAAGCTAGTACACTTGAGTGTATTAGCCTGTAGTTTAACTTTTAAGCAAACTTAAACTAAGAAGTGCAACCAACAATTAAAGCTTATAAAAACAGGAAAAACAGGTAATACCACTATAAAATAGAAACAGTCGTCGAATAACACAAATGGTCGAAAAATGCAAGACAAAATACTTAAAATCTGGAAAGATTGCTTTTTCCTTTCTCTGCTGCTCTAGGAACTCTGCTGGATACCACGAGGAGCTGTGCTGAGTTCTCACATCAATCTGTTCAGCTTCACCCAACTTATCTCCACCATTACAAGACTCATCAAACACTCCAATCAAGGCACAGCAATTGACTGGATCCTCTGTAATAGCCCCCAGCATTATCACAACACTGCCTGATGCTCTAAGTGACCACCTACCCATCAGTATAGAGAGATGCCCACCCCAACAACAATCACATTTGTACGTCTGTCGTAAACTCAACCCTCTTCTCTAAATGACAGTCTCTCTGCCATAAACTGGTCCATCCTGCATTCTCTCCCTCTTGAAGATGGTGTACACAAATTTAACTGCATCTTCCTAAACACTCTAGATTCATTAGCCCCCCCCAAGTAAAATAAGAATAAAATCAAACTCTGCCCCCTGGCTCAGTAAAGACACTCAAAACCTAATGCACAAAAGAGACAACACATATAAAACTTGGCTAAAAAGTAAATCCCCACCCAGCTCCAACTATTTAAAGAACTTAGAACCCAGACTAAGAAACAAATATACAATGATAAAAAGTCCTTCTACGCTAAGACACAAACCACTACTATATCAAATCCAAAAAACTTATGGAAAAGCATTAATTCTATCCTCCACCTTGGTAAACCCCAAACTCCCAATCCCTACCCTAACCTTCCTGACTACAAGACTGCCTCTCTCCGCAACATGTTTTTCATAGACTCTATCAGCAAATTAACTAACACAGGCCATAATCCCCCCCCAGAAATCACCCCATGAATGAACACCGCAATCTACAAACACGTTTCTCTCTAAACCCTATCTCTACATCCTACATAAAATCTCTATTTCTCAAACTTAAACCATATTCTCCCTCTGCCGACAAGCTCCCTCAAGCTTGCAGCAAAAGCCATAGCCTATCCAGTCTCTGTTCTTATTAATCGATCTATTAAAGAAGCTATTGTACGCAAAACCTGGAAATCCTTCTACATTATCCCCATTCACAAAGGAGACACCTCCAATGACCCCTCAAATTACAGACCAATTTCTATAATCTCCCCACTATCCAAGATACTACAAAATGTATTCACAACCAAAATCTTAACTTCCACCTCCAAAACAACCTCCTCTCCCCTACCCAACACAGCTTCAGACCTCACCACAGCACCTCTACAGCCCTTCTATCCTTCACCCACACCATTGCTAAAGCTACGAACAGCAATAATCTAGTCTCATGTCTGTTCCTAGACTTATCAAAGGCAATAGATATGATATCACATCCCAAATGTCTAACTAAATTGTCTAACCTTAATCTATCCAGCCCAACTATCTCATAGTCCTCCAGTTATCTCACAGACAGGCTTCAGTCAAATGGCAATCTTCTTGCTCTTCTTTCTTATCTGTACATACTGGTGTACCCCAGGGTTCCATTCTTGGACCCCCTCTCTTTAACATTTTTATCAATGACCTCCACTGCTCCACCTCCATCTCTAGCACCCCCTCTCTAGCATCATACAGTATGCTGATGACTCCACCCTGATCACATCCTCAAACTCAATCTCACTTCTTCAGACACAAACTCAACAATCTTTCCATCTTGTTGAAAATTGGCTAAAAGATAAGCAGCTTATCTTAACTCCATAAAAAGCAAAGCTACTTCTCTTTCTCCCTAAAAATAATGACCACCTCAAGGCTACCTTCTCCATCTCCTCACTAAATAAGACAATAATCAATGCAGACACCCACACAGAATTAATAGGAATGACTATTGATGACCAACTAAAATTTGACTCACACATTCACCAAGCAATAACAAAAAAATAAAGAAAAACTTGGTATGCTGTACTGCAACTCAAGAATTCCTCTCTGCATATTCTAGACATACCCTGGCCAAGCTTACCTCCTTCCTAACCTCCTGTATGGATCATCAGTCCTCAACAACCTTCAATCCTGTCTACTCTCCAGATTAGAATAGACCTACAATAAAATTGCCAAATTTAAAGCCAACCTTCCTAACCCTACCCAGCATTGTTTAGCCCTCCACAAGCTACAATGGCTTGAATTATCCCATCACGTAAAACTATCCCAACTACATCTAACCTACCTCATACTAAACAAAACTGCTGTCTGTCCCTCACTCGTCAATCTAGTTACTTATTATTCTTCCCTTCGTCCCCTCCGCAGCTCAGGGAAACATCTCCTAGAAGCATATAAACCTAAATTGAACATTGGCAATCTCCTATATAAATCATCCATAACAAAAATCTGGAACAACCTACTCTCTAACCTGTGAAACATCACTCAAGCAATAAGCTTCTAAAAAAGAACTGAAACTATTCTTCCAGGAAAATTGGATCTGACCCTGCCAGGATCCTACCTGACCACTCTCTTGCTCTTTAATTCTTCTATTTCTGTCAAATTTACCTAACTTCTAAAATTCATGACTGATAATTGCATATTCCTCCTTGTACTAGCTCCCAAACTATATGTATTCCTAAATATTTCTCTGTCATCTCTGTATATGCTATCAACTACTGTATTGTTGTAGACTGTATACTATGCTATTAATATTTTACTGTGTTAATATGTAAATAATTACTTTTTTATTGGATCTTGTCTCCTTGGGTCTCCACTGAAAATAGGCAATGTGCTCAGCTGGACCAATCCTGTTAACAAATGTGAAATAAATAAATAAAATAATAAATTTCTAGGTGCAGTGGGAGACGGAACAGAAGGAGTGGGGTAAGTATCCATACTGTAACTGAGAAGGCAGTCTCAAAGGTGGTATACAATGATAGAGTGAGAAGATGTCAAAAATTGTTCACAAGCAGTACACTTAACAGTTTACAGGCTCCTACTGACCAAAAAAGTGGCAGGTATGTTGTCACAATGTGTATACAAGCACTGACATACTTTGTAATGAACCCTGCTGAACACATAACTTTAATAATTCCAGGTTTACACAAGCAGTACATTTTCAGACAAAAATAGCTTCAAAGTAAATACTCACTAAAATTAGTCGCCCCTGACAGGAAATGTATGATATTCCAAGATTAAAAGGGCAAATAGCACTAAAAGCCCCAAATTCAAAAATACAGTTTTTAAACAGCAATACATATATATATATATATATATATATATATATATATATATGTATTTAGGTGGAAGTATCCCCACAATAGTCTTATGCTAGAAATGACAAAAAAAGCTGGCTGATGCTCATGAGAAACCACTGAACTGCTTCTTCATGAGGTGGCAAAAACTCACTAAGGAAAGCTTCACTCTGCTGATCGCCTGTCAAGGATGACCACCCAGCAGTCAGAGTGAAAGTGTATGAAGGTGCCAGAGCTTTTGGAAGTCGGATGGTTGTCTCCTGCCATATAACCCAAAGGCTACTGCAGCAGTGAGAATGATGAACATACCTGGAAACAGAAGAAATTTAAATACACACTGTCCAGTCTAATTATTTTGGGAATATTGGAGAGAATGTCCACTACCTTCTCTAGGCATAAAAGTTTGACAAGTGGTTGGTATAACATTCAAAAGTTTAAACAGTCAGGCATGGCATGACAATCTACAGTTAGTCCTAGGAATAAGAAAGTCTGAAGAAGAGAGTCCCTGTGCACAACAGACTGCCTGATGTCAGACACCAAGAATCAGCTGCTCAAAAGGGGAACAAATTGCTTCTCCATAACTTTGGAATTGCAGCTGCTACCACACACTTGGTAAGAACTGACAGCACTGAAGTAAGGTTGAAATATAAGGTTCTGAACTGGTAATGACTGTCTCTTACAAGAAAGTAGTGTTTTTTTTAATATTTTCTGATATTTATGTACAGATATGCATTCTGTAGGAACAAAAAGCACATCTGGTCACCTCTTGTCAGAACAGAAATAAAAGACCAATGAGTACCCAAGCATTAGGACTCATCGTTGGGGACCCTGTACCACCTTATTCATGTGTGCTAACCCTAATCCTCTCCCTGCCATAACCTTATGCATTTACATACTAAAACCTTTTCCTTAGAGTAAACAAACAACAGACAGGCACAAGCACATCAAACATACCAGTACTCAAGCACTCAAAGACATCTATCCCCTTCTCCAGCCCTTACTCTAACCCTAACCCAAAAACACTAGTGTGAACATGCACACACTTATGCCAAAACTTGATTACAAACAAGTTTCAGCATTACTGCCAACTCACACTTAATGAACATTTAACATTGCACACTAATTTTTCAGGTATTCAACCAGTTATGAAACTAGAAATTCCTTTGACCAACAGAAGGTTTGACCAAATGTACAGAACATATACATGAAACAAACTTCTGGAAGACCAGTAGGTCATAATCTTGACAACAGAGCATATGAACCTTTCCTCTTTTGTGCTACATAAATGTTAGTATTTTCCTGAATTTGGGATCACTAGGGCGTGGTGGAAGTAAAAAAGAATTGGGTTCTCCAAAATTTACTCAAAGTCTTTATAGTAAAAGGCTTACTCTTTCTTGGCTATTTTGCAGTAAAGGTCTCAGAAGATGAGGCAGTTCCTCTGGGGTAGAGACATCTACTAAAGGATCTGCCAAAGCAATATGGGGTCCATCTTCTGATAGCGAGAAAACCTTTGAGAGAAACAGATGGGCACTGTCAAATGCAAAGCAGTAACTACCTGCCAAGATAGAGACAGTATGGGAAAGGAAAATGTTGCTTGAAAAGCAGACAATAGCTACAGTTATTATACCACCTTATAACAAAGCAGAGAGCAAAGATAATACCCTACTCGTATATTAAGTATACTGTGAAGGCAGCCATCTGTTGCAGGCTATAAGAATGACTTTATACAGCCAGCAGGGGTGCCAGATGCTTGCCTTCCTAACATTATAGGTACTGACATCAGAAAACCCAACATGAGTATGTCCAATACTGGGGGATTTGATGCCTAGTAGGGCAAGCACAGGTAGTACAAACAGTTCTAACCAGACCAGTGCTAATGGTCAGCATTAGTAGGGTTTGCAGACAACATCTGATGCCTAGAAGCCTCACAGAGGACAATCATTTACAGCCAGGTCATAGTCAAGCTCTTGCATAAGGGCAACAGGCATCTTTAGGAAAATGTGAATGCAAGGCTGAGGCAGGCACATGGGCAGACTCTTTAAAGGGGAATACTACTTTTGAAGCAGAAAAAGCAGAACAGATGATGTAGGAGAGGTGAAACTGTCTCAACATCCTGGGTTAGGGTTAGGGTTTGGGCTGGGGCCAGGGTCACAACCATAAGTATAGGCAGAAGTAGGCACTAGCCAACTGAAAACTCTGCTTCTACTTGGAGAGGACTTACCTTCTTTGGATTCTCAGATAAGCACAAAGTCAAACATAGCAACCACGGCATGGGTAGAGCATTCCAATAAAACTAAGTAAAAACTTTAATAACAAATATATAACACAAGGAGAGCACAAAGAAAATGTATAAAATCCTAGAGCTCAGAGATGAGAACTTTCAGCATAATGTCTTCTTAAAATCTTTCAGGAGCATAGAAAACTGCTTGCACTTAAATAGTTCAGTAACTTCCTTGTATAAAGGGATAAATATACAATATCTCCCACTGAAGGTTTCTGCTTCAAATAAGCACTAAATCAAACAAGAAAAAATAGAGCAGCAAACCAACAGGCCTGATAAAATCCAAAATCTTTAATAAAACCACTTCATAAGTGCTTTTAGGACAAGCCCTTCATCAGATGAACATACAAATGGGTAAATGCCATGGTAATATTTAAACAAATTTAAAATATAACTGATCACATTTCAATATTTTACGCTCCGTTTTTTAAGAGCTGGTTTTAAAGGTACAGCCCCATTGATACCTGGGGGATAATCCACCCCCAGCTCAATAATCCATCTTATCTCATTAAATTCAGGTTTATTCACATCACCACCTCTAATATTCATGCTGACTTTCTAAATAACAAAAAAAGAAAACACGTGTAGGATTTTGTTCAATATATTGGTATAAAACATGTATATCCTTCAGTCATATGGACGGCAAATGTTTCAATATTCTGTCTTTTAACCTACAGTTAGTTTTACCTACATAAAAACTTATACAGTTCCTACAAATATTTTTGAGAAAGATCATTTATGGAAATCAAAAATAGTACAACACATTAGATTTGTGGGTGATGTATTTTTATTATGGAGGGGCACAAAAGAACTAGGTTTATCTGTAGCCTATTTAGAGAGTACTACAAACTTTCTAAGATTTACCGTTAATACTTCAGAAATCACTACAGATTTTCTTGATGTACACCTAGCAAAGAATCATGAAGACAGATACAAACTACTCTTTTTAGAAAAAATTGCTAGAAAAATACTTTATTAGTTTCTGATAGCATGTATCCTAGGCATGCATTTGGTAACATAATTAAGGGACAAACACACACAGAATATCATGACTTTGCACTAATGATAACTTTGTTTCTGAGGTTGAGAAGTAACTTAAGCAAGAGAGGATATAAACAGGCTATTACAGAGGAGAATATAACCAGCACTAGGTGCATGAGGCAAGACAGAGCTAGGCCATGGTACTCTAATGCCAATAACACTAATAGAACCCAAAATGGTGAGAATACTAATCTGAATGATTCACTACGTATGGTATTAAAATACAGCAATAATTTAGGGGTATATGTGACATAATTCAACGCAATTGGAGAATTCTTTCAACGGATGAAAAATTAATATTGTGGGTGAAAGACCTAGTTTTACATTTCAAGAGAATCAGAACTTATCTTGAAAGATTTATTGTGCCAAGAACTTATGCCCTGCCAAGAAATAAAAGTATATATACAAGACAGGGTACCTTCCCATGTAGACACTGTAAAGCGTGTCCATTGATCAATAGTCAAAACAATTTCACTCACCCTATTACTAAGAAAAAATATGTACTTGAATTATATGCTGACTGCTGTACTAGTAATATTGTTTATTTAGGTCAGTGTAGGAACTGTATAAGTTTTTATATAGGTAAAACTAATTGTAGGTTAAAAGACAGAATATTGAAACATTTGTCTTCCATACAGCTGAAGGATACACATAATGCTTTATACCAACAAATTGAACTAAATCCTACATGTTTTCTTTTTTGGTTATTCAGAAAGTTGGCATGAATATTAAAGGTGGTGATGTTGTGAATAAAACTGAATTTAATGAGATGAGATGGATTATTGAGCTGGGGTGGATTGTCCCCCAGGTATCAATGGGGTTGTACCTTTAAAACCAGCTCTTAAAAAATGGAGTGTAAAATATTGAGACATGATTGGTTGTTTTTATTTTAAATTGTTTAAATATTACCATAGAGTTTACCCATTTGTATGTTCATTGGATGAAGGGCTTGTCCCGAAAGCACTTATGAAATGGTTTTATTAAAGACTTTGGATTTTATCAGGCCTGTTGGTTCACTGCTCTATTTTTTCTCATTTAACTTCCTTGTATCTGAAATAACCAATACAGCTAAAGTTTATCTCCTTAGTTTTCACCCTTTTAATAGGAGTTTTAAAGGAACCATTCCATTCTGTCTCAGTAACTTGCCAGCTTGTAAATCTGCAATCCACCTTAGTTCAATTATATTAACTAGTTCACCACCTCTTGGACTCTCCATTATAATTTCCAGTGGAATTTGTGACCAGGATGAACAGAAATATGTTGGTTTAATGCGTTAGTTTGATTATGAAGCCTTATATCACTAAAGTGATGTAGGATTCTGTCCTTAAAAGGTCTGTTAGTCTTTCCAATGTAAAAACCAGTGCATGGATTACAGCATGCAATGTATATAACATTTTTGGAATTAGAGTCTGCCTGTGTACCAAGCATATATTTCCTCCAGTAGTGGGATGTTGGAAACAGTTTCTAGAGTCAGTGTAGATACAAGCCTTACATCCCTTGCAGAGGAATGTACCATTACTGAGATGGAATATATGCTTGGTATGTAAGCAAGTGGGAAAGTATGAAGCGACTGGCACATAAAAATTAAACCAATAATCCTTCAGTGCATTCAAAATACCATGCAAAGTGTATAGATAGGCAATATTTGCCTATTTTGCATCAGTTATACATATTCCTGCTTATGTGGGCAGTGCTGCTTAGTAAAAACAAGGCACTGAAGAAAAAAAAAACATTCTGTTGACAGCACATCTTTATTTTTGTTGCAGGTCAGCTCAAGTACAAGCCAATATCTGGCATTAACAAAAGATTGCTATTTCCTGTAACACAACCCAAGCTAACATTTAGTACAGAACTGTTTAACAAAAAGCACACCCTTTAGCAGATGTTTCTAGGAGAACATTTAAAACTCTTGAAAAAGTTATTTTAGTGTCTAGTAGTGAAACTCAAATGCAGTTATGGAAGAAAAGATAAAATGACTTCATATTCACTGAGGATTTGCATTTCCCAGTCCCCAAGACATCAAAGGAATTCTTTCCAACAAACCACAGTGAAGCCAAAAGGCACATATGCCTGCAAGACATACAATCCTCCAAGACCTTTCCAATTCTAAATGCTTCATGCGGAAAAAGATTCCTTGGTGGTCATCCAAAATGTGCAGCTAGAAGAGACTTAGGATTACCCAACCACAACTGGGCTTGCACTGTTGAGTAGGGGCAGTATGGATTCTAAATGAAGGACATCAGTTATAAATAAAAGAAGCCAGAGTTCCAAGGGGTTTTCATTTGGGGAAAGACACAGGATGATATACACTGCAGACAGTAGATGAATGATCAAAAAGTACAAACTGATACATAATATCATTCAGAAGAATAAGGTAAGAAATGAGAAAAAGAAGTTACGTACTCGCCATAACATTTCATTTGTATCGTCCATGTTCATGCTTCCTCAACTTGTGGGTTCAGATTCAACTCGGCCACTTCTGTAGCTTAGGACCCACTCAAGATCCTCCCTAACTCCTAATGTCCCTGTCCCCCACAGATTACCTCAGATCAAGTATGCTGCAGCTGAATATGCATGTCATATATGTATGTATAGAAAATTATCATAAGACAGAAAAATGATAAAATCAGGAGCTCAAAATGAACAGTGGTTCCTGAAACACCTCTGTAAATCTTCTCAGAAAGGACAGGGGATGGGGGGGAGGTTGAAGAAGAATGAATGGAAAACACAGATGAAACATTATGGTGAGTAGAGAACTTCTTTATCTGATGTTGTCATTTTCATTCATTGCTCAACCTGTAGGACAAAGACCCCAGCTGCACATTTCTTAGGTGGCTTTCATGGAAGGATATTCTGGAGGACCACAAAGCCAAAGGATGCTCTATTTCTGGATACAATATCCAACTTGTAATGTGTGACAAAAGTGAGTATTTGACCAGAAGGAGACTGCACAAATATCAGTAGATACAATTGACCAAAAAGCTGCTTAGGTGGACATTGAACTAGCAGAATGGGCTTTCATATGTCCAGGAGGCATAACACCCTTTGCAGAATAAACATAAATGCAATCTGTAATCCATTTAGCTAAGGATATTTTAGATACAGGCTTCCCCAATTTTGCCTTCAAAAAGGAAACAAATAACTAGTCAGATTTTCTGAAGAACTTTTTTTATCCAAATAAAAACATCAACTGTCTACATACATCCAACAGGTGGAAGGTACATTAATCCTTGTTCTTAAAATTAGGGAAAAAAATATAGGGAGACTGATTGATATTGTTCTCAGAGGCAACTTTAGGTAAAAAAGACAGATTTGTATGTATGGTGGTTCTGTCTTTGAGAAATCAAATACAGTGGCTTGGAAGAGAGTGCCTGCAATTCTGAAATTCTCCTAGCCAAGATTATAGCCACCAAGAATAATGTCTTCCATGATAATAATTTGAAATCTACTTTGGCAGAAGGCTCGAAAGGAGAGTGGACTAGAGCGTGTAAGACCATAATGAGATCCCATGAAGGAGTGGGGTCTTTAACCAAAGACTTGAGCAAGAAGGTACCATAGAGAATGGACTTACACAGTTTAGATGAAGCTGAAGACCTTTCACCTATGGGGTAATTAGACATAGCTGCTAACTGTACCTTGACAGTGGAGTAGCTTGCTCCATTAATAGAAGCAGGGAAGCCAAGAACTGCTGGAATAGGGGTGGTAAAAGGATCCATATATTTTTGGCAAGCCCAAATGGAGAATCTTTTCCACTTGCTCTTGTTTCTAGTGGAAGCTTTATGTGAACATACCAGAATGTCTTTAACTGCAGTGAAAAGCTGGAAAGCCTGGAAAATCTAGCCATCATCGGAACTGGAGAAACCACGCAGTCAGTTTGAGGCCTGTCAAATCCAGGTGAGTTTGCCCTGAAGGATGACAAAGGGAGCCTAGACTTGGGTCCAGCATTCAGGCATGATGTATCAGGTGAGATCAAAGAAAGGGGAACTAAACCTGTCGAGGCCAGAAGGGTGCAATGAGGATCATTTTGCTCTGCAACCTCTACATTTTCTGGAGAAAGTTTGGTAAAAGGGGATATGTGTACAGGAGACCAGAGGGCCAAACATGGACTAAAGCATCTCTTGGTGACTGCCCTTGAAGAGGGAGCAGGGCAAAGACCCTGCTGCATTTGTTGTTGGTAGGGGATGCAAAGAGACTGCAACAAGGTTGACCCCATTTGAGGAAGATCATGTTTGCCACAGACTGGTTTAGAGACCACTCATGAGGCATCAGAAGAGTTCTGCTGAGTCTATCCACTAAACTTCTGGATTTCCCCAGAATGTGTGTTGCTACTAGAAAGCAGTTGGAAGAGATTATATTGCTTCTCGACAGAGGGGCTATGATATGGATCCCCCTTGTTTGTTGATGTACCAGACTACAGGCATGTCTGTTTGAATTGCAATTGTCCCTACAGGAAGAAAGCTGTGTAAGGCCTGCAGTGCTAGGAGCACCACTCTCATCACCAAGACATTATATGCAGGTTGGTCTCCTGTATCGACCACATGCTCTGAACAACTTGTCCCGAGTAATGCCCCCCCATCCAAACTGGGATGCGTCCATGGTCAACATGGTGATGTAGGGAGGAAGAATAAATGGATGTCCTTCGAATAAAGCAACCATGACAGGCAGTCTTTGCACACCCGAGATAGGATGATTCAGAGGATAGCTGAGCAAGGACCATTTTACTGCCAGAGTCCACTGAAGAATCCTCATGCATAGATGAGCTGTAGGAATCAATGTTATGGTGGCAACCATCAAACCTAGTGTTCTGAGAACTAATTATGTAGGTGGCAAAGGGATGGTTAGGATTTGCCTATGTAATGTCAAGGACAGAATTCTGTTTGAAGGTAAGAGGATTAAGCAAATGATTATGTCTAGATGCACTCAAATCTATCACTTGAACTGGTTGTATTTGAGACTTTTGGGGATTTATTGTAATCCCTAGTGTATTTGCTAAGTGAAGTAGATAATCTCTGGTTGGAGGAGTAGATGCCTGGTAGGTGCAGTCAGCAGCCAGACGTCTAGGTTAGGAAACACTCTGATTCCATGCAGTCTCAGGTGAGCCGCTACTACAGACATGCATTTGGTGAACACCCTGGGGGTAGTGGTTAGACCAAAGGGCAGAGCTCTGAACTGACAATGATTGGCTCTAGCCAGAAGTGGAGAACCCTTTGAGAATGCCTGTTTATTTTGATGTGATGTACACATCTTGAAGATCCATTGAGCACATCCAGTCATCCTTTTGAAAGAGTTGTAGAATAAACTGTACTGTGATCATCCAGAATTTCGAGTTCTTTATGGATTTGTTTAGTTAGATCCAGGATTGGTCTCAGGTCCCCTATCTTTCTGGCACTAAAATGAACCTTGAGTAGATTTCAGATCCTGTTTGGCCTGGGGGGACCTTCTGGATGACTTTTTTCTCTAGCAGCTTTGAGATTTCTTGCACTGCTGAGTCCCCCTCTGATTGGGTGGAACATCTGGGAGATTTTTTTTTGAGAAAGGGAATGTAATATCCTTTGAATGTGATACTTTACACCCAACAGTCATTTGTAAGGTCTAGCCAGGCATTTAGGTGCAAGGATAGATGCCCCTGACTGCTTCCAGAGAAGGACAGTCGGGCAACTGCTTAAGAGTGCCGAAAGGATCCATCTAAGAAGGAATCTTGAGATCCTTGGTTCTGCGGACCTCTTCTGCCATGTGGATGGCTTCTACCAAAATAGTTATTTCCCCCATTGCCTCTAGGGGAAGACTCTTCTTGTGAATCCTGGAAAGGCCCCTGTCACTTCTTGAACCACGATTTCTTGCCTCCATGTTGGTTCCTGGAAAACCGTCTTTGTGGGGTAGAGAATTTGATTCCAATGGCAGTTCAGGTTTTCCCATATTTTTCACATCAGGAGGGAGTATCTCTTACAGTTGGTCCAAAGAGAGATGATCCATCAAAAGGAGCAATGAAAAATGACACCTTGAAAGGTTCTGAGAATCACAAAGCCGCATCTAGGCATGTCTCCTTATGGCAATACCTGAACTGTTGGCCCTTGAGGAATCCTCAGCAGCAGTGCAAAGGTCACTGATGCATATACCCACTTCCCAAACCTGTCCAATGCCCTAGACTCCCTGTTAGAGGGATGGACAGTGGAGCTCTGTTTGGCCAGCTCCTTCTTAGTGGCTGCTGCAACAACTATGGCATCTACAGGGGTACCATTTGTTCAGTGTTACTTATCAGAAGGGCACTGAGGATTGTGCCAGCTCTTTTTTATGGGCTCCATGGTGTCCAGCTCCTTCCATGCCCTGTGGGAGACAAGATCTATAAAGTCATCTGCAGGAGGGGTCACCAAAGATGTAGATGGGATAGACCCAAAGGCTTCCAAGAGCACAGATTTCTCTGATGAAAGGCTTTGGGTAGACCAACCACCTCTTTGGAGTAGGGTTGCAAGGATGCCTCCAAAAGAGACATCATCAGGTGGAGATCTTAAGGACCCTTCCCCTTCATCAAAGTGAATTTCTTTTAAAGATTCCTGAGAGGAATCTAGGTGCCTCTTCTTACACAGTTCCTTTCGTGGGACCTCCTTGGTGGAATGCTTGGAAGCTCTTGGGGTCTGGCTTTCCCTGAAGTGTAGGATAAGCAGGCTCAGGAGCAGAAGTCAGAACAGAAGTAGGATCCAAAGGAGGTAGAGTTGAAGTAATTCTTGGTTGGGAGAACACCTTCTTCACCACTTTGAAAGCAGAAGGACCCAGAGATGTCCCACGCAGTCCATCCCAAGCCATAGCTGATGGATCAGATAGAAAAGGACCCTCACAGATCCCATGTGCCAAAGGGAGAGTTGCAGTCAAGCTGTCTAGTACACAGGATCCAACAGAAAGCAACAGCTCCAAACACTTCAAAGACAAGGTCATTCCCTTGGACTCGATGCCAATGCTTCGGATCAGAGATCCACCATGCTCCAACAGGGATGGAGCTGATTGGATCAGAAGCATCATCAGAGCTGAGAAAGGAAGAGGTGTCGTATCAGATGCATTAACTCTGGTAACCTCCAGATCCGAAGGCTCCAAAGCATGAGGTCAGATTGGAGAAGGAGTTATCAAAGGTACAAAGGCAGAATGGTGGCTCACGGATCTGGTGGTGGATGAAGCAGACAAAACTCCCATCTGTATTTGCCCTGAGGAATCTCATCATCCTGTCCATCTCCACTTCACAAAGACTCCAGGAAGATCTGAGGATGAAAAGGAGTGAGAACTCAGCACAGCTCCTCGTGGTATCCAGCAGAGTTCCTAGAGCAGCAGAGAAAGGAAAAAGCAACTTTCCAGATTTTAAGTATTTTTTCTTGCATTTTTCGACCATTTGTGTTATTCGACGACTGTTTCTGTCTATTTTATAGTGGTATTACCCATTTTTCCTGTTTGTATAAGCTTTAATTGTTGGTTGCACTTCTTAGTTTAAGTTTGCTTAAAAGTTAAACTACAGGCTAATACACTCAAGTGTACTAGCTTTTGATAGCATTTAATCGAAAAGCAAAGCATTTATTGTGTTTTCTGTTCTGTCTGTGAAAAAAAAAAAAAAAAAAAAAAAAAATATTCTTGTTCTCCTAACTTTCCTGGCTAGTTTGATCCAGTGATCAGATTTTGCTGATCCCTGGGCTTTGTCTTAGTTCCTGTAATTCTCCATTTTCTTTGTTTGGTCAGGGGGAAGTTCCTTTACTCACCAGTGGGAGTGGGGAGTACTGAGCTGCCAGTTTGTCCTCAGAGGAGTGGTTTAAGACAGTAACTTGTAGTTCAGTGGCCATTTTGGGTCATTTCCTGACTTTTCCAGCCCCCTGCTATAAAGTGCGAATTAGCGCGGAGTTGCCACTAGAGCAGCATCGGGCAGCGCCGGTTCAACAAGGTTAAACTTTTCCTGGCTCCATAAAGTCTGTTCTTCATTTTTTCCCTTAAAACTGCTCTACTAATAACCTAAACAGTATATCCCTTGACTAAAAAGCGCAGCACTTGTTCCTAAAAGTTTTTTTTCCTCAAAAAAAAGCTCAGCACTTGTCACTTCTATATTATACAAAGTCTCTCACTTGTGAAACCCCCCCAGGAGTACCCACTTCCTTACCAAGTCGTCTCTTATTCAGTCTCATACCTAACTTCTTAATTTTTCTAGCATGTCGAATGGCCAGATGCTGGCGTCCTCTCCTGCCCAGTTGGTGAATCTGGGAATATTGAGGCAATGTTACAATTGCCTCATGTACACAGACAACCCTCTCCTCCTCCCACATAACACAAATACATGCGAGAGATGCAGCTATTTAGCCAAACTGGAGGCTGAGCTCTCTCAACTCAGGACTGGCAAGACCAGACAAGAGGAGAAGGCAACTACACACACCACAAAACCAGCCTCACATAATGCTACCACACCACTGAATCAAACACATAAACACACAAAGACATACTCGGAGGCTCTGAGTAAAAATTTACCTAAACAGCAGAGGCCTCCAAAGCAGACACCCAAACAACTGCTACATCAAGACACCCCACAAGCAACACATAAACCACAAAATCAGTGTGCAAAGCAGTCACAGCCCTTAAGGCCAAATACAACACCAAACATACTTGTCATAGGTGACTCCATAGTCAGACACACTGACGTCCCACTCACCAGGCTGAACAAGGAGAGGGTCACAGTAAGCTGCCTATCGGGCGCTAGAATCAGCCACATAACACAAGCACTCGGGTCACTCCATTGCAAGTACAAATATGACACAGTCATTGTCCATGCTGGTGTGAACAACCTGAGACGTACCTCCCTGGACTACATGAAAAGAGACATAGAGGAGCTCTCTGATTATGTAGCCCAGGCAGGTATGACCCTGACCCTGAGCAGTATCCTTATTTCACCAAGAATGATGCCACAATATAGAGAAGATGATCAGCTTTAACAATTGGCTTAATTTCTGGTGTCATTCAAAGGGGATCCAGTGTCTGTCTGCCTGGGATGACATGCTTGACAAGCCACGCTGCAGGGGCAGCTTGCACCTGTCACCCCTGGGATTCCAGATATTGGCCAAAGCTCTTGCCACCCCATAGTGCCTTCAAATTCTAAACCTACCACCCTAGAAAACAAAAATGGGAAGAAACTGAGGGCAATGCCGCTCAATGCCAGAAGTCTAAATCTCAAAATGCACTTTTCGAGGCCCTTCTCAGTATGGAGAACATCGATGTCTGTGCTGTAACTGAAACCTGGTTCAAGGCTCCTGAGAGCAACCCCGGCACTATTAGGTTTTACCTCATATCATGCGTTCCGGCCCCAAAACCCGCACTACACCACAAAAGGACGTGTATCCATATTCATAAAGGATACTCACATCTCCAGGTTGGTGGCAATGCAAAGCTCGGAAACCATCCAGGTGCAACTAACCATAGGCAAAACTGCTCTACAAATTGTAGCATGCTACAGGCCACCCTCTCAAACTCAGGAACCCCACACAGCCTTTCTGAAGACACTGGAGGGTATAAATGTATCTCCAAACACCATCATATTGGGTGACTTCAACTACCCGAATATAGACTGGGAACATTACTCAAGCCCTAACTTTCTAGCCCAATGGTTCCTGGAGTTCATAAATTCAAATGCCATGGAACAGCTAGTCACTGTTCCCACAAGAGGAGAAAATATACTAGATCTCATTATTACAAACATGGGGACAAAATGCTCCACACCGGAAGTATATCCCTCATTGGTGAGATCTGATCATAAACTAATCTCACTAGAAATCCACATCCCGCCCCCACCCCAAACAAAAAAGACCACAGTGAAGAACTTCTCTAAAGCAAACTTCACACTACTCAAGACTGGTGTGGTATCCTTCAAGGCCCCTGAGCCAGTGGAAACCACAACCCAAGCTGCGGAAGCCCTTACAAATGCCTTCTATGAACACCTCCAAGATGGCAATCCCAAATAAAACCAAGAGTCTTTCCACAAAGGGCAAACGTCCAGTCTGGTGGACCCCAGCCATTAACAAACTTTACAATAAGAGGAGAAAGCTATTACATGATAGAACAAAATCCATAAAAGGGAAGTCACCCCTGATCATTATTAGTAAAAAAATACGAGCACTCATAAAATCAACTAAGGCCAATTTTGAGAGAAAAATTGCCATGCATTCAAAGGACAATCATAAGGCCTTTTTCAGCTACGTTAGGAACCTGGGTGGAAACTCCCAGATATGCTCAGAATTAGTCCAAAATGATACAAAAATCACTGAACCCACAGACATTGCCAACATACTGGCAGAGAGGTTCAGTGCAAACTATCCCAGCCGAGTGTAGCCTCCCAGACATCTCAAATGCGCAGGTGAAAGCTGCTCTCTCTAAAGCTAACAACACAGCATCAATGGGACCAGATGGTGTCCCCGGCTGTGTGCTACATGAGCTAAATGAGGAATTAAACCCGCACATAAGGCAGCTGTTTAATCTCAGCCTCACCACAGGATACGTGCCCAAGGAGTGGCGTACGGCAACGGTGGTCCCACTCCACAAAGGCGGTGCCTCTACGGACCCTGGTAATTACCGCCCCATAAGCTTAACAAGTCTAGTCTGCAAAGCTATGGAGAGGATCATAATGGTGCTCATAAACAAAGATATAGGGGACTTGCAGACATTGGACCCGACCCAGTTTGGCTTCGTCAAGGGCAGATCATGCCTTTTGAACTTGGTCGACTTCTTCGAAACAGTCACCAAGGCCATTGAGGGAAAAGCAGTCCATACAGCCTACCTTGACCTTGCAAAGGCTTTCGACACAATACCACACTTTGGTATTGTAGAAAAACTTACCAGCTTAAATGTAAACCCATATGTCACAAGATGGGTTGCAAACTAGCTTAAGGACAGAACCCACAGGGTTAGAGTTGCTGGCGCTATGTCAGACTCCAAGCCGGTCACAAGTGGTGTCCCACAGGGCTCGGTCCTTGGCTCCCTATTGTTCAGCATCTACTTCTCAGAAGTACAGGCCAACATGGGAGGACTTTGGCTGACAAAGTTTGCAGACGACTGCAAACTGGGCGCCATAGTGGAAAGTGCATTGGACACGGATATCCTTCAGAAGGGACTCACGGAAACAGATAGCTAGTGCCAGAGCCATGGCCTGAAGTTAAACGCCAAAAAATGTATAGTCATACCCTTCGGGAAAAACAAGGTAACCCCAAGCTACCATACAGGCAGCAATCCACTAAGCACAGAAGAGGTTATCAGGGACCTGGGGACCCAGGTTGACAGTGGCCTTTCTTTTGACACTCACATTGCTAAAGTGGTTAGAAAGACCTTCTACATTGCCCACCTGATCATGAAGGGATTCACATCCAGATCTAGTGAGGTCATTGTTCCCCTGTACTCTTCACTTATCAGACCAATGATAGAGTACAATGCCCCATTCAGGATGCATCTCACCAGACATCTGCAGCAATTGGAGAGACCCCAAAAGTTCCTCACCAAAAGGATAAAGGGACTCCAAAATCTGTCATATGCTGCCAGATTGAAGAAACTCCAGCTCTATTCAGTCGCATACCGTCTGCTCAGAGGTGACATGTGCCTGACATACAAGGCCATGTCCAACTCGGAATTAATGGACATGCTCCACCTCAAAAAATCCAAATCCACCAAAACCACTAGAGCAAGCGACTTAAATCTTAGCACGGATATAAATAGGACGCGCTGGAGGGATAGATTTATCACTCAGACTCCCTATGCTGTGGAATAAATTCCCGGTCCATGTGAGGCAGAGCACCTCGCTGGCTCTGTTCAAGAGAAATCTTGACCTGTGGATGGGAGATCGTAGGTTTACCACGGGAATCATCTCTGTGTCACTGCTGGACAGAGGCACAACAAACTAATGGGAACAGTATTTTTTCATATAAGGAGTGGTGTAAGCCACAAAACTTTGGGCTAGGCTTATAAATGCCTTAGGGCAGATAGCCTAGTATAAACCTATGAACCTATGAAGTCTGGAAAGGTTCTGAGGGGTCCCCTTGAGAAAGGGAGACCTTAAGTTTGGAGACACAACTTCCAAGGGAGAACTAGAAGTATGATGTCATGGAGCAGTTGGCCATGTGCATGTCAGAGCTGAAGGTTTTGGATGTGATAATTTCAAAGTCTTTGCCGGTGGCTCAGTAGTATTCCTTTTTTGGAGACTGGGTAAGAGAGCATTTTCTGCGCTCCCTGGGCTCCTTTTGCTTCTTAGTGGGGGTTTGAGCCCCCGATTCCTTGGAAGATCCAGCTGCAGAAGTAGTTTAAGGGAGAAGACCCTTCAAAATGAGTTTGTTGCAACGACTGCTAATGGCTTGGGTATTGAAACCCACACAAATGTCGCAGTCTATATCTAAATGGCTGGGACCTAAACAGTATATGCACTCCCTGTGGGCATCACACTATGGGATCTTGTGCCCACAGGAGGTGTATTTTTTGAACCCAGCTGGTTTGTCAGATTTCTCTAATACCACAAAGCAGCCAACAATCACGTCAAGTCCGATAAAGTAGCAAGCACGAATATGCAGGCAAACACGATTTATTAAAAACTTCTTGAAGTGCGAAAATTTTACTGACGAAAAGTGTATCTAAATTTAAGTTTGTTTTCATTTCCTTAGTTTGGTTTGTCAGATTTCTCAGCCATGGCAAAAAGGAGAAACTACAAGTATTATCTAAATAAAAGACTTTTTTAATAATAACAGAGTAGAAGAAAAGAAGTAACTGAGTTATATCGGCCAGCATAAAAATTTTAAAGGAAATGGAGAAACCCGAAAAAAAAAACAAAAAAAAAACAAGATTGATTTACAGGGCAAGGAAGTGTAATATATCAAGAATAAAAAAATTAAGGTTTAGTCTCTAAATACACCCATGACCCAGGAGTTATGAGAGAAGGAAGTCCTGACTTGCTTGAAGTGTGGCAGACAAGATCTGAGGCAATCTAGAGGACAGAGGTATTATGGGTAAGGGAGGAGCTTGAGAGTCAGATCTTAAGGTACAGAAACAGCCAAATCAGAGGTTTGGATCTGAACATACAGGTTGAGGAAAGAATGAAAATGATGTCAGATCATGTGGTTTAATCACAGTATCAAGCAGCTGTAGTGAACATACTTGCTATTACAAGCTTGATAATCTGAATATCAAGTCAAGCCTCAACGGAAATAGAACAATGAATCTCAGAATGCCGATGACTAACAATCTTGCAAACAAGTTGAATCCCAAAACTCCATGCTGCTTGCTCTGGACCAAGGATCACGTATGGGTCTTGACAGGGGGCAAATTCAGACACTTCATACTGTCAGGCTTTGGCATTCCAAAATTTTGTGCTTTGATTTCAGTATTGCTGAAATCAACATTCCAATCTGAGCTTGTAGTTGTATACCTATGTGGGTGTACTATCTAAAGTAAAAAAAAAATTAAAAAAAATCAAATTAAAAAAATAACTCCAAGATCACACAAAGGCAGGGAAAGGTGAATTCTCAGTTCCTGGTGTATCTTGACAGATGGATCAGTAAGTGCACATAGAATTCAAGGAGTGGAGCATAACTGGAAGAAACGTCACAAAAATCTTGGGGAAACAACATCTGGCATTTACTAGAAGCTAAAAAATTCAGCAATATGCAAGGAAACAGTGCAGACAGATCTGATGGCAAAAACACATGAATTTACCCTTGGGAGACACTACTGTGGAAAACAGTAAAACACATGCAACCAATACAACTGGACAAACAGGTCACATCATCAGAATTCCTAATACTACAAATAAAAGACCACTGCTGGAAGAAATGTTCTGCTCTAGTGACTGGCTAAGCAATTCAACTCCCTCAGAAGAGACTGCTACCAGGAATAGATCTTATGACCATTTCCAAAAACAAGTCATCTCCTCAATTGGGTATGAATGAGATCCTTGGCAGCACAGGTCAAAAGATGCCATTACTTTATATTTATATGCCCCTTAGATTCCAGCCACATATGCATTAGCCCCAAGTAGTAGCATAAGAAGTGAATATCAAACATGGTTAACAGTTTATAAAGTTATAGAGTAAAAAAACTAGTGCAAAAAAATTAAATAGTTCATTAAAACACATCTTTCTGGGGAAAAAAATTAAGGTTGTGGTGGTATGAATCCTGCCACATCACTAATTTTCCATGACATACATTAGTGTATACAATGGAAAAAGGAAACAAGAAAAAAAAACATGATTGTAAGGGGAAAAAAGGCAGAACTATGTACAAATGTTCCTTAATAATCTAGGGTTAAAAATATTAAGACATGTTTTTCAATATGTCAAAAGAACAGCAGATGACTGTTAATGGGTTGTAATTTCTTGTGCTGACCATTATACTCAGCAACATAATTGCCTGACTTAAATTACATCAAGACTGCCATCCAGGTAGGGGAAACAAATGTACTCCACTCAAGTAAATAAATTCAGATGTTATGATAGCTGGCTCTACCTCCTCCAAAAGACCTGTCACTTGTAGTCTACCCCTGGATTCAGACCTTGGGACACTCCTGTTTGACATTTACTTCTCATGCTAATGTTAAGAGTTTATGGCTGACCAAGTTTATATATGACTGTACATCTGTGCCATCACAAACTCTCTAGAAGACACCAAGATCCACAAAGAGGACCTCTCTCAAACAAACAGCTGTTGTCATAACCATGGGCTAAAACTAAATGTCAAAAAAAAGTCTCGTTTGGCAAGCATGATGTCCCTTGTAGCTATCACATTGACAACATCCCCCTAAAAATCTATCTGGTTTAGGACCTGGGAACTTATATGGACAAACTATCCTTCAATCATCATGCATCAGCAACTGGAAGAAAGTTCTTTTTCATCATGCGGCTTATTAGTAAGGAAACAGTGTCTAGGTCCAGAGATGATATCCTTCCACTTATTAGGTCAGTCATACCTGCCCAAATACCTAACACAACCCAACAGCTCACAATGTTTTCACACCAAGAAAACAAATTACCTAAATCATAAAAACTAAACAATCTTCAAATAATTGTTCCTCCACTTGATGTCTTCTACAACATCTCATCCTAGAGGAATAGACATGTGTTACAGAAAGAGTGCAATGGTGTAAGTAAACTTACCGTAAGAGCAGATGTCTGAATAATCTTCCTGCATTACCCTTAGGTAAATGGGTTACATGTTGCATACAATATAACATCCAGACAAGCTTCCATAACTTCAGGGCACCTTCCATGTACCCAGTTAGCCAACTAGAGCTGAGCTGACTGAAGAGACAGATTTGGGCATCAAGCCCTTTAACAGCTTTCATGCCACCCGAGAGTGGGAGGCTAAATAAATTGTTAGGAAGAAATACATATCTACACCCTGGCATTAAACACACACACACAAGGGGATAGAGGGAGCAACTACTGCAGCAGTGATCATTTGAACATCTACTGTTATGGTAAGTTTACTTGCACAACTGTGATATGTTTTTCATATTGACCATTACTACAATAGCTTTAACTAAAGGGAAGAGCCCCAGGAGAATGATCCTATCACAGCCTATCCTGACCCTGGAGAGGAAATCTAGGTCACTTTAAAAAATGTACAAAAGATAAAAGTTGATGCTTCTAAAATACTTTTTCAACAATTTCTAAAAACCCATAGCTGAAGCAAAGACACTAATAGGATAAGCCGTGACTGTTCAAAATAATTTTCTTGTGGTGGGAACAACAAAAAGCAAGGGTATGATACAACCATTTGGAAATGAGTTGCTTTGACACACATTGCCTCTTTTTACCTTCACAAAAAATGAACTGATCAGAAGTTTTGAAAGACTTTGTTACATCAAGATAGAAAGTATCCTTTCCCTTATTTTTGGGTTCTGGAAAGAAAAAAAAAAGGAGATGGCTAGATTGCCGTAAGGTAATCTCTCATACACCACTTAAGGGAAAAAGGAAAGATTAGTTCTCAAAGAAATCTGGTCTCTGTGGAAAATGAGATAAGGTTGACCTACCATAACAGTTTGCAACTCAGATGCTCTTCTTGCAGAGGTCACAGCAATCAAAACAGTGTTCTGTGTTAAAAACCACAAATATGGCAGATAAACTGGTTCAAATAGAGTATTAGCTTCTCAAATACAAAATTAAAATCCCACTCATGAGATCTGTTTTCTGGGAAGCTTCTTAAGTACAACTTTCAAAACATTTTCCCATGAGATTGCATTGAAAGAGGGGGCTCATGCTGAAATTGCCAAACAAACCTTTACAGTTAAGCCAGGAAAACTGGAGATATTCCAGCCTCTGAATGGCCCTCAGACGGCCCGAATACTAGAGACTTAGCATTTCTGCATCAGTTGCTGTCGCTTGAGGACTGATGTCAGGTTGTCAGTGATATAAAGTAAGGCAGCCGACACCATGACATCAGTTTTTTTACCCTAACCTGTCAGGAGCCCCCAAAGTAGGAAGCCAGGTTCTGGTGGAAGAACCCCACCAGTGGAAATAAATACCAATAGGTCCCTTGCAAGGAAAGGAAAACAACAGGGAAGAATGGTAACAAAAGGAGAAAAGGAAAAAAGGGGGATGGAGGGAGGGGAAACCAGGACTGCAACAGTGAATACACTCAACCATCTAAATTTATGGTAAGTGTACACAACTGTACTATGTTCTTCGTGTTTCACTGTTGCAGTCATCACCTTTGGGTAGGTTCCCAAAGCTGAGGAAATGGGTGGAGGGGTTGGCTATGATGCCCAGCAAGTCTGCAGAATCAAACCCTGCCCTGGATTTGGAGAAGAGAGGCAAGAGGCAAGTGGTAATGCTTGGTGAAAGTGTGAACAGATGTCCAGGTGGCAGCCTCCAGGATGTCCCTGTTGGGGACTCCTCTCAGTAAAGCTGCAGAGGTGGAGGCTGCTCTGGTGGAGTGTGTCCTGATCCTCTTGGGGGGGAGGCTTACCATGCTGTTTGTAGCAGAAATGGATGCAGTGTGCTATCCATTTGGAAATGGTTTGCTTAGAGATGGCTTTGCCTTCTGCCCCTGTAGCAAAGCTAACCAGCAATTGATCAGACTTTCTAAAGGATTTAGTCCTGTCCATATAGTATCTGAGTTGTCTGTGCACATCTAGAGAGTGAAGAATCCTTTCCCCCTTGTTCTGGCGATTAGGAAAGAAGGTGGGCAAATTAATGGATTGGGTGAGAGCCATGCTGGACACCACCTAGGGCATGAAGAATGGGTTAGTTCTGAGGGATACCCGGTCTGCATGGAAGATGATGAAGTGTTCCACAGCCATGAGTGCTTGCAGCTCAGAGACTCTGGCTGAAGTGATGGCCAGAAGGAAGGCAGTCTTCCAGGAGAGAAATTTTAGCTGGTTCGAAAGGAGGCAGGGTGAGCTTTTCCAAGACAAAATTATGATCCCAAGCCATTGTTGGTGCCCTCCTGGGGGGGGCCTCAAGTTGCTAGCCCCTCTGAGGAACTGTATGATCACAGGGTGTGAGAAAAGGGGCTCCTCAGTGGGAAAATGAGCAGAAATAGCACAGGCATGAATTTTTATAGAGGAGAAAGAGAGACCACTGTGTAGTAGGTCAGCTAAGTAAACCAGGATGGAGGGTTGTGCCATATTGGCCCCCTTAGCCTGGATCCAGGTGCAGAACCTTTTCCATTTATCTGCATAAGACTTTCTGGTGCTAGGGCATCTGGCCTCATGGATAACATCCAGAACCTGTTTACTGAGTATGGCAGATTTTTCTGGGTTAGGGAATAAGCCAAGCTGCCAAATTGAGAGTCTGCAATTGGGGATGCATGAATTCTCCTTCCCTCTGGGCTAGGAGGTTTGGAATTTGAGGAAGATGCCATGGAAGCAGAGGGGACAGGCTGTGCAGCAAGAGGTACCAGTGCTGTCGGTGACAATCTGGAGCTATAAGAATGGTCCTTGTTTTTTCCTCCATTATTTTGAGCAGTACCCTGGGGATGAGAGGAAGGGGAGGAAAGGTAAAGACTGAGAGGTTGACCCAGGAGAAGGACAGGGCATCCACTTTCCAAGCCATGCAGTGATGCTCCCTGGTGCAGAATTTGCTGAGCTGATGGTTGGTGTGGGAGGCAAAGAGGTCGACCCTCGGGATTCCCATTTCTGAGTTATTAGGGTGAAGGTACTTCTGTTGAGCTGCCACTCATGTGGGTCCAGAAGGTTTCTGCTTAATTGGTCTGCCAGGGAGTTGAGAGATCCTGGTAGGTATGGTGCTAACAGGTGTAGTTGCATAGAAAAGGCTGTGAGCCAAAGGGTCATGGCCAGCCTGCATAGAGGGTAGGAGTGAGTCCCTCCCTGCTTGTTGATGTACCACATCACAGTGGTGTTGTCTGATTTGATCAGGAGAACTCCTGGAGAGAGAAGGGGTTTGGAGGCTACCAAGGCGTGCTGCACAGCCATCATCTCTTTTTGATTGATGTGCAGGGGGATTTGCTGTGGGCTCCATTGGCCCTGTATGCACCTGCCATCCAGGTGTGCACCCCAAGCATAGTCTGATCCATCTGTGGTGAGGGGGTGGAGGTGGGGAGAAGGCCAGTCTCTTGTGTGAGCATGCTGTTGCCCACCAAAGAAATTATTTTCTGAGGCAAGGAATTATAGGTAGAAGAGCTTCCAGGTCTTGAGACTGTTGACACCATAGGCGCTTTAGGTACCACTGAAGTTGTCTCATATGCAGTCTGGCATATGGAATGAGGAGTATGCAAGATGCCATGAACCCCACAGCTTGCAGGCTTTTCCTTGCAGAAAGCTGGGGCCTAGTGGCCAGTTGAGAGAAGTAGGCTGACAGGAAAATTTGTTTCTCTGGTGTAAGGCATGCCATCTGGGATGCTGTGTCCAGACTTGCTCCCAGGAAGATTATCCTCTGTGTGGGCACCTGCTTTGATTTCTTTTCATTGATTGTGTACCCTAGGGAGGTTAGTAGGTTCTTTACAAAGGCCAGGTGCTGGAGCAGCTTTTCCTGGCTGTCTACCTGAATAAGGCAGTCATCTAAGTGGGGGTAAATTTGAATATTTCTTTGCCTGCAAAACACAATGGCCAGAGCCAGGCATTTTGTGAAACCTCTGGGAGCAGTAGATAAGCCAAAGGGAAGCACAGAGGACTAAAAGTGTTGAGATCCTGCCCTGAAACAGATATATTTTCTGCATGATTCCCTGATAGGAATGTGGAGGTAGGCCTCTTTTAGATCCAGGGTGGCTAGCCAGGTTTCCTTGGACAGCATGGGTAGCAGCTGCTGGAGGGTGAGCATTTTGAATTTTGGGATCACCAGGAAGGTGTTTAGAATGGATAGATTGAGGATGGGGCACCAGGTGCCCTCTTTTCTGGGTATCAGAAAAAGTCTGGAGTAGAAGCCTTGGCCTGTTCTGCAGGAATATGGCCTACTGCCCTCAAAGAGAGCAGGGAAATGATTTGCTTTTGAACCTCTATCCACTGATTTGGTGGTAGATCTGGGAACCCTTTTGGGGTTGGAAGGGTGTGGAAGGAGAATTTGTATCCCTGAGACACAATGTTCAGAACCCATTGGTCCTTGGTAATGGTGGCCCATGTGCTTAAGTGAAAGGAGTGCTTTCCTCCTAGAGGCAAGTGAAGGTGGGCAGAGGGGAAGTTGGGAGGAAGTGAGTCATTGTGAGTTCTTACCATATGGGGGTGGCTTAGAACTCCTTGGTTTTGAAGTGGAGGTAGTCTACTGCTTAGATCTCAGCATACCTTGGGGCTGCTGTCTGGGGGGTCTGCTTCCGTGGGGCCAAGGCTGGGCCTGTTTACTTGGAGCAGGAAAGGACCAGTGCTTGGAGGGGCAATGCCGGCTGGACCTGTAAGAAATCTGTAACTGTTTGCATAGATTTTGCTTTTTCTTCCATCTTTTTCAAGACCTCTCCTGCCTTAGTGCCAAATAAGTTATCTTTGTGCAAGGGGGCATCCAACAATTTAGATTTGACATGGTCTGGCAGGAGTTGTTCCTTAAGCCATGCATGTCTTCTAATGACAGATCCAGTGACTGCTGCCCTGCAAGAAGCTTCTAGGGTGTCAAAACCACAGTGCAAAGTGTGTTTAGTCACTTGACTTGCAGAATGAATTAAGTCTCTGGTATTCGGGCCGGCCGAGGGATAACCCAATGTGATGGCTGCAACAGTAAAACACAAAGAACATATTTCATATCCAATGCCTTTTTCACCCGATTCAAAAGCTGAGGCAGAATCCCAAACTACATGAAAACACTGGGTGGTCTTCATGGAATGATATTTCAAAGTATGGTGGAACCAAAGATGTACAAGATCTGGATTGTGCATCCAACTTGTAATGCAATAAAAAGGTCAACTGTAAACCAAGTAGCCACAACATTAATATCATCACTGGAAAATGTAGTGAAAAAGGCATGAAGGTAGCCACAGCTCTATCTGAATGAGCCTTTGGCTTGCCAGGGTAAAGTTAACCCCCATGTTGTCATAAATAAGAGAGAGATTCAGAAAACGACCTGGACAGTGTTACATTTGGCTTCTGATGTGGAGAAAGAGTTGGCCTGATTTTATATCATCCTTTATGTAATGCAATGCAAATAAAACCATAGTTAACCAACATCCATCCAAAGTATATTCCCTCTTGAAAAATTAGGAACGAACACTGGTAGACTGCTCATCTGAGTAAGATTCACTTCAGAGATCACTCCATAAGAAGTAAGGTTTAGTTCACAAAGATACCCTATCCTTATAAAACACAAGGTGCAAAGGTCTACAGATAATGCTTGCAACCCAGAAACCATCCTAGCAAAAATGATTGTCACTATAAAGATTGTTTTCCAAGTCAGGAATTTGAGGTATACTAAAGATATGAACTTTCTAGTTAATGCCTGTAGCATGAAAATAATATTTCCTGGGGAATAGGATCCCTTACTGGAGGGGATTAACTCATTCCCTCCAGTACAGCTTTTAGCTTTTCTGAGTTTGTACTCAAAACTCCCAGTGGGTGTGGCCTGAGCCTTTTAAAGCAATTAATGTATTGCCTCACAGTTCACCTTTACAGTGACAGTAGTTATTCAACTGCAGGTCTTAAAGTAGATTAAAGATAGAGTAATATTTTTTGTAATATGTATAAACAGTGTACATTTTAGTTAACCATTCAAACACAAGTAATGCAAACAGTATTTTCTTCATACAGCTGTGAGCCTTCAGGAGGCTAAGCAGTTCTGTCACATTGATTTTTGGAGATACTTAAGAGAAAGATGAAAAATTAAGACACAAATAAACAGAGAAATAATATTCAGTTTCTCTTTAGCACCATTCAGAGGTCAACCAAAGACAGTTGCATTTGCCATCATATAACCTTAAAACGTGAAATTTGATACCATAATTAGCACAATTTTGAGATGATTACTGCAAATATAAAGCAGCAAAATTTGACACCCACAGGCATCAGTAGGAGATCAATTTCAGAAATGCCTGGGAAAGTCAGCAGACTGTGCCCTTCAAAAAGGTTTGGAAAACTTTAAGGAAGCAATGGAAGTTTGATCCTGACCCACCTGGAAATATGAAATGGCTGCAAATGGCATTTTGATATTGGAAAAAAACTAGCACCTTTCTGAAACAATTCCAGTAAAAAATCCAAGCTAGAATAGAAACTAAAAAGGGGTCCAAACCTTTGGAAGAAGCCCATACAGTGACTCTTCCATTTGCTAAGGAAGACCTTCTCAGTATCAGGTTTTTGAAAGGATGATAAAATCTGAATGACTGGAGAAGAGCGCCTGGTATCTCTGGGCACCATTAAAATTGGAGAAACCATGCAGTCAGTTCTAGGGTTCTTATATCTCAGTGAGGCCACCCAGGTGGGTGTGATAGGCATGGATGTGGGTCCAGTACTCATGGAGACTGTTTCAAATGAGGCCAGAGAAATGGAAACCAAACCTGCTGGTATAAAAAAAGGGGGTAATGAGAATAACCTTCGTCTTGCATTTCATGGCTTTCTGAAGACATTTTATTATTTGATAGAAGGGTAAAAAGGCATAAAGGAGCCCCAGCGCCAATTGTGGACCACAGCATCCTTTGGTGGTTGTCCCTGTGGAGGGATCAGGGCAGATTAACTGCTGTATTTGTTATTTAGGTGAGAAGAGCGAAAAAAAAAAAGATGACAACAAGGTTGGCCCCACTGATGGAAAATCAATGTCACCACTGACCTAGAGATGATTAGTTAGGCAGTATACACCTCAGTCTGTATGCTAGGACATAAATCCCTGGGATATATGATGCAACCAAGAAGCATGGGGAAGATATTGCCCACTGCCACACATTCATGGCTTTCCAGCACAGTAGGTATGAACTATTTCCTCCTAGTCTGATACACCAGAATACTGCCACATTGTCTGGACACTTTGTGAGTCATGAAGTGCCTGCAATGCTACAACTGCTCTCATTTCCAACAAGGATGTGAAAAATGGCCTCTGTCACTGACCATACACCTTGAACCATCTTCCCTTTGTAATCCCCCCCCCCAGCTCAGAAAGGAAGCATCTGTAGTCACAGCGGCTAATCAGGGGTGGTAGGGTGAATGGTTAACCCCATTATACTAATGGTGAGGTCAACCAACAAATATTTCCTCCATATTGGTGGGAGATGCACCAGTACATAAAGGATGAGACATCAAGGACCACTGTACTGAAAGTGTCCACACCAAGATTCTCATGTATCTAATGCAGCCATCAAACCTAATAACCAAAGAACAAGTCTCACTGAAGGATTGGGGCAATTAGGAACCTCTGAAGCTATCTGATACAGAAATATGATTCTGACTGAGAAAGTCTGGCAATCTGATTAGTTGAGTCCAGGTGGCATCCTATGAGCTAGCTCTTGGTAAGATTGATTATAATTCCTAAGCTCAGAGCTAGGTAGAGCAAGTCATCCCTGGTTCATGCAGTAAGAAGCCAGTCACCTAGGTAGGGAAACACCTGGAACCCATGTAGTCCAAGATATGCTGCCACAACTGCCATGAATTTTATGAACATCCTAGTGGCTGTGGTGAGGACAAAGGGTAGTGCACTGAACTGAAAAATTATTGGCTCTCAAACAGAAATGGATAAAACTCCTTGACTGCCTCACTATCTTGATGTGATGCTACGTGTCTTGGAAATCTATGGAGCACATCCAGTCGTCCTTCCTTAGCTTGGACTGCACCATGACTATCTTGATTGTTTTTTTCCACAAACTGGTTGAGGTAGCTTAGGTCCAGAATGGGCTCAAGGTCCCCCCCCCCTTTTCCATAATGAAAAAGAACCTTGAAAGATTCTGGATTCCTGCTGGACTGGTAAAGCCTTCTGGATGGTTCTTCTAGCAGCTTTCAAAACTCCACTCTTGCCAATTCCATCTGACCTACTGGAACATCTGGAATACTCTCTTCTGTGGAGGGAATAGTGTAGCCTCTGGTAATTATTTCCTGCATGCAGGATTCTTGGGTGATGGCCTGCCAGGATTAAAGGTGCAAGGTTAAGTGTCCCCCGACTATCTCCAGTCTGCAGCAGGTCTGGCAGCTGCTCAGGACAGCTGGAAGAGTTTTTCGGTGAAGGGGGGTTTGAATCCTTTGATTCTGAAGTCCGTCTCTAGGATAAGGTCCACTGAAATCATTCCTCCCTCTGCCTGAGATGGGGGTCCTCTCAGCAAAAGCATCCTGGCCAAAACCCTGGGGCTTTCTAAACCATAGCATCTTTGCACCCTTCTGGTTTTAGGAAAAGGTCCTATACAGAGTGGAAAATTAGTGCCAATTGTAGACAGGGTCTTGCCCTCCTGTTTGCTTTTGGGAAGCACTTCTTTAACTTTAGGTCTAAAGAGGGTTGAACCATTGAAGGGAGCACTGAAGCTTTCTGCAAGAATCATGGAGATGCACCCAGGAGTGCCAACAAATAGTACCAGTACCTGCTACACCTTGCTGTGCTAACAGCTGCATTAGAAAGCAGATGCATAGTAATGATCATTTTGACTGAAGGGTAGCTAGCAGAAACTTCTGGATGTCCACAGGCAGATTACCAGAGAGAGATTGTGACAGTTCCTTGGTCAAGTCCCTCTGGAAACAAGTCATGTGAACCAACTAGTTTAGCACTTTGAGTGCAAATGTCACTAAAGCACATGCCATTTCCTAAATGTGTCCCATACTCTAGATTCTCTATTAGGTAGGTGACCTGATGTGCTCTTCTCCAAGGTCTCCTTTTTGGTGGCTGTCTCAACCGCCATGATATCTACTGGAGGACTCTTGTTCCAGTAAAACTTGGTTTTTAGGGGTAACTAAGATTTTACTTGGCTTACATAGGATTGAATCCACCATAATTCCTTCAGAACCACAGAGAGACCAGGTCAATTAACTCATCAGTGGGTGGGATCATCTAGGAGATAGAAGAGCCAGCTCCAATTGCCTCAAGGAACATATAGATTATGCTGGAGGGGGGCCTTCAGTGGACCAACCCCCTCTCTGCTTCAACTCAGTATACCTCCAGAAGGAGATGTCTTCCAGACAGAATTCTGAGGAACCCTCCTTCGCTGAAAAGGTATCTTCTGTGACAAAGCTGAGGATAAGATGAGGTGCCTTTTCGTATAAGTACTTTTCCTAGGGCCCTCTCCAATAGGGGCTTCAGGAGAAGGGTCAGAATCGGAAGGGAACTCACCAAGTGAGAGCCCCAGAGGGTGTCTGTCCTTGTAGAGCAGGATGAAAGGCCAGACACTCCACAGGATATTGGGAAGGAAAAGATAGAAACACTGCCTCTCTGGACCTGGAAAGGACGCTCTCAAAGGATTAGTAAGCCTAAACAAAAACCAGAGCCAAAGCTGCACCTCCCTTGACTCGAAAGACAGATAAAACCTCCCCAGGTTCAATCCACCTCAACTTCAAGGCAGGCAACTGTGCTGAGCTGAAGCACCAAGGATGACTCTCAAAACTGTCAACAATGATAACCATCCCAATCCAACACAGTCGGAATTGAGAGGGTGAGGGAATCCTAAGTCAATAATGCTGCCTGCTCTGGCATGGGTACCCTATGGATAAGGCTTTTATCTGAAATTCTGACTGGCAAAGGACAGAGTAAAGGTGGGGCAGTACAGACCATACCCACTGCCACTCGAGAAGTAAATGTTGGGAAAGCTCCCAACTGGATCGGTGTCCAAAGAAACTTCATCATCCTGTCATCAACTTCCGACAAACTCCTAGACAACAGAAAATGGAGCCTTGGGCTGAATAACTCCAGTGAGGCTAGACAGGGGAAACTGATTCAAAGGAGCTCTGTGGTGGGTGCAGCCATGCACATCACTCTAACTGGATCAGTCAGGCCAGCTTAACCCAGTTCCAGAGACCTCTTTCACAACTTTTCTGCCCTCTTTCTCCCTTCCCAAGTCTCCTTATCCTTCTTACACAGACCCTGTACTGCTGTTGAAAGATGACAGAAGGGCAACAGACCAGCCTCCAGGGACTTTAACTCAAATTTCATCAACCTGATGGTGTCTCACACCCATAGGTCTCAATCTCTTGAGGCCAATGTGGTGCACAAACTCTGGCAATGTCTGACGAACAATCAAAACGTGAAACACCCTATTTTCCCACTGCACAAAAATGCACCATTTCACTGTGACCTGGTTGAAGTGAGCTTTCCACCAGAAGTATTAAGCTAGTGAATACTGTACATTTTTAAAATTCAATAAGACACACATTAAATAAAACAAAGTCAGCATAAGCCATTGATAAAATACAGTATACTCAGTAGCAAATAGTTACATAACAGTATATAAGTGCAACTGTTCTTCAGCACCAGCTTTTCCAATCCCTCCACATTTCTCAGAACTAAATCTGTTAACTCAATCAATCAAGGACAAATGAGAGCAGAATCAGGGACAAATAAAGAATTATGAACACTTTTAAAATACTGATACCAGTACCTTGAGCATTGACAGAATAACAATGTGAATTAATACACACACGGAAATAAAAGAAGTTTACAATTTGTCATTAGTTATTAAACGTAATGCACCACCTTCTCTCCAAGTCACCAGCCTGGCTGTCAATGAATCAGGGACACTTAAAATATTGCAATTAACCTGAAACATTAACAGAACAGAGAATGTCAGACAATATATGATCTGAAGTAGTTTACTTCATTTGGTCTTCAACCAGTGGATTACAGATACGTATCATATCCGAGCCGGCAACTTTTGCTAGAAGCAGCTCCGAGCTCCAAACACCTCCCCTTACCCATAATACACCTCCACTGCCTTCCAACCCCAGATCTTGTTTGCCGCTATTTGCTTCACATCGTGTCTTCTGAGCTGCAACTAGCAGTGGGTTTAAAACTTTCTGTGAGCAGTTACATTTTCTAATTTTCTTCAGATTAGTGTTAGTATAGGTCCCCTTTCTCCTGCCCTCGCTTTGTGCATCATGTTAGTGGTTTTTAGGTAGTTAGAGTAGTTTGTTCTGTGGTGTAGGTAGTAGCTTCCCCTCCCCCCTCAGTGTTCTCTGTAGTGAGTGTGGTGAGTGGGTGTGTGTGTGTTTTTGTTATTTAGAAAGATCTTGCCTGTTTTTTTTTTTCTAAGGCTATCTGTTATTTAGGATGGCTGAAAAGCTTGTTTTCAAGCACTGCACAGAGTGTGGTCATAAGCTCTCCCCAGCAGATGGCCACACTCTGTGTGTGTTTTGTGCTTGGGTGTGAACCACCTGAGTGTGGAGTGTAGTATTTGTGCGGGCATCAACCCCCATGCCCTAAAGCATAGGAAGGCCAAGTTGGCCCTCAAAGGTGGTCTTCCTCCTTCCGACTCTTTCCTCGTCTTTGGTCACAGTGGCTACTGTGGCCGCCACTCCCTCCTCTCTTCCTCTGGCTTCTCCTCCTTCCCAGGCTGGGACTCAACCTCCTGTACCAAAGCCTGTGGTAGCGGAGCAGGAGAGGGGTAGAGAAAGGGAGAGTGAGTCGAAGACGAGGGAAAAGAGGAAGAAGTCCCCCCGGACCTCGCTTCTCCAAGTAAGACTCCACAGACCCAGGACTTCCCTTGGCTCTGATCTCCAAGGTTCTCCCCGGAGCCGGAGAAGACACGTCCAGCCTCTCGGGCTTCAGTGCCCCAACCCGCCAGGTCGGAGTCCATGGCCTCATCACAGTCTACCCGCTCCTTGTTGGATATGGATCTGGATAAGATGATGAGGTGCTTTATCCGTACACAGATACAGATGGGGGTCCTGCAAGCCACCCTCCCTCTGGAGGGCAGAGCTCACTTCCTTTCTTTCAACCCATTTCTTCTCCGATCTGACTTCGGCTTCAGAGTACTCGACTCCAAGGTCGGCTTTGGTCAAATGTGGTAGAAAGGGTTCTCTCTGTCAGATCGAGACCCCTGACCACCCCCTCAGACTCCTGCCAGACCCCTTCGGCTCTGTCTACGGTCCCCATTGTCTTACCCGAGGGACAGCCCGTGCTCGAAGAGCCCCAGACGGTTCCCCCTGAGAAGCAAATGGCTTGCAAGCGCCCCCCCCGGATATGTGCCTTGCAAGCATATGTGCAAGCACTTGGACCCCCCCAAGCCCCCCACCTCTGAGTCCCCCACCGAGGACATGGATTTAGATGATGGAGAGGGTTCCCCCCAAGGTCACCTCATGAGATGTCTCCTTTGGAGACATCATGGAGATCCTGCATCAGCGGGGAGGTTGGTCTGCCCCCAAACCGTCTGATGAGTCTGTGTTCCTGGAGGCTTTTGGCATTCAGTCCCTCCCGTGGATCCTTTGGTGGATTTGGTCACCTCACGGACATGGAAGGAACCAGACACCATGGAGCCTAAGAATACACTTTGCATAGGCATAATCAAAATACATAACAAATGAACTAATGCTGACTCACTCAACTGTAAAGCCAAACTTACCAAGTATGCCTTTTCATATTTTTGATGTTTGCTATTTTCAGCTTCAAAAATGCAGGCTTACAGCAGTAGCAGTAGGAGAAGGAAAAGTGGCCAAGTATAACACACCTTCATTGTGTATGAACAGTTACATATGCCAGCCATAAGAACTAGATTTTGGAAGTGTGCTAACAATTTAGCTTCTTAAAGGAACAATGTACAAGTGTACCCCTAAAATACTGCATCACAGGTGCAGAATAATAGCAAGTTCTCTCAATGTAATGGATGGCAATTCACTCCACTAAGTCGCAAGAACTTTTTGCATTTAGAGTGAAACTCATACCTCTAAACTGTACAGATTTTTTTTGCCCAGATTATATTAAAATTGTGGTTTTACGGCAAATCATTGAGTTAAAGTCAAAAAATAATTACAAGACATTTCAGTTTCAGACTTCATACTCTTCAGAGAATTCATGCTGAAGCAAACTCTGTTAGTTTATCAACTTTCTAAGTTTGCAAGAGTAATACTTAAAATGTGGCCCTATTTTTGGGCCTTTGTCCCTCCATTATTTATGGTTTCTTTCTCCAGATTTTTTGGTCTAAGAGGTATAGCGAGGATTCTTGCTTGTACTTGAAGTTCTGCCAACATGATTGTACAAGTGTAGTCACCATTGCAGTTTTCTTGAAAACGTAACCTACTCGACTGGCTTGTATACTGCAATGCCGATTGGCTATAATGGAGATACACAAGCCAGTCAAATAAAATCACAATGCAGAACAGCGGGCATAATCTCGAGCACTTGGCTGCTCAGCTCACACCAAAGGAAGCAAGCTATAGGAAATCATAAGAATCTTGATCCCCTAAATTGAAATTCCCCCACTTCTACCTTCAAAGAATGGGCTGAAACTCCTAATGCTTAAGATAAGTGAACGAACACTGAAGTAGATGCAACTGCATCCCAGGAAGACCCACAAAGCCAGTTTCCTCAACCTTGACCAGACTGAATTCTTCAACTGAGGTAAAACTGAAAAAGACAGACAACCCAATCCCGATTAACAACCTAGCCTTTGATAGGTTTCAAGAGAATACTTAAGCTTGACCATGTCTGAGCATTTTCAGACAACAGAATGTGAAAGGTTGGCACTGACTCTCCTTCCCCAGATGTGGTATCCAGGATGCACTTGTGCTCCCTCTGATGGCCAGGAGGGGCAAGAAATCAAGCCTAGTTAAGTATTGCAGATTTTGCAAGAAGCTGGCTTCCCCACTCCTTCCACCTTTAGTCTAGCCAAAGCTGACCAGGATCACATATAGATTTCTCATTCCTAAACCACTCACTGGAGTCATCTTCGATGAAGTGATCAAGGCCTCAGACTTCAGTAATCTCCTACTGGTGGTGGCTTGCTTGAAGTGATACATTTTGGAATGGAGTTTCAACAAGCATTTCTGTCAGGCAATATGGCAAGTGCAGCTCCATACAACCTGCTGCTAACAGGGACAGTCAAAAGTTGACAGTTTATTCATTGAAAGCAAAAACTTTACAATAACAGACTCAAGGACAGAACTGTGTAAACAGGAGGAGGCAACTCAAGTATACTAAACATCTTTGGTGCTGGCAGCCCATGTGATGGTTGGGGGGTGGTAAAGGTGATGGATTAGAAATCTATTAGGGCCTCCCCATGCCGGTTCAAATCCAATAGTTATATACATTTATTTCCCAGAATGATGCAGATATTCAAAGGCAAAATAACTGGCTAATAGCAGCTATGTGACTGGTCATATTAGGGGATCGATCTTGTGACAGCTTGGAACAAGATGCCTTACAAGCCTTTCTGCTTTGCGATGGATGGCCTGCATTGCTTTGGCATTCTTTGCTGTCCAATATATCTTTTTTTAGGCAGTAATTGCCTGCTAAAAGTCTAATTTAGAGCATCTTAAGATGTTCTACTCAATGCCGGAAATCTTGGGGGGAATGCCTGAACTCGTTGCCCTCCTGCAACTTAACACATACCAAGACACTGCTTAAAAGCAATGGATCTACTTCCTACATTAGCTGTTCTGACCACTCAAATCTTCAGACTTACTGGGAACCGAAGGGGAGAATCAGTATCAAGAATACCATTACCTTATGACATACTTCGCTGCAACTCCTAGATGTCTAAAAATCACTCTAAAACAAGACTGTCTTTTCATAATCGAGCTATACAAACACCCTCCAGGCACACAATTGCTGTCAAGACCTTAGCTGAAAAAAGAAGTTATGTACTCACCATAACGTTCCATTTGAGTAATTATACTTAATTTTCTGCAACCTGTGGGTATTCGGATCCATATCGGATCCGAGCCGGCAACATTTTTCCAAGCTCCTCCCCTTACCCATAATCCCTCACATCTCCTACCTTCCCTCAGATCGAGTTTTCCACTATTCAAACTATCAGCAACTCAATAACAGTACTAACCTAGAACAGGTTTGGGGGAAGGAGGGAGGGCGGGACGGTTGCAGAAATTGAAGTATAACTACTCAGATGGAACATTAGGGTGAGTACATAACTTCTTTATCTGAAGGAAACTTCATTTATCGGCAACCTGTGGGACAGAGTCCCCAGCTACCAAATCTCTTGGGAGGCCCTCACGGAAGGATATTCCTGAGCACCGCAGAGCCAAAGGATGCTCTCCCTCTAGAGATCAAATCCAACTTATAATGAGAAATAAATGTATGTGACCTTGCCCAGGTCACTGCTGCACAGATATCCTCCAGTGAAACCCTAGACCAAAAAGCAGCAGAAGTTGCCATAGATCTGGTAGAATGAGCTTTAATGGGGACAGACTTTTGTCCTTATAGACTTGCAGTATACATTGTGTAATCCATCTAGCTAAGGAGACCTTGGATATGGCTTTGCCCAAAAAGGGTCTAGAAAATGATACGAATAATTGGTCAGACTTATGAAAGGGTTTAGTCCTACGTAAATAGAAATGAAGCTATCTATGAACATCTAGCAATGCAGTTTATATTCACCCTTGTTCTGAAAATTTGGAAAGAAAACAGGCAGGTTAATCGTCTGATTAATATTTGATTCAGAGGCAACTTTTGGTAAGAAAGAAGGGCTTGTGCAGAACAAAACCCTGTCTTTATGAAAGATCAAGTAAGGGGGCAGGGCCGACAAAGCTTGGATCTCAGAAACTCTTCTGGCCAAAGTAATGGCCACTAGGAAAGCTGTCTTCCAGGATAAGAAGTTCAAATCTACTGACGCTGCTGGTTTGAAGGGGGGAGAAACTAGCGCCTGCAGAACTAGGGTAAGGTCCCAAGCAGGGACTGAATCCTTAACTGGAGGACGTAAAAGAAAGGTGCCTTTCAGAAAAGCTTTACACAGTCTCAAAGAGGCCAGAGCATTCATATTTTCGCCGACATGAAAATTAGAGATGGCCGCCAGTTGTACTTTTACCGTGGAAGAACTAGCCCCTTGTTGGAAAATATTGGACAAAAACTCCAACACCGCAGGAACTAGGGCTGTAAAGGGATCTAGGTTCCTCTGAGAAGCCCAAATAGAGAAGCGTTTCCATTTGCTGCAATAAACCTTCCTAGTGGAAGCTTTGTGGGATGCCACCAGAATAGTCTTTACCGAAGATGACAGACCGGCAGTCCTAGCAATCAGGGGAACTGGAGCAACCAAGCAGTCAGCTTGAGGCTGTCCAGGTTGGGCAGACAGATGCCCGAGGGATGAGATATGAGATCCGGGCAAGGATCCAGAATCCGAGGAGGAGTTAGAACATGAGACCAGAGGAAGGGGAACTACACTTGACAAGGCCAGAATGGGGCAATGAGGATCACTTTGCACCCCAGTCGGCAAGCTTTCTGAAGAAACTTTGGAATGAGCGTTAACAGGGGGGGTAAGCATGGACGAGATCATCTCTGAGGAAGTCACCTGGTGAGGGGATCAGAGCGAAGAACTTGCTGCACTTCACGTTGGAAGGAAATGAGAAGAGATCGCAGCAAGGCTGACCCCATGCAAGGAAGATCTCCTCCGTTATCGATTGTTTCAGAGACCACTCGTATGGCATTAGAATAGCCCGACTCAGTCTGTCCGCTAAAATGTTGTAGCATCCCAGGATGTGTGTTGCAATCACAAACCGACTGGTGGAGATTGCCCACTCCCACGGCCTTGCGACAGAGAGGGTAAGATCTGGTTCCTCCTTGTTTGTTGATGTACCAGACAACAGACATGTTGTCTGACTGAACTGCAATCGTCCCCGGGGGAAGAACAGCGTGAAAGGCTTGCAACGCTTAAAGCACTGTCCTCACCTCCAGAACACCGATATGCAATCTGGTCTCAGTCTGGGACCACATGCCTTGGACCGTCCTCCCCAAATAGTGCCCCCCCCCATTCGAGCTGGGAGGCATCCGTGGTCACTGTGGTTTGGGCTGTGGGTGTTATGAAGGGTTGACCTGCCAAGATTTCTGGCGATTTGAGCCACCAAAAGAGAGACATCTTGCAGGCTCTACTGATTCTTATTGGATAGTCCATGGGGAGGTCTAGCCAAGACCACTGTACTGCCAGGGTCCACTGAAGCACCCGCATGTGAAGGCGTGCACAGGGAAGGGGATTGAGATTGCTGTGGCCATGGAGCCTAGGGCTCAGAGAACACCGCTCGCTGTTGGTAGCCAGGGGCCGAGGATCACTGATACATGGGCCCATAGGCTCTGGACCCTGTCTAGTGTGAGAAAGACTTGCAACTGTAGAGTGTCCAGCCATGCCCCTATAAATTCCCAGGTCTGTGTCGGGTTCAAGCTGGACTTGGAGATGTTGATGGTAATCCCTAGGTTGACTGCAAGATGCAGGAAGGAGTCTCTGGCCATGCAAAGTAGACGCTTGGTGGCAGCAGCAAGGAGCCAATCGTCTAGGTAAGGAAACACCTAAATTTCCTGAAGCCTCAGGTGAGCCGCTACAACTGCCATAACTTTGGTAAACACCCTGGGGGCTGTGGTGAGACCAAAGGGTAGGGCTTTGAACTGGAAATGATTGGCTCCCAGCTGGAAGCAAAGGAGTACACAGCTCAGCAAGCTCCTGCCTGGTGCCCTGCAGAGTTCTACAGCAGCAGAGACGAGAGACTTTGGAGTGATTAAGTATAATTTTTCTTCATTTTCTTGCTGCCTTTAGATAATTCCGCCTAAAACACCGATTTTCGAGTTTCTGTGATTTAACAAGCTTGTTTCAGCTACATATTGCACTTATTTTACTGCCTGCACTTTAACAAAGTCGTTTTTGTGTTTACCTGTTTAACTGTTGTAGGGTACACACTCAATTGCGTTAGCCATTTCTGTGCATTTAAAGTGTTGTTTTGATTGTATCTGCTTTATTTTCTGAAAAAAAAAAAATACTTGTTTTCCCGCCTTTCTAAGCTAGTTTAGTCCAGTTTTCAGGTTAGTGCTGAATTCAGGGCTGTGTTACAAGTTTCTGTGTTTGCCCATACCTTACTTGGATAGAAGGAAGTTTCTCTGTTCACTGTGAGAGAGGGAGCTTTGAGCGGCCTATCTGTCCCTGGAGGAGTGGTTTCAGCCCAGAAATTAGTTTATTGGCCATTTTGGGCTAATTTTTCTCTCTTTCATTTCCCTGCTATAAAACACGCATTTGCAAGGTTTTGCGTGCCGGGCAGTGCCGGTTAGCTAGGGTATAACTATTCCCGGCTCTACAAAGTCTGCTTTTCAATTTTTCCCTTGGAACTAGACAAACTTTCCACTTAAGCACTCAAATCATTCACCTCTCATCCCAGCACTTGCCCAAAACTCATAGCAAGCACTAATAAACCTTAGCACTAGACCCCCCCATTACTGTAGAGAAGGACAAGGCTCTCTATTCGACCTTACCAGCCAATCAGTACAACAGTTCACTGTACCTAGCCCAGGCATGTCCAAAGGGCAGTTTCAGGTGTACTCTCCAGTCCAACTGGTGAATCTGGGTATTTTGAGGCAATGTTACAATTGCCTCATGTACACAGACAACCCTCTCTTTCTTCCACCAAACACTAATACATGCGAGAGATGCAATTATACAGCCAAACTGGAGGCTAAGCTCTCTCAACCCAAGACTGGACCAGGCAGTCAAGAGGAGAAGAGAATTACTTGCATCACACCACCAGTCTCACATAGACCTATGAAACAAGCACTGGCAAAAAACACACAAATACATAAAAACATACTCGGAGGCTCTAAATAAAAATCTGCAAAAGCAGCAGAGACCTTCAAAGCAGACATCCAAGCAACCTCCACCCCCCAACACAAACCATGAAACACATACTTCACAAAACCAGTGTGCCACACAATCACAGCCCTTAAGGCAATATAACATACCTAACACACTAGTAATAGGTGACTCTATAGTCAGGCACACTGACGTCCCCATTCACAAGGCTGAACAAGGAGAAGGTTACTGTTAGTTGCCTGTCAGGTGCCAGGATCTGCCACATAACACAAGCACTCTGGTCACTCCAGAACAAGTACAAATATTACTCTGTCATTGTCCATGTTGATGTGAATGACCTGAGCTGTACCTCCCTGGACTACATGAAAAGAGACATGGAGGAGCTCTCTGATCACGTAGCCCAGGCCGGTATACCCTGAGTAGCATCCTACCCTCACCAAGAATGATGCCACGGTATAGAGAAAAAATTATCAATTTCAACAATTGGCTAAGCTTCTGGTGTCATTCAAAGTGGATCAAATGTCTGTCAGCCTGGGATGACATGCTCGACAAGCCAAGCTGCTTCACTAGAGATGGCTTGCACCAGTCACCCTTAGGCCTTCGAATACTGGCCAAGGCTCTTGCCAGCCCCACAGTGCCTTTTTTAGGCAAGGCTCAAAAGACAAACCCACCACTGTAAATAGCACAAGTAAAAAACTGAGGGTAATGCTACTCAATGCTAGAAGTCTAAACCTCAAAATGCACGCCCTCAAAACACTCCTCAGTATGGAGAAAATCGATATATGTGCAATAACAGAAACCTGGGTTAAGGCTCCAGAGAGCACCCCAGCACTACCAGGCCACAACTCACACCATACATTTCGGTCACAAAACCCGGACCGAAATACAAAAGGTGGGGGGAGTATCCATATTCATCAAGAATACCCACACCTCCAGGTTAGTGGCACAGCAAGATGCTTCAGAGATCATCCATGTACAACTAACAACGGGCAAAACTGCTATTCAAATTATAGCTTGCTACAGATCACCCACCATGTCCCAGGACTCACACTCCGCATTCCTGGAAACACTGGGAAACATAAAAGTCCTACCAAACACCTTGATATTGGGTGATTTCAATTACCCAAACATTAACTGGGAGAACTACTCAAGTACGAACTCCCTTGCCCAACATTTCCTAGAATTTATAAACTCAAATGCCCTGAATCAACTGGTCAACACTCCCACCAGAGGTGACAACATATTGGACCTGGTCATCACCAATATAGGCGACCGGTGGTCTACCCCTCACTGGTTAGATCTGACCATAAACTAATCACTCTGGATATCCACATTCTGCCACCACCCCCAGTCAAAGAAACCACTGTGAAAAACTTTTAAAACCAAACTTCACATTACTTAAAACTGAGGTGGGAAGTTTCAAAGCCCCCATGCTAAAGGATAATGCTGTCCAAGCTGCAAAATCCTTTACTAATGCACTCTACAGGCACCTACAAGAATGCATGGATCGTGCTATCCCAAACAAAACCAAGACTCACTCCTCCAAGAAAAGGAAACCAGTCTGGTGGACCCCTGCCATAAACAAGCTATACAACAGAAGAAGGAAACCAGTACAGAAGAGAGTAAAATCTCAAGAAGGAAAGACATCCCTGATCAGGATCAGCAAGAAACTACTTTTCCTCATAAAATCATCCAAGGCTAGCTTCGAAAGAAAAACTGCCATGGACTCCAAAGATAACCACAAAGCATTCTTTAGCTATGTCAAGAAACTAAGTGGCAATTCTCAGATCTGCTAGGAGTTAGTGCAGAATGGCACAGAATACACTGAACTGACTGATATAGCTAACATCCAGGCAGACAGGTTCAGTGCAAACTTCACCCTCCTCTCACACCCCAAAAGGGCCCATAACTATACCAGAAGAATGTAGTGCCCCTGAAATCACAGACACTCAGGTTATAACAGCCCTCTCCAAAGCCAAAAACACAGCATCAATGGAACCGGACAGTGTCTCAGGCTGCGTCCTACACAAGCTCAAAGATGAACTAACCCCTCACTTAAACACACTGTTTAAACTCAGCCACTCCACAGGCTACGTGCCCACAGAGGGGTGCAAAGCAACGGTTATTCCGCTCCACAAAGGTGGAGCCACAATGGACCCCAGGAACTATTGCCCTATAAGCCTGACTAGCTTGGTCTGCAAAGCTATGGGCGCATCATCATGGATCTCGTTAACAGAGACATTGGAAACCTCCAAATACTGGACCCTACCCAGTCTGGCTTTGTTAAGGGCAGATCATGCCTCCTAAACCTGGTGGACTTCTTTGAGACAGTTACCAAGGCTATAGACAAGGGAAAGGTGGTCCACACAGCCTACCTAGACCTTGCAAAGGGCTTCGATGCCATTCCCCACACAGGTATTATAGACAAGCTCACTAGCCTGAACATAAACCCCTACGTCATGAGATGGGTTGCCAACTGGCTCATGGATAGAACCCACATGGTAAGAGTTGCGGGAGCTAGGTCTGACTCTAAACCGGTTACAAGTGCCGTTCCCCAGGGCTCAGTCCTAGGACCCCTTCTGTTCGGCATATACTTCTCAGAGGTACAGGCAAGCACAGAAAGACTATGGCTGACCAAGTTCGCAGATGACTGCAAACTAGGGACTATAATTGACTCTCCGGCTGACACAGACATCCTCCAAAAGGGTCTCACTAAGAGAGATACCTGGTGTCAAAACCATGGCCTCAAACTAAATGCCAAAAAAGTGCATAGTCATCCCCTTTGGAAAAAACAAAGTACCCACAAACTACCATAGGTGGTAGCCCCCTAAATATGGAAGACGTAATAAGGGATCTGAGGACCCAAGTAGATAGCAACCTCTCCTTTGATAATCATATTGCCAAAGTGGTTAGAAAATCCTTCTGTGTGTCCCACCTAATCACAAAAGGGTTTGTATCCAGATCGAAAGAGGTCATTGGGCCCCTCTACACATCAATCATCAGACCCATCATAGAGTAGAATGCCCCATTTGGGATGTACCTTACAAGACACCTGCAACAACTGGAAAGACCACAGAAGTTCCTCACCAAGAGGATCACTGGCCTCAAGCAGATGCCCTATGCAGCTCGACTGAAGAAACTCCAGCTGTACTCAATACCGCCTACTCAGAGGTGATCTCTGCCTGACATACAAGGCCATGTCCAACCCAGAACTGATGGACATGCTCTACCTAAAGAAAACCATATCCCCTCAAGACACACGCTCCAGGGATCTAAACCTCACCACAACAATAAATAGGAAGTGCTGGAGGGATAGATTCCTGTCCCAGAGACTTCCCATGATCTGGAACAAGATTCCAATCTACATTAGGCAGAGCTCATCGCTAACCCTCGTCAAGAGAAACCTTGACAAGTGGATGGGAAACAAAGTTTACCCCAGGGATCACTTCAATGGCTCTGCTGGACAGAGACAAAGGGAACTAATTTAAGGGGGCGGCAAAAGCCAACACATTCCGGCTAGGCTTATAAATGCCTTTGGGAAGATAGCCTAGTACTCACCTATGAACCTAATCTGGAGCTTTTGTAAATTTTGATATAGTAGTAAGCGTCCTGGAGGTCTATCGAGCACATCCAGTTGCATTCTCAGAGGTAAGGTAGAATGAACTGCAAGGTGACCATCCAGAATTTCTGCTTGGCTACGGTCAGGTTCAGGGCTGACAGGTCCAACATGGGCCTGAGGTCCCCCGTCTTTTTTGGCACTAAAAAGAACCTGGCGTAAACACCTAATCCGGACTGATCTGGGGGGACTGGTTCGATGGCCAGATTGCAAAGCAACTTTGAAATTTCTTGCGCTGCAGCCTCTCTTTTAGCGGGTGGAACATACAGGAAGGCATTTGGGTTGGATGGGTTGGGCAACGAACGGGACTGAGTAGCCTCTGGAGATTATTTGGAGCACCCAATGGTTTGCCATAACGGACTCCCAAGCCATTAAGTGCAATGACAATCTTCCCCCAACTGTCTCCAGAGTAGGAGAGTCAGGCAACCCCTCAGGGTTGCTGCGTGGGTCTGTCTGAGGTCTCCCTAGACCCAAAGTTCTTCAGCCCCCCTCTGGGGCAGCATCTGTCTTGTCCCACTCTGCCTCTAAGGGACGAATTGTCCTGAGTCTCACGTGAAAACAGATTTTGGGAACCACATCTTCTTTTGCCCTCTCTGATTCCTACAAAAGGATCTTTGAGGGCTAGAGAAGTGGACTTAGACAGCAGACAGAGTCTTCCCGTTCTTCTCGCTCTGGACCAGGGTGTCACGTACTGTCTTCCCAAACAGGGAAGAACCATCAAAGGGAGCATTCGTGAATGACGCCTTGAAGGGGTCTGCAAACTGACAGTCTGAGCCAAGTGTGTCGCCTCATAGCTACGCCGGTCCCAGCCGCTTCTTCCGTGGCATGGGAAAGAAGATGCATGGACATGTTTGAAACAGACTTCAGAATCAACATTTTCACTCAGAACAGCCGCTTGTCCTCTGGCAACAAGGACTCTGGGGGGCGAGACAGCGAACTCTGTGACTAGGTCTCGCTGAAGTCATATGACGTGTGCCAAATAATTCAGCGCTCGAATAGAAATCGTCACTAAAGAAAAGACTCGCTTCCCAAATCGATCCACCACCTTAGACTCCTTGTTCGGAGGGTGGACCAAAGAACTTTCCTGTGCCAGTTCTCTCTTGGTGGCAGCTGCAACCACCATAGCATCCACCGGGGATCCCTTGTACCAGGCCCGTCTGTGGAAGGAAAGAGGATCCTGCCCGGGCATTTAGGTATTGGCTCTATGGTGTCAGGCTCCTTCCATTCCCGCATGGTAACGAGATCCACTAAGGGATCTGCAGGAGGAGACACCCAGGATGTAGATGGGACCGTGCCAAAGGCCTCCAGGAACACTGACTCATCCATAGAGGGTTTTCTGGCTGACCAACCTCCCCTCTGGTGGAGTATCTCATTGATGTCTCCAAAGGAGACATACTCTGGAGGTGACCTGGTGGAACCCTCACCTTCATCTAAGTCAGTATTTTCTGTGAGGGATTCTGAGAAGTCCATGCGCCTCTTACATGAGTGCTTACGGGGACCCTCTTCAGTGGGACACTCTGAAGAGGGCTTGTAAGTCACAGGGGGTTCCACAATGGGATCCACCTGGGGGTCCTCTGGCACGGGCTGTCCCTGGGACAAGCTGATGGGAGTTGTGACTAAATCCACGGGAGCCTGGGCGGAGTCCAAGGCGATGAGTTGGGGTCTCAATCCTTGGGAGAGAACCCTCTCCACCACTTCGAAGGAGAGCGCACCTCCTTAGCAACCAACAAGTAAGAAGCCTTCCCCGGCTCCGCTGTGAGGATCGGGGTCGAGGCCAAGGTAGCCGGGGTTCTGAAGGAATGGCTCGGATCCGACAAAGTCAGAGCTGAAGACACCTCCGTTCCCTCGGATCTGGCTCCCTGTTCTCGGCCCCAAGAGTTGCTCGGATCTGAACAGGTCTGATCCGAGGAACTCAAGGTAATAGCCGGCGTCGAGGTTGGAGGAACCGTCGGCGCCCAACCCCCAGCTCCGAGGATCCTCGATCCATAAACCCCGAAACCACAGGTCGGATCGGGGAAGAAGGGCATGGAGGTCCCCTCTCCGGCCGGAGAGGGGCCTGGCAAGACTCCCATTTGGATTTGGGTCGGAATGAACCTCTGCATCATCCTGTCCATGTCTAGCTCTGAGAGCCTCAGAGCCGAATGCGAAGAGGCGACAGACTCGGATCTGGCTGGTCGGTGTGATGACCTCAAAGAAGGGGGCTCAGCTGGCTCTGGGGAGAACCTCGGGGAGTGGAGTCGAGGAGAGGTAGTCCTGATAACGTTTGTAGGTGGGCTAGGAAACAGCTCCTGCTCGGGAGACCACTTCTGGTGCCTTTCCCCTCTCTTGTCCTTACCTTTCTTGTCCTGTTTTTCTTTACTTTTAGTCCCCACATCAGAAGGCTTAATGGGAGGTTGAGTCCCAGCCTGGGGGGGGGGGGGTGATCGACTACTGGAGCCGAGGTCGAGGTCGCCATGTCCAAGGCAGAAACTGGTAGCAGGCCCTTAGCCACCAGCTTTGCCTTCCTTTCCTTCAAGGCCCCAGGGTTGAACCCTGAACACACACTACAAGGCAAAGATAGGTGGGGAACAACCAGGCAAATAACACACAGAGTGTGGCCATCAGCCGGTGAAAGCCTGTGGCCACACACTGCATTTTTTAAAAGTTGGTTTTGGCTGTTCAGCCATCACAACCCAGTCAAAACTGAACTCAAAATTAACACACACACACACGCACACTAAGGTCAGGTTAGGCCTACACACTACCTTACTAACTTTAACTTTTAAACTACTTTTTTTTTTTTTTTTTTTACAGAAAAACCGACTAACAAAGGGGAGGAAAGGGTTGACTATCGACCACACACACACACACACACACTAAACATATATGAAAAAAAGATTCCACTTACTAAACCCGACTTGGAGCTAGAGAGACCACGATGTGTACACATGAAGCGGCAAACGAGATCTGGAGGAAGGTAGGAGATGTGACGGATTATGGGTAAGGGGAGGCGCTTAGAGCAGATGCTTGGAAAAATGTTGCCGACTCGGATCCGATATGGATCCGAATACCCACAGGTTGCAGATAAATGAAGTTAACTATTTCAGATCATTTATTAATCCCAAAACATTTAAGACAGTACAGTTTTGTACCTACCATAAATGTAGATGTCCGATAGGTATGCATCTGCAGTCATCACATATGGGTTGTCCTGCCTCAGGCAGCCCTTCGGTCGGCCGGATTCCAAAGTCTGGGTCCGGCGTCGGCTGATGTCACCCTTTCCCCAGAGTGCCTGGGGTATAAACCATCTTCCTCAGTTTTTCTTGCCCCAGATGCCAGGTGCCCTCTAAGGAAGGCTAAATTTGGAGAAATGTAAGATTCCAAACATGCACAGAAATATATATGTGTGTATATAGGTATATATATATATATATATATATATATATATATATATATATAAAACAAATACACCATAATAGATAACCCTAGCTAGCTATGAGAGGGATAAGTACCCAATAAATACCACAGAGGGGAAGGAGGGAGGGTAAACCTGACTGCAGATGCAGTCATCACACATGGGTAGAATACCATAGCCAATCTGGGGGTGGAGGATCTATGTAAAGGATGGTGTAGCTAAAATGCCCTGCAGGACTGCCGTAGCAAAGCCTGCTCTGGATCTGGAATATAAAGGTAAGTTGTAATGCTTGGAAAATGTATGCATGGAGCTCCATGTAGCAGCTTCTAGAATGTCCTTGGTAGCCACCCCTCTTAAGAAGGCTGTGGAGGTGGCTGTGGCTCTGGTGGAATGAGGTCTAATGTTAGCAGGCACAGCTTTTCCATGAAAGGAGTAACAAAAACGAATGCAATTCCCTATCCATTTTGAAATTGTCTGTTTGGAAATTGCTTTTCCTTGTGCACCAGCAGCATATGCGACAAACAGCTGGTCAGTTTTTCTATAACTTTTAGTTCTTTCCAAGTAGTAGCACAACTGCCTGTGTATGTCCAGGGTGTGCAGAAGTTCCCCTTTGTTTTGTGGATTTGGAAAGAAGGTAGGCAGGTGAATAGCTTGATTTAATGAGACCCTGGATACCACCTTTGTCATAAATGAGGGATTGGTTCTCAATGAAACTCTGTCCTGATGAAAAATAAGAAAAGGTTGTACTGCCATGAGGGCTTGTAACTCAGATACTCTTCTTGCTGAGGTTATGGCCAGAAGGAAGGCAGTCTTCCAAGACAGGAACTGTGGTTCTGCGGATGCTGCTGGTTCAAAGGGAGGCAGTGTTAGTTTTTCCAACACGTAGTTAAGGTCCTAAGTAGGCACTGGTGGTTTCCTTGGAGGATTGATGTTTTTAATTCCTCTTAGAAACTGTCTTAGGAGAGGATGAGAGAAGACAGGTGGATCAGTATTATACTCTGCTGAAATTGCTGAAGCATGAATTTTAATGGAAGAGTAAGACAGGCCATTGTGGAGCATTTCTGCCAAGTATTCCAGAATATGTGCCATGTTCATCACTGTCGGATCTAGGCCCTTTATGGTGTTCCAAGTGTGAAATCTTTTCCATTTTGCTGAATATGCCTTTCTTGTGGAAGGCCGGCGAGCTTCCATGATGATATCCTTCACTCTTGGATAGCTTATTCTGTGGAGGAATCAAGGTATTTTCCAGGCTGTTAGTTGCAAGGTTTTCAGGTTGGAATGCAGAGTCTTGTAATTGTGCTGTGTCAGAAGTGGCCATTGTGGAAGAGGCCATGGTTTCGTGCGTGACATGCTCTTTAACAGTGGGTACCAGTGCTGCCTTGGCCAGTCCGGAGCTATCAGAATCACTTTTGGCTGCTCTGTCCTGATCTTCAGTAAGACCTTGGTCATTAATGGAAGAGGTGGAAAAGCATACACTGTTAAGAGTTCTCCAGCTGAAAGAGAAAGTGCCCACTTTCCATGCTTGAGGGTGGTATGTCCTTGAGCAGAATTTCTTCAGTTGATGATTGTGGGGGGAGGCAAAGAGATCTATGTCCGGCCTCCCCAATGATTGTGTTATCTGAAGGAAGATGTCTGGGTGCAGCATCCATTATGTTTCTGCTTAAGCTGTCCGCCAGTATATTGTCTTTTCCTGGCACAAACTGGGATTGTAGCTCTATACTGAGTTTCAAGGAAAGTTCCCATAGATTCATTGCTAGTCTGCAAAGAGGGTAGGAATGGGTGCCTCCTTGCTTATGTACTACATAACTGTGGTGTTGTCTGCCCTTATTAGCAGGTGGTCTTGATGCAGAAAGAGTCTGAAGGCCTCAATTGCATGTATCACTGCCAGCATTTCCTTTTGGTTTATGTGCATGTGTAGCTCTTTTTGTGACCATAGTCCTTGAATGCATCTGCCCGCCATGTGCGCTCCCCATCCGTGGTCTGAAGCGTCCGTTGTAATGGTTTGGCTGGCTATTGGTTTGCTGAAGGGCAGACTCCTGTTTGACTGGCTTGCTTGGGCCCACCACAGAAATTCCTTTTGAAGGCATGGAATGAGTGGTATCAAAGTTTCCAAGCTGTGACTGTGCTGTGTCCATAGACTCCTTAGGTACCATTGTAGTTTCCTCATATGTAGCCTTGCTTGTGGAATCAGAAGAATGCAAGAAGCCATGTAACCCAGGGCCTGCATGATTTTCCTTGCAGTCAGCTGAGCTTGTCTTGACAGATTTTTTAAAGTAATGCGGCAGTTGACTTTTTCTTCTGTGAGGAAAGCCATTTGGGTGGTTGTGTCTAGATTTGCACCCAGAAAAGTTATTCTTTGGGATGAAACAAGTCTTGACTTGTGAAAGTTGACTGTGTATCCCAAGGCCTGAAGTAGGTGGATGGCATAATTCAAGTGTTTTGCCAAAGTTTGTTGACTGTCCGCTTGTATAAGGCAGTCGTCCAGATATGGGTATATTTGAATCCCCTGAAGTCTGCAGTGTGCAATTACTGATGCCAGGCATTTCGTGAATACTCTGGGCGCAGTAGATAAGCCAAAGGGCAATGCGGAGAACTGATAATGCTCTGAACCTGCAAGAAATCTGAGGTGTCTTCTGCAACTTTGTCTGATAGGGACATGCAGGTATGCCTCCTTGAGGTCGAGTTACCAGCCAAGACCCCTTGCCCAGCATGGGAAGGAGTTGCTGTAGAGTCAGCATTTTGAATTGTGGCACAATGAGATAAGTATTCCAGTGCGGACAAGTCGAGAATAGGCCTCCATTGCTTTTCTTTTCTTGGGACAAGGAATAGTCTGGAATAAAATCCTTGGCCTTGTTCTGAGAGAGGAACCTTTTCTATAGCTTTCATTTGCATTAAGTTGGAGATTTGTTTCAAAGCCTCTGCCCTTTGATTTGGTGACAGGTCTGACATGCCTTTTCTTTTTGGTAATGTCTGAAAATGGAACCTGTATCCTTTGTCTATTATTTGTAGTGTCCATTTGTCCCTTGTAATACTGTGCCAATTTTCTGAAAATAAAGAAAGCTTTCCACCCAAAGGTTGGCGGTGTCAAAGTAAAGTCATTGAGTCTGTCCTTGTGCAGCAGTTGTAGGTCCTGCACTACCTCTGGTTGGGAGGCTGCCATTGACGTCCTCTGTAGGAGCCTCTAGCTTGCCCTCTACCTCTGGCACGTCTGTTCTTGCCTCTGAAATCTGTCTGTGTCTGGAAAGGACCAATTCTTGGAAGGCCAATTTCTGCTGAATCTTGGTGTTCTTTAAGACCTCCTGAGCAGTGGAACCAAATAGCCTTTGCTTCTCCAGTGGAGCATCAAGAAGCTTCGCTTTAACATGGTCTGGCAGAGATTGTTCCTTCAGCCAAGCATGTCTACGTATGACTGCACCTGTCATAGCCGACCTACACGAAGCTTCCAATGCATCATAACCACACTGTAAGGAATGGTTGCTAACCTGTTGGGAGTTATGTACCAGATCCTGAAGTGATTTGCGATCTAGGGGTTCAGGTGAAGACAAGTTTTTTTATGCAATTCATCTAACAAATACTCTTGGTACTGTATCATATGGAATTGACAATTTAAAGCCCTCATAGAAAGAGTAGCAGAAGTATACACTTTTTTACCCCATCTCTCTAAAGCTCTGGACTCCCTTTCAGAGGGGAGTGGATTTTTGGAAGTGGCAGCTACAACCCCTTTAGGGCCCTGGGAAATAAGTTTCTGGATCAGCAGAGTGGGCCTTATAAAGGAAAAGATGAGAGTCCGGGACCCTGTAGTACCTATCGGGTTTGACAGGAGCCGGAGGGAGAGAGTCAGGGGGTTGTGCTAGACTCCGAGTACACATCAATGACATTCAAAACAGGAGGAATAGCCAAAGGTCTATGCTGAGGTAAATGCAAGAAAGTCCTTAATCTCTTCCTGGACTCAGAAAATTCCTGGCTCTGCCATGGGAAATGCGCTCTCAGTGTGAAGTGTCTCCCCGAAGGACAGCTCTTCAGGAGGGGAGGCAGAGGGGATAGATTCTTCTGCATCAGAATCCTCGTAGGCCGAAAAAAACTCCTCCTGGGGGTCCGAGAGAGTAGAGCCAACAGAGGCCTCATCCGAGGAGTGGGGATCAGAGGGCTCAACCTTGGGCCTTTTATCTGGAGGAGGTTGAGAGCCCCTGTCCGGATGAGGTTGTTAGGCCCTAATCAAAGAAATAAGGTCCTCTGCTAAACTTAGGATCTGAGAACCTGTAGTGGGTCCCTGAGGAATAACCCTGGGAGGCAAAGCTTTTGAATGTTTAGCAGCTTTAGCCCTAGAGAATGCCTTTATGGACATGGATGCAGGAGGCCTGGCTGCACCACGTGCTGGTGTAGTCTTGTCTAGAGGAATGGTGTCGGAAGGTTCCAAGACACCAGTTTCTGTTGGAAATTCAACAGACTCCATAGGGACCTCCGGGGCCGAGGTTGTCGGTTGAGCGGTATCAGTGGTCGGAAGTACCAAGGACTCTGTTTCAGCCGAGACACTAGCGGTAGGCCTGGTCGTGGTTTCAGCGTCGGTCCTTGTCCTTCCGTTTCTTTGTTAAATGTGAAGTCGGAGTCTCCGACGGCATATTGTAAGCAAAACTAGCCCCAAAAACTTCCTCTGCAAACTCCGCCCGACGTCTAAGAGTGCATCGGTTGAAAGAAGCACAGGCTGAACAGGCCGAGACGTCGTGGTCTGGGCCTAGGCAAGGGAGGCAGTAAGAGTGGAAATCCTTATGAGGTATTTGTTTCCCACAAGTTAAACAATTATTAATTTTATCTGACATCGGCTGAGGCAAGAAAGAGTCAGCTTTTGAAGTCTTCGGTAGCTGAATTACAGGAGCTGGCCAAGAAAGACTGAGGAAGATGGCGGACCCAGACTTTGGAACTGCCTGAGGCAGGACAACCCATATGTGATGACTGCAGATGCATCCTTGAAGGACATCTTCAGCTATCCAGAATGAGGTTTTACACTGCCAGTGGCTGACATTTCCGACACTGCCTTAGCATTACAAACGGCTAACCATTTGTACAAAGAATTTAGCATTCTCCTAGGGCCTAAATACGCTTGTTCTTCTCCTCATAGATATAGCTCCATCATACAAATCTTCCTTTGTGATCTCAGACCATAAATTAGCAGCACCTTCCTTAAAAGCAGTACTACTTCTCCAGCAAAATACCAATGTTTGGAAACTTCTCAAAAGTAAACCATGTCAAATTTAATGCTTCATTCACTACCTATAAGAATACAGGGGTTCCTCTATGTATCCTCTTAAAGAATATACAGCCTTTCAAAAGTAAGGAGTACTTTCCTCTAAACAAGTACATTTGTTACAGTTTTCAAAGTCTTACTGTTGAAGTCCTGGTAAAAGTACATACGTAAATCTAAGGCAAGGTGACACCTACAGGCTGACAATTTGCCAAGGAAATTGTTAACATGGGATGTACAGATCTGGAGTTGTGTTTGCAAAGTGGAAAAAAAATGGCTATTTGCAAAATTACTGTGCTACAGCCTTGTATGTGAGCAGTGGGTGTTAGTCAAAATGACATTCAAACAGGGCAATGTGAAAGCATCCTATGATACAAAGGTGCTGTTGGCAAAGCAGTTGTATTACCTATACTTGAATTAAAGGGACAATCCATACATTTTCAATTCGGGTACGAATTCAGGACGACCACAGAAACACCCACCTTTATGCCATGTAATTCCTGCCCAGTGTGTCATTTTAAATTATTTGGTACATCTCCTTCCTCAGTCTCTTTTTAGTTCCCACTGTGAATAAAACCATCAATTTGCATTCCTATCACTGGTAACTCAAGTCTTTTCTTTTGCCATAGCACCAATCCCTGTATATTAAAAAAAAAAAAAAGATTACATTGCAGTAGCAGTTGAGCTCGTACTGAATGAAAGCCAATCTCTACTTTACACTCACAGTACTGTTTGGCAATTGTAAGATCAAAAATTAAAATTAAAAAAAAAAAGTGTGTGCATGAGTGCGAACATCACTCAAGCCATTATTTTATACTCACTAAGCAACGCATTTGCTGTTTAGCAAGTGTAAAACATTTTTAAAAATTGTGTACGTGCATGAACAATAGCAGTGTGTGCGAGTGAAGACAGAGCAATGAGTGACAGCAACAATAAGTTTTGTGCTTTACGGTCTTTTTGTTGCTTCCTGATGGACATAAATGCTAAGCTTTATAGATATTTGTTAGAAAATTCAGTCAAATGCTGTTTATTCCTGTAGAAATGGTTACTGTGCTGAGAGAAGTCCCATACCAGAGGTGCTCTTAACTATCTGGTATTCTCATCTGTATTTAGTTGAATAGCAGCTGTTTTTGAAATTCTTCGTATCTACTCACCTTCATAGCTCTCGTGAAAAATTCATCTTGCAAAATTTATAGAAACCATTAGGCTATCTTAACCGCCTGCTGAAGCAATGTTGTCAGCAGGTAAAAAAAATCACCTTGCTCTACTTACTAGTCAACATTTTGAAGAAATTCCATCCTAATTTACTTGTAGTGGCACTGGCACATATAACTTTTATTCCAGAAATTATATATATATATATATATATATATATGATACGCATCTAGATTGCACTGAGTTTTCAATTACCTCTGACAAATTTAACATTTGATTCCATCTTATTAGAAAACTGGAGATGTTATTCAAACACAAGTCAGGGATGGGCATCTGCTGACATTATTGAAATGTTTTGTTTGGCATGAGTGCTATAATGTTTTAGAGGCACCTATGGCTATATTGGTAGATGCAGACATTTGAGTGTTATGAGGTAAGCAACTATCATCCTTATTCTAATTTCATCAACATCTTAAGCAATACCAAATCTCTGACAAGTAAGGAATTAAGGTGTAAATTGTCACAACTACAATCTGTAGAAAAGCCATAGTATGACATAACAGTTTTGAGTTAGAACAGTCAAGTTCTCTGATAGTTTCTCAGCCACTTCACTATATGAAGAGAAAAATCCAGTTTTATGCAAGTGCTTTCAAAGCCAAGTGCCATTACCTGTCCAGAATGCCTAAAAGCACACTCTCTCTCAGTTCTAGGTCTTGTACTGGCCCCCTTACGGCTGATCTCTACCTGGCCTACAAAGCAGCAAATGACCCAGTCCCAAGTGATGATGTCCTTCATATTTACAAAGTTGGGCAAAACAAGAATCTATCTTCTAATGATGTTAACCCTTCACTACAACATAAACCAAATATGGTGGAGTGACAGACACCTCACTAAAAGAATTCCTTTCCTCTCGAATAGACATCTTCATATTAAAGAAACTTGTTCCTTAATCCTCTTCAAGACCAAACCTGGATGACCGGCTAGATCATTGTAAATATACTCCTGGTCTCATTCCACAAACACTCACAGAAAGGGTTAGTAAGAGGGAATTGCAGTGCTTGGGTTACAAAGTGCTCTTACAGATCAGGTGACTAGTAAACTAAGAACCCCTGAATCACAAGACATCCTACATACACCATGGCCCTATGTGATTATTAAAGGCACACTGCATTATAGTGTGTACCCCTTCTCTTAACCTTAACATGTGATGCATCATTTCTGTGTGTGTGTATGTATGTATGTGTATATATATATATATATAGATATATATATATATATATATATATATATAGATATAGATATATATATAAATAATGTATATCCCACCCCATACATAGAGAAAGGGATCAATGCATTACTAAGCAATGGCACAGAACTCCTCGTACTGAAAGGATCACAAAACACAACCATGGAATGTTAGTAGAGTGCAAAGAAATGTTTCCTTTTTAAGTCCGTTGTGGACATGTGTGTGGTCAGTCTGTTATTTCCATCTCATATTTCTGAAATGGGAGACTTGCATGTCAACAATCAATTCACTTAAGCAGTTAAACCAAGACTTTTCAGTAACAAAAACTGCCCAGGTGGTGTGAAAACAGGTGATATCCCCATCTACCATAATGAGGCAACACTGGAGACAAAGGGTTGTTCTGAATGTGAGAAATTCCCTCATAACTGAAATTAAAATGAATTAGAAAGTAGCAAGAAGTCAGTGAAAAATTTAATTATCTAGGTGCTGCATGCTGAAGACAGTCTTGTCAGCTGTTCACTGTTGAAATCAACACAAAGTCTTGCAAGTTGCACTGATGAGAAAATATACTGTGCAGCACAATACTTTATAGCACAGTTACTAATAAATTATTCTTATAAACAAGCAGCACATACTACTTTAGTTTTCATAACCAATATAGATAACTTCATTCCCCATTTACCTCAGAACCCAAGTTCCTACATATACCTCTAACACAGTTTAATTCAGTTTTTACATACTCTAATCACGCACTTTAGATCCTGTTGTTGTTCTTTGTGGGAAAGCACATAATGTCTGTTTTTAGACTTGACTGTTGACCATATCCATTTATCTGTGAAAAATTACATCAAACTTTTTAATATTCTGACAAACATGTTGTTTAAGAAAACATCTTGTGGAAAAACACATACTGCTGATTGTATAAAAAAGCCATGTCCACTCATGTCAACTTCTTTGCTGATACTGTGGTAAAACATGTTTTTTGAGGAAACACCTTGTAAGAGAGCATGTATTGCTGAGTTTATAAAAAAAGTATGTCTATTAACAGACACAGTCAGAGCTATGTCACATAGTATGGATGCCCATTTTTACACTGTTAAGCTATATTCCTACATTTAAGCAAACTTTTTATTCTATGCTTTATTTTTCAGCATATTTACAGCAGAATTAATTTCATTTATTCACAGTTCAACACACACTAACAGTCAGCATTGATTATGTCTGGCTTAGGATGTTTGGTTCATTTATGAACCCAAATCAGACCAGAGTGGAAATTTGGCAGTGTTTTGTGTAATATTACTTGATTTTTTTTTAAATACATGTTTCTATACTTTTTATGGCTGATGATAGCCTTACAGACTAGACTGTGTAGGTTTGCAGAAAGGGGAATTGAGATTCCTGAGTTTAAGATGTAACAAGAGACGTGTTACAGATCACAACCATGTTTTGCTACATGGGTACTGGTAGGTTTTTGAAAAGGGCAGTTTAGTCCTAGGTATATACTAGGCTAACTGCCACAGGGCCTTTTTAGTCTAACCAGGCATCCCAAACATATCCACAAGTTTGGTACACATACACCTAAAATTAACCTGTAGCGTACAGGTCATCAATGGAACATCTACAGGTTCCATTACATGGGTGACATACCAAGGATGAATTTCTGATTTCCAATCCACTGGCTCAGGGTAGTTGAACATGGTCAGGTAAGAACTCTGCTTTGTATGTATAGGAAACCTATCCCTGACAAGGGGTATTCTCGGAGATACATATCTATCCTTCCAACACACCCTACTTATGTCACAGGCAAGGTTTAAAATTTTGGATCAAGTAGTTCTGATGCTATTTGTTTTGCAGATATGCAAGAGGTCCATCAGAATGGGGTCCTGAGATGCACTGCATGCCAAACACAGATCTCCCCTCAGCAGTCTATAGGAGACAGACTATAGAAATAGGGTTTTGAGGTGATCTGCATAGTACATGTTGCAAAAGTTGTGTATTTTTGAGAGGAAACTATGTGGGCATTACAGTTGTGGCAGGTGCCTGGTCAGATACATACTGAAGCCCCCTTCATTGTACTCAAGGACGGGTCTGACAAAGGCTGAGTACAGAGGAACAAGGCATTCCTTTGACCTAGATGTTATACACTTGTTTATAAGTTGAGCAACACAGAATGTTTTCCTTACTACCTTAAACACGTTGGTCAAACGCCAGGTTACTCTTAGGGGGGTGTTATCAATGAGGTAGTTTCCTGGGATAGCTGACTTTCCAAAGGGTAACATTATGCATTTCTTGGCATTGAATTTTAAACTGTGTCTATGGAACCAGTTATGTGTCTCTACTTGTCCTTCCTGGTGGATATCTGTGCCTTGGGCCAATTCTATGACTGCTCTGAGTTTGCAATCACATACACAATTAATCAGAGACCATTGATTTGACTTCTGAGAAGTACATGCCAAAAGTAAAGGACCCAGCTCTGAGCCCCAAGGGATTCCACTAGTGACCAACCTCTTTGTAGAGGCTGACTCCCCTTATGTGGAGTTCTGGCTGACAGTCAGCTGGCAATCCAGTGTGTAATATAACAGTCTATGCCTACCTGACAGTTTGTTTACAATGACGAGTGGCATATTGCCTCAAATACCTTGGCCATGTCAAGGTAGGCAGTATGCACCATTTTACCATCATCCATTGCCTTGGTAACCTCCTCAAAGATGTCTACCAGACTTCCTTGACAAAAACTGGGTTGGATCCAGTGTCTGGAGGTTGCCAATGTAATTATTAATCATTTGGGCCCATTAACAATGATTGTATACAGTATCTGTGAAGAATTCTGCATAGTCAACTGTGTTCACGGTTTTGTTTCTTTTTTTGGGGGGGGGGCTTGAAATTTTGTCAGGTTGTCACTTACTAGGAAGTCTGCCCTAGAATAGTTCTTAAACTGTATGTATGGTGTTACCTCTGCTCATAGGCTTTATTTCAAAGGGGATAGCTTTATGGTCTTACCAGAGAGGATGTTGCATGGGGGGGGGGGGGGTGTTGCAGCCATCTCCAATGTTTGTGAGGGCCGGGTCCAGTACCTTTGCTCTCCTAGTGGGCAATGGGACTATCTGTTCCATGGTGTTTTGTTTCAATGTCCAGGAATCCGAACCTTCAGGTTTCATGGCTGTGAAGGATCCCCAGTTTATAGTGGGGTAAAGTAGTCAGTAAATATGGTATTGGGCTCAATAGTGAGCGTCTCCAATAAGTTTGAGATAGTTATGGGTTTCCTGGGACATAGGGCAGGCTCTACAGCTAGCAAAGATATGGTATGGGACTTTGCCTATGGTAACCTGGACATGGAGGTGCTGAAGTTCATCATACTGTTTGACCAGCTCCGAGATATTGTTATTGGTGTAAATTGAGACATCTACACCATTTAGTCTTTGCAGTAACTCGCCTAAATGTGTGGAAGGCACTGTAGCCTTGCTGACCATGGCTTTAAACCATGTCCTGGTAACTGCACAGATGTTTGCATTCTCAAGGGAGAGGAGAGTTGGAGTTTGTTTAGACTCCTGACACTGCGCATTAATACTATTAGATTACCTTGGGTTGGTTTTGTTATGCCAGAACAAAGAGATACTAGGGTAAAGGCAGTGTTTCAGCCAAAATTCTAAAGCCCAGAGGAGAGCGGTGCAAACCATCCTTGGCAAAGCAATATGGTCTGTCAACCATATTCCCTCATGCTGGTAAATATTACACCACCTTGGAATCACATCAGAAGCTACAAATCATTAAAGTCATTCATTTTCTGTTCATGTTATGACATCATCCTTGGTGAAAGTAGAATGCTGCTCAATTCTAGGCCCATAACAGCCTGGTACAGTCTAAGGGCCCCATAATGTCTCTCTCTTCATATAGTCCATGGAGGTTGTGCATCAGGTCCAATGACTTGGTATCACAGGAGGTTACTAGGTTTAACAGCCCTAGAACCTTTTTAATCCTAGCCATTCATTCATTTTCTCAATTATCAATGCCCACAGGCTAGAATGGCTTTGGTATATGCATATGCCTTAGGTCATCTATAAACTGTCCCATCCATAAGGGCCACAGGTGACAAGCCAGGAGTAAATTTGTGATTTCTCATCCACTGGTCCAAACTGTATTTGACTACACTTGGGGAAGAGCTCTGTTTCACATGAATGGGAAATGTGTTCCCAGTGAAGGGTAATCTAATAGACATGTACCTGTCCCAGACGAGGTTAGATCGCTGGTTTGCTAAGTCTAGTGCTGTTTGTTTTGCAAATGTGCAGCACATCAATCAGGCCTGAATCAGAGAATACCGTGCAGGTTAAGTGTAGATCGTCCCTCAGTAGTTTGTAGGTGGCTGAGTACAGAGACTGGGCTTTGAAGTGGTCTGCATAGGATATATTTACACCCTGTATTCTTTTAGTGAGGAACCTCTGTAGCCACTTCAGCTGTTGCAAATGCTGGATCAAGTACACGCCAAAGGGAGTATTTTACCTGATTATTGGTCTAATGAGGGCTGAGTATTGTAGGACTACGATCACCTTAGATCTTGATGCCATGCCCTTACTTATAAGTTGTACCACAAGGAAGTATTTTCTCACTACCATCGGCACATTGTGATCAAAGTTCAGGTTGTCAACCTGAGTTCTGAAGTCCCTTGCCACTGGGTCAACTCTTAGGGGAGTGTTACCAGAGTTGTAAAAGTTCTGGCATTAGTTATTTGTCTGTGTCAGACCTTCCTGGAGGATATCTACATCTTTGGGGGATTCAATGACTGCATCCAGCTTGCAGTTGTCTGCAAATTTGGTCAGCCAAAGGCTATCTACATTTGTCTTGACTTCAGCGAAGTACATTCCAAATAGGAGAGGTCCCTGTACAGAGCCCTGTGAAAAACTACTAGTAACACACGGCATCATTTCAGTTTTGAGTTTGTTTATAAACAGTGGGACTAGACACAGATGCATACAACTGCAAGAAACAGAAAGAAAAATGCCAAAGAACATATACAAGGCAGTAACTCACAAGATGCAGCATGTATACCAATAAATTAACTGCTTGTGTTCAGATGTTGGCACAAAAAAATAAAATGAAAAACACAGATTAGTGTGTTTAGTAATGTTTGAATTCCGCATCACTCATGCTTCTACAGGTGCAAGCAATGAGGTCATAAAATGCACTTGGCTAGTGGCATTCAGAAATCAGTACATATTAAATTTAGAAAATGAAAGGAATGGAAGGCTGTGTGTAGCAATGCTTCAGCCTTGCATTACACATGCTTTCCACATATTAGACAGGTCAGAAAGTCTTTACAAATGACTAGTATTCAGAAATCAGAACACAATAACACATTTCCTACAGAATGAAATAGAGAGAGACAGTTTCAAATCTGCCTCACTCAAATGCTTCCTAAAGAACTAGCAGCAGTCATATTCATAGGTTCACAGGTGTGTACTAGTCTAATGGCCCTGGAGCCTACATAAGCCTAGCCCAAGAAGATTCCCTGGCATCATGCCATCCAACGTCATCAAATCATTGCAGTTTGACAACATTCAGAATTGGCACAAAATAAAACATACAATATAAGGAGCAAAAACCCTGTTTGCTAATGTTTTAGCTCCGTTTCTCTACTGTTTTTTTAGGGAGTAACAGTCAGGTCATAAAATGCATGAAAGGCTACTTCTCTGAGGATAAAACGCACAGGGCTAAACTAATGAATGGTTTAAGTTAGACATGTTGCGAGTACAACTGCAATTTGTGATTGAACTGGTTAACACCTCTGAAACTTCCTGAAGGTACCCTCCCCCAACCACCACAAATAAAGCTGTGCATACTCAGACACTGAAAATGTAAACGGACCAGAATCAAAAAAAAAAAAATCCCTGGGACTGTCCCTTTAACACATTAATTCTATAATGAACAAATGGTACCATCTCTGACATGGCAAGTTTTTTTCTTCCACATTACTGTAAAGCTTTTGAACATGTGAACAATTCCCCTCACTGACATTTTGGTTCTATTGTGCAATTAACCCTTTGACCATTAAGTCTAGTAGTTTTTGGCAAAACAAATCAAGTCATAAACCTACAAAATAAAAATCAGCATCTACATATACAGTATGGGCTACACACTAGTATACACACAGACCTGTCTATCAAAGAGTTAACATAGTTTACATTTTTTTCGTAACTATGTCAGAGTGCGTTTTCTGTTCAGTATTTAAGACCTACATAAATTCTGCTGTAGTCCTTCCAGTGACCCTACTGCTAAAAGCACCCATGTCTCTTCTACCTCCAGTTAAAGGAAAACTCCCAAGTATCAAGTTTCTTTCTAAAAAATAAAATTTTCCTAACATGTCACATATAGAAATGGCATACTTTAATAATTCCATTTCTTTTATGCGTAAACATACTTCTATTTGTCTTTCTTTCCTACTTTTGTCTCATCACCTCTCTCCTGTTACATCATGAAGCCTACCAAGAGTGGCGGAGTAATTAGGTTAAGTCACTTACTCCAAAATTCCTTTAATCAAAACGAGTGCCACAAACCATCATTTCATCTTACTGGACTTCGTCTGTATTTGAATTTGCATTTTTTTGTACACTACTTTCTGAAGAAGGTATGTTGCTTCTGGTGTTTTATTACATCATTTTTGCACTGCATACAGTGTTAAAACAAGTCAGTGAGAGTTAGGGAAGAAAGATTAACAGAAAAAAAATAACTACCGTATTAGCTGTGAATGCAACATAAACCAACCAGCTCAACCTGAGCAACTCCTATTACTCACAGGGGGGCCAGATTTTTCATACCTGAGACAGTCTGAAAAGAGCAATTAACCCAGCTACACTTTAAAAACCTGTCAAACATTCTTTAAAATGTTAAAACAGAGATGGTCACTAATAAAAAAACAAAACAAAGAAAAATTATGAAATGGACTGATGCAGTCAGAAGTAGGCAGTAACAGTGCTGTTTAAAACTGATGAGAGAGAGCCTCTCAAAAGGATTTATCTGACCTTTTAAAATGACATCAGGAAAACAATGACTGTAAAACAAACAATCACGTTACCCACCCCTGGCAGCCCTTATTCAGGCCATTTTGTGGTATATATAAAAAGAGTTGCGTACTTACCATAACTTAGCATCTGTGTTACCCTAGGTCACTATTCACCACTTCCGGGTCGTAGGATCCAAAATGGCAACTTTTCCGACAAGAGCCTAGGCTTGATCACCTCCCACTCCCATAATCCCTTGCTGCCCTCAAACCCCTCAGACTTTGCCCCAGAGCTAGAAGACAGCCAGAGTAGACCTGAACCACAACATAGGACATCTCCACTTCCTCTAGATCCAACAGGATGGGGGAAGAAGGTAGGGATAGTGGTGAATAGGACAACACAGATGCTAAAATTACGGTAAGTACATAACTATCTGATGTTATCCATGTCACTATTCCTCACTTCTGGGTCAGAGTCCCCAGCTACCATAAAATCCTGTGTGGCCTCATGAAAGACGTGCTGAAGAACTGGAGCCAAAGGAAGCCCATTTCCTGAAAACTAGGTTGAGTTTGTAATGAGTAATGAAGGTGTGATGAGTAATGAAGGTGTGATGAGTAGACCAAGTGGCTGCAACACAAATCTCATCTAAGGAATGTCGGGCTAAATAGGAAGCTGATGTAGCTACAGATCTAGTGGAATGAATTCTGACAGGTCCTGGTAAAGGCAAGCCCTTAGAAGTATAAGCTGTAGAAATACTATACAATGAGATCTTGGACACCTATGTTCCAGTCTGTTAACAGAGGCGACCACAAACAGTTGGTCAGACTTACTAAAGCTCTTTGTCGTGTCTACAAAGAATCGTAATTGCCTATGTACATCAAGCGTGTGCAACATGCACTCTCCTTTATTGGAATGGTTGGGAAAGAAAACTGACAAATGAATGGTTTGACTCAAAATTTGCTTCAATGGCTACCTTGGGCATGAGAGAGATTAGTCCTGAGAGCTACTCTGTCTCTATGAAAAATCATGTATGAAGGCTTGGAGAGCCTGCACTTCAGGAACTCATTTTGCTGATGTTATAGGCACCAAAAAGGCAGTCTTCCAAGAAAAAACTTAATGTTGCAAGTTGCAGCAGGCTTGAAAGGACTCTAAGAGTGTAAGAGACTGCAGCACAAAGGAGAGGTCCCAAGGAGGAGGGGGATCATTGACAGGAGGCCATAGCAGGAAGACACCTTTTAAAAAAGGCCTTCTAAAGGTGAGAAGAAAAAGTAGGTTCCTCGCAAACATAAAAATAGAGATGGCTGCCAGCTGCAGCTTAATAGTGGAGAAACTGGCTCCATCCTGAAAGAGAAGACAAGAATAAGATGTCTGGAATGGCAGCTAAAACGGTTTCCAGATTCTGCTGACTGGGCCAGATAGAAAATTTCTATTATAAACATTTCTGGTGGAAGCCTTCTGAGAGGCCAGAATGTGTCAGATGGCAGAGGCAAGCTTGGACTGGTTTAGAATTACAGGAAGTGGACAAATCATGCAGACGAGAGTCTGAAGCTACAGGATCAGAAGATGAGAGGAGTGAGATTGGATCCAGTACCCAAGGGGGGGTACTTCAGATGAAACTTCAGGAGGGGGAAAACACACCTCCACAGGCCAGAAGGGGCAATGAGGATCAAGGGAGCCTTGAGGTGTGAGCTTTCTGAAGCACTCTACAAATGAGAGGTATGGGAGGGTAAGCATAAGGAAGACCCACAGGCCAAATGTGAACTAGAGCATCCCTGGGAGATGCCTAGCTGGGGGAATTAGAGCAAAGGACTTGCTGCATTTATGATTGACGGGAAGCAAAACAGATCACAGCTCAGAACACCTCAGCAAAGGAAGCTCCTCAAAGCTCTGCTGAGCTTGTCTGGTAGCACGCTGGTCTCCCTGGGAATATACTTTGCAAGGAGAAAGCACCTCGAGGACCATTCCCACACTCTCATGGTCTTGCGAAAAAATGGATAAGAACATGTGCCCCCTTGTTTGATGTACCACAAAAATGCCATGTTGTGCATGAGCACTGCAGTGGTGCCCAGAGGAAGAGAACTGCTCTCATCTCCAGTACGTGTGTGTGTAATTTGGTCTCTGCAGGGGACCACTTACCTTAGATGGTCTTTCCCCCGACAATGCCCCCCCCCCCACTGGACAGGCATAGGACTGGACATAGGTCCCCATTTTCTTTGGCAACAAAAAGTAGCGAGCAAGTTCCAGATAGTCATTATCCTGGCAGGACTTTGGATGGCTCTCTTCTGAAGAAGTTTGAGCACTTCTTGCTAACTCTCTCCTACAGTGTGGTGCACTGGGGAGAAATTTCCTTGACTGGTGGTAGGGGTGGGGTGGGAAAAGGAAACAAAATAGCCCCTGGAAATAATGTTTCGCATCCACCAATCTCTTGTGATGTTTGCCCAGGACAAAGGGTGCAGGGATAGCACGATCCCCAACTGCCTAGGTCAGGCATGCTGGAAGGGCTATTCAGAGAAGGGTTCCCTGGAGCCTTGATTTTGCAGACCCCCCCTCTGCCTGACCTCTAGAAGAGGGTTCATCCCGAGCCTCCTGAAGAATGTGACTTTCGGAACCACAATTTCTTACTCCCTTTGTTGTGTCTTAGAAAAGAACCACCAAGGGGTAGAAAATTTGAATCCCACAGCCGTCACGGTCTTCCCTTCTTGCTCACTGCCAGTCAGTGTGTCTGACTGATGAACCAAAGAGAGTTGATCCATTAAAGGGGGCATAGGTGAAGGATGTCATGAAAGACTCCACAAACCCGCACAGGTGCAGCCAGGCGAAATGCCAGCTGTGAGAGAAGTGCCTTCCACAGCATTGGAAATTAACTTCATCGAGGAATTACTGAGGAATGCAGGAGTGGATAGCTTGGGAGACATTTTGTTCAAGTCTCTGGGAAGTGGCGAGTTCCTTAATCAAATCCCTTTGGAAGCGAATGAAGTGTGTCAAGTAATTAAGTACCCGCAGACCAAACATAGCTGAAGAAAACCCTGCTTTCCATATTGTGTTCCAAATCTGTCAATCATCTGGGATTTTCAATTAGGGTGGGGGGAGAGGAGAGATGGACAGACATACCCTGCTCCACCAAGTCCTTTTTAGTGGCAGCAGCTACAACTGGCATCCCTTTTGAAACTGTATATTCATGAGTGGACTTCGCCAGCAGGGGAGAAACCCAGGTGATAGATGGCCCTGGCCCGAACGCCTTCAGGAATACAGACTCTTTGGCAGACAGAGGTTGGAAGGACCACCCCCCTTCAATTTGAGGCTCTCTAGGATGTCTTCAAATGAGACATCTTCGGGATGAGATCTGGGGGACCAATCCTAGTCATAGAGGTCCATATCTTCGGTGAGACGCCATTGGAGAATCTAGGTGCCTCCTCTTACATGTCCTCTTCTATGGCACATCCTCAGAGAGGGGCTCAAGGCAGGACTCGGAAGAGTGGTGAACCACAGGTGGGGTAACTCCCCCTAGAAGGCTGGTTCAGAAGGGCTGACTGGGAACAGGATCTTAGGCTGGGAAGGGCACTGGATAGCAGGGGAGTCAGCTCTAGTAATGGAGAAGATCCTCTCTACTACCCGAAAGGCTGAAGGGCTGAACGATGCCCCCTCTCCATTCTCGGCAGGCGTCACCTCCTGTGAAGAGGGAGCAGAGCATAACACCACCTGAAGACCTCCAGATAATACCAGCCCCAAACTGTCAGGAGCTGAAGCACAGAGTGGCAGAGACCAGTCTGAAAAAAAAAAAACAGGCCTGAACCCTCTCCCCAAAACTCTGGAGCATTTGCTCAGGTCTAGGACCCAGTTTGTGCCAAGGGGAGAGAAGAGCAGAGCTGGTCAGGGACTCAAATATGGGGTAGACTCAAAGTAGGCTTACAGTCCCCGTCGTCTCACTGTGCCCCAGGTCCTGGAAGTCCAAAATCATGTGGGTTGGATGAGAAGATTGAAGTGTTGGGGCAGGGGAAGGACCCCTGGCCGGATGAGCAGGGGACGCAAGAAGCCCCACTCAATTTAAGCCTTGAGGAAAGACATCATCCTGTCCAATGTTGGATGGGAGCAAGATGCTGGAAGACCTACAAGAGGCTGATGACCTAGTTGGAGACACGTCTCTAGACCCAGAGGACCCACTACACCTCTCAGAACAGCTTCTGTGCCTGGGAACTGTAAAATGCTGCTCCAGGCCAGAACCCAATGAAGAGTCCCCAATGAAGACAAGAGTCCCAAATCAGTCTGCCTCAGATCAGAGGGCAAATGAGGATCCAAGCATTTTAGAACTCTGATGCCTCGAGTCAGAGGAGGTGTGATCCATGGCATGTCTAGTCTTGGCCAGATCTGGAGACGCTGGATCTGGGAGTAGACTTCCAGGACCCCGGATACAAAGGCCTCAAAACCAGAGACCTTCGATCCAGGAGTAGACACGCAGGACCTCTGATCTGACAGTGCCAAGATGGGAAATCAGACCAGAGGAGCTAGGATCAGACAGTTTAGGGTTCTTGGAGGAAGAGGACCCCCCCCCCCCCGAGACAGACTGTGCCTTTCTCTTGTGGTCAGAGGGACCTGGCTTTGTCGAGACTGGTGGACCAACAGACCCCCTCCCGAACAATGCCTTTTAACAGTAACTTACTGCGGCACTCAACCTCCAGGTGGTCGGTGCCCAAACAAGAGGCACTCCTCTTGCGAGTCAGAAACGGGCATCTTCTGACCACATGAGAAGCACCTCATAAATCCTGATGGTTTGTCAGACATAAGGCGCTGAACAGCAGACCAAGCGCCAAAGCCAACACACAAACTGAAAAAGTTAACCAGTGGCAAAAAAAAAAAACACAGCAAGACAACACTAGTAGATAATTTTCAAGTAGAATAAAATGGCACCGAAAGGGCTGACAAAAAAAAATAGCTGGAAAGGGAGGGGAGGCTAAGAAGGTAGAAAAACTATAACTTAGAACTCCAAGGAGACACAAGTAACCAAGATCTATAAAATAACAAAAAGGGGTATTCTGAAAATAAGCACTTATCCCACTGAAGGACTCTAGCCAAAGGAATAGAGTATGTAATGGTGAAGTGGCAAATGAGACCCAACTGGTTAGAGGGCAGCAAGGGATTATGGGCATTGGAGGAACTCGAGCCCAGGGTCTGTTTGAAACGTTGCCAGCTCAGATCTGATGACAGATCCTACGACTCAGAAGTGAGGAATAGTGACATGGATAACATCAGATCAAATGTTATTTTCTAATTTGATAGAGACAAATTAGTAATACAGGAAAGTTCAAGACATTCTGAAAAAACTTTGGTGCAATTCTCCTTTAATATATTTGCACTGGTATAAATCAGTCTCCCACCCCCAATGAGAAATCTGAAAAGAAACTCCTATTGTGAAACGCTCAATATATAGACATACTTGTATACAAAACATTTATAAGAATTTTTAGATATACAACAGGTTCCATTTCTCCTCACTGCAGTGCTCACACGCAGATTAACTAGGAGCTTAAAGGTACCATTAGAAAGCCAACAGAGAATAGCCATGGAAACAGAAGTAACACCTATCAATGTTTGGAGCTAATCCACAATAACACTGGTCACTCATCCAAAAGCACACAGGACTACAAGCTGCTTCTAATAGCCAAGCATTAAGATTCCCTCTCAGCCTCCATCTGCCTACTGTGCAACTGAAGTCACTTAAACCATACAGAGCACTCTGGGACAAATAGGGAAGTGGGCTACACTCTTCAATGGTCTCCTGGACCATGTCTAGAACTACCCATGAAGTGACTGACCAAAAGGAAAACAGCCAAAGCTGACAAATTTAGTGCAAGTTTTACTTTTCCTACATACTTCCACTGTTTATAGAGGGTGGCTGGGATTGGGAACAAGTCCTCTCAAAACTTATCACCCCCGTATCCATGGGTCTTAATATCACCAGATCAATGGGTGGCAAGTTTTGCAGTGCATACAGCATTTCCTGGACCTGCCCAATGCCTATGACATTCCCCATGCATGCATTCTTGAAAGACTTGTAAATGTGGATAAAAAAATCTGTATGCTGTGCCATGCAAAGCCAAATTGTTGCCTGAATTACGTGCCACCACTGAATGCAAAATTACCAGTGGTGTACCACAAGGCTCGCATATTAAGAGCTACTTGGCATGTATTGGCTCAGACATTCAAGACAACACACCTAGCCTATAGTTATCTACTTATATGGATGACCTAAATTAGGCATTATTCATTCCTGTATGGACTGAAAATTGCTCCAATATAGGTCAGACAACATTAACAATTCGTGAAAGAACAACCCCAAACTAAAAAAGTGAAAAAAATGTAGTATAGTTCATTTGGGTAAATGAAAACATTTCCCCAATGCAGCATATGTGTGACAAAACCACCACTGAAAAGCTACAACTCTACTGAGAGGACACTTGCTGACAATTCCTCATCATTTGATCATCAAGTTTCTGTAGTAGCTGGGAAACCTCATCTAGCTTAACTTCCAAAGGCATCTAGATCTTAACAGGACTTGTATCCCCATTTATGCATTTTACTTGACCCACGGTTTAATATAATGCCTCATGTATTTGTCTAAATACTTCAACTTTAGACCACAGATTTCTAACTGGAAAGATCGCTGTCCTCCAGATCTTCAAGTTAAGTGGAGAGAGGCAGCCCTCTTTCTGTAATCTTACAGACTCCACCCATGGTGACGTGCCTAACCTTTAGAGTCATGGAAAGGGCTAAACCCGTATCCTGCTTTGAACTCCTATTCTTTCAAAGGACAAATGTTTCCTCAAATACCAGGTTAAAGCACTTCCCTTCATCAGTCAAGACATGGTGGCATGACAGAGCTATATCCCAAAGTATTTTCCACCTATGAAAAGTTTCCACTTCCTGTCATGCAGCATAGCACCTTTGCCTCCTTTAATGTAAACCTAGATAACCAAGATTCTGTGCAGCCTGAAATTATTTGAATATAGTGTACTGGCTAAGTTTTGAAGACTGACACTTCACAGTCTGATCATGTCTCGTGCTGCTCCACTGCAACATACAGCATGTGCAACAGTAGAAAGCAAAGACTACAGCAAACATGTCAGGTCAAGGATATCAAGAGAGGAAGTGCAGTCCCACTGCAGATATTAACAATATGATTGTCCGAGACTGGTACAGCTCTGTCTTTACTAAAGTCTAGTAACCCAATAACCACACTTGACAGATATCTTAACTTAACCTTGATGCCCCCGGAATAACCTTCACATGTTACTTACATAACTCCTTTAATGATCCATATCAAGTCATTGAGCTCCATATACAACCAGCTCAAAACATGTCATTCCATTGCATAGTCACCATATGTATCATGCTTGCATGTTTAACAAGTCAAGGTTACCACAAGGTGCATATTCAATAAAAATGCAGAGACCTCAAATGGATTAATGCCCGCAGACATGTGTTTATTGCCAATTACTGTCAATAACCTCTCTCCAATAGAAGCCAATTACTATGAGATGTGCGCAAGGCAGGAATATCAGGGAGGCCATTTCTTTCTTTCATAGCATTCCCCTAAACCTACAGGATAACAGACAGCACAGTCTATATCAGGCCCTTCTGATTCATCATACCCACCATCATAACTTTTCACAATTCAACAAAATTCCTCTGGGCCACCTTACAAATCTGCCAAGGAGCCACTGCCAGGCTAACTCCCCTGGCTACAATCCCTTGGGGCTGTCTGGCTTGTGGAAGGTCCAGCTAGAGAGTCCTGTGACCTCCCCCCACCACTTACCTTGGCCTCCCTTACCTTTCCTGCCTTCCGCCACAGAAGGGAGGAATATTCTTCCCTTCCACCAGCACATCTCATCCTATTCTAGGTGGATGCCCTTCAAAGCTAAACCCGCTTGTTAATTCCTTATAAAAAAACCCATGACCCCTCTTCAGATAAATGAACCCCAATCCTGTCTTAGACCTGAATGCCAGAGTGAGGAATGTACAACCCATTAATATCCCTTAACACCTTATCCAGCTAATTATTAATTCTCTGTCTCTTTCCACAGCTTTAATGGACCTCGCCCCCCTCCATCTTTTCCCTCAGTACCACTTCCGAGCAACAAATAATGTCTTCTGGCCAGCCTTCATGCATACAATTTATCTCTTGTACCATCAAACCAATTAGATCTTTCATTAATTAGATGTTGACCAATATCATTACCTCCTAGGTGTAACACAATGGCTGTAGGAGGTTTCCCACTTCTTGCTGCTTGTTGTAGTACTGTACTAAGATGGTGCCACCGCATTCCCGATGCCCCAAACCAAACTGGTTTACAAGAAGCTCGTTTTCCTCTTTGGAAGGATAAGCCCAGCCTGCCCTGGACCCAGATTAAGAGTGACCAACTATCCAGACGCATTTCTGGTCTAGATGATGTGTGAGCTGAAATACAAAGGACAACAGTTAAAGTCGTTTACACCTTACATAGCTTTTATAAACATTGGACATCCACCTGCCCATTCTCATGTCAGCCTGTGAAGCCCCCATTGCATGTGCGCATGAGGCTGCACCTACCTGAAAAGAATGCAATGTATACCTATCTGTGTCTAAGTCACTCAGCTTAATTGCCTCCTTTAAAAACTGCTCTCTCCTGAAACTGTGTAAGAGGTTCACCTTCCTGATGGGAAAAAAAGAGTGGACCATCTAACATACCCCTATAGCTGCAGTACTCCAGCACATTTTGGTCATGTCCCATTCCAAACCCTCTGGAGTAGCCACTCTTACCCATTACCTTTGCCTTCTTGATCCGTTTTGGATTTAGCCACATAAATCCAAGTGTCCCCTCCAGCACATGTACTATTTCTTCTTGCTTGGTTGGAGAATTTCAGATCTAAATGTCCCACAAAATGCCAGCAAAAAGGTGGTCCTAAATAATGCTACCTCATAAGAAAAACAAATCTGAAACAGCAAACCATAGTTTGCATAATACAGCTGGACCTATGGGGTACCTCTGTCAAGAATCTTGGGCATTTGCCTCCCCCAGCCTTTTAAACACTGACCATACCTGAAATGAATTAGCCAAGTCCCTTAACCCTAAAGCCTGAGGAAACCAATTCAAGGCTAATAAAACTCAAACCTTTTTCCTTGATTACCCAACTGACATCCCTGATTCGAGAGGTGGAATTGGGTATGCTGGTTCCCAGCCTCTGGATAATCTAGTCTGCAAAATTGCTATATGCATTTATTATGACTTACTCTTGTCCTTCCACTGAGGGCATTACACTCTAGTCACCATTCTTGTCTAACCATAACACACTTAACTGATCTGAAACTCAATCCGTAGTAGGTTTAGCATTGAGAGACAGCAACCAGATCCATGGCCACTGTAAGAGAGAAAAACAGGGGGGGGGTCTATTAAGTCTTGTACCTATTTCTTAGGTCCTCCACTTTACCCATTACTACTGGTACCCCTAGCGCTTTGCAGATTTGAATAAGAGTATCTGCAGCTCAAACATTCCCCCATTCTTTCTTCCCCACAAATAAAATCATCCAAGTAATGAACAAGGTTGTCCTACCCTAACCAGTTGCCACCAGCCAAGCAAAAAGCTACAAAACCTTTCAAATATAGCAGCAGCAAACAACCCATTGGCATGCACTTATCCATGTAATATTGAACTTCAAAAACCAAGCCTAACCATCCCTGGTCTTAGTAGCAGTGGGTAAGTGTCTTAAAAGCAGAATCTATATCCGCTTTTGCCATAAGATCCCCTCTCCCTTTCACCAATTGAAGCATAAAGTGCCAAAGCCCCTTCCCATTTATGTAATCCAAGATTTCCCCTCTGGATATGACAGATGAAATTCACCTGGCTTCTTTTTGGGGACTATGCCTGTAGGTGAAACCTTGATTGCTCTTCTGGGTTAATGAGGAAATGTGTCTGCCAATCTGCCTACTTCTAATACCTTATTTAGGTTAGCCTTAACTATATCCAGACGGTCATTTAAAGATTTCCAGGTCTTAACAATACCCCTTTTGCTGGTATCCTGAACCCAGTGACAAACCCTTCCTCTAAATTCTACTGCCTCTATACTTGGAAACTCTTTCAGCCACCAACTTAAAATGTCCCCTTACTGAAGTTGAAATAGGGTTCTGTGTACCCCCTTAAAGGGATGCGGCATGCAAAAGTTTATTCTGGGGGCCTGAGAGATGAAACATCCCTTGGCCATGCAGTTTGTCTTCCAGGTGCCCTGCATTGATGCCTAAATTTACACTAATTGATTCCAGTAGTGGCCAGCTGAGTTAACTTATGGAAATTAAGTATACATACATATACACATATGGGTCTACCTGACATTGGCAACAATCATATGGCCAACACCATATGATCGGCAAAGCGGAACCGGCATCTCACTATAGTGCGGAATGGAAAGATTTCCATTCCTGTACAGTAGTGAGATCTCGGAGTTGGTATATTAAAGTTATGGGGGGGTGAGGGCTGTTAGCAGTTGAAAGGAAATGCTATTTTCCTTTTACATGGTCTTACAATGTCGAGATTTCAGATATTGGTCATATGGTTGTCGGCATTGTGAAGTAGATCCACACATATATGTACACACAAACTAAACACTCGAGCAATAGGACTGAACTAGAAGCCAATACTAAAAAAACAACCAATACTGGGTATAAAACAGACTGCTCCAAAACTTATAATCCACAGAATTAAAAGTTTATTCCAAAGGTTCACGAACAAAAGTACTACACAACCACAATGGTGTGACAATGCAACGATAATCCCAAAAGTAAAAGTAAGCGCTTTCGTCTGCACTCGTCAAACTGTGTCAAACTGTGAAGTCCCTTCACCACTGCTCTTTTATAGGACAATATCTAATTAACATTTAAAAACAGACATGTTAAAATAATTACTTCCCTAAACATAAAAATGCAATTATGAATATAACTGAGACAAATACTAAACAAATACCTACATGGGTACATTGTTTTAAAATTTGACAGCTGGTGTCATATACATTTTTATAATTTTCTAGCTCTATGTTTTAGAACAGGTCAGAAACACAAATACTCATTAATTCCTGGGGGTTCTGTTACGTTTAAAGTTAACTGCCAATGCAGTTCCCTAGTTTCAATCTCGTTCCCCCAATCACCCCCTCATGTTCCTTTTAACTATCTCGAGTATCCCAAACCTGAAACAGGTAAAATTGGGGCACGATTGTGAATGTTTAAAAAGGGCATTATTCTTGCTCTGCATTTCCATTGCTTATACATGTTCATATATTCTTTGTCTAAGAGATATTTCTGTTTTCCCCACATAAAAATTATGGCAACTCTGACATATAGCAATATACATCACCCCTCTTTTGACAATTGCCCCCAGCCAATTTGACTGTTTCTATCCGTTCTCCTAATTTGTATTCACAGCTATCCAACATTAGTGAACACTGATTACACCTACCACATTTAATAGTGGGTCTGGCTGAACTCAACTGGGTGGGATGTTCAATAAATATTTCATATTTTTGCCCACCCTGTTGGTAAAAAGTGGGCCTTTACCCAACAAATGGGAAAACTCTTCATTGCCTTCCAAAATCACCCAATGTTTAGCAAGGATATTCTGTACTTGCCATCAGAAGGAACTAAATTCTATCACCATTGAATGTTTGAACCGGTCTATCTGATTAGCATCAGGAACAGTTATTACTTGTTCCTGTCCTAATAACAGAATGCATCTTTTACCTCACCTGGTTAAAACCTCATCTTTAAATTTTAGCATCCACTCCATAGGGTATCCCCTATTTTCGAACATTTGAGTCAGTCAACTCACTTGTTAACCCTTGCAAAGTTAAACACATTCTAACCCCACTAAACATCTGGCCAAGTGCCAGATTTCTTTTAATGTAAAGGGGGTGTTGGCTTTCAAACCTCAAAAAACTATTAGAATATGTGGGTTTCCTGTACACCTTTGATTCAAAAAAACTTTCCATATTCCTGGTCAAACTTATATCTAGATAATCTATGGTGTTAGATAAGTGTGTGTGAATTTAAAAAATCAGATACTATGTATATCAAAAATTCCAATGCTTTTTCCACATCTCCTCTCCATAGAATAATCATCCAAATATTGTACATATAGTATCCAGTATTTGGGAAATTCTGTATCAAAAATATACTGTTTTTCTCACATACACATTACTAAATTTGCAAAGATAGGGGCACAGCTAGAATTTGCAAAGATAGGGGCACAGCTAGACCCAATCACCACCCCTTTCATTCTTCAAATACAAAAAAACTGTTCTTCAATACCCATTCCATCATTTGCACCACAAAGTTAATCATAGTAGCACTTAAGTTTCTATATTCTACTAACACTTCTTGGAATAATTCCAACCCCAATTCATGGGGGATTGATCCAAAAAGGTAGACCACATCAATAGTGGAAAATCCTGTGGAATGTATAAAAAAACTTTTGTTTTATTAGAGTTAGAAAGTTCCACGAGTCTTTCAACACAAGTATTTTGTAAGGTGTCCTTTAGTAATCAATCTATAACCCCCCCCCCAATGGGCAAGTAGAACTCCCTTGAGATGCTATAATCAACCTGTATGGAGGGTGTTGGATATCTTTGTGCACCTTAGGTGTACCAAAGACTGCGGGAATAAATGGATGTTGATTCTGCAGAAAGTTAAATACATCTTCATTTATAACTTCCTGCATCAAACTATCTTCTAGTTACATCTGTAGTCTCCTATGTGCAACATTAACTTCATTCCTGGAAGCTACTGAATATTTCTCTGTCTTGCAAAATATTTGTAATATTTACATAGTCAATAAATTATATCAGTACTATCCCCCCTCCCTTATCCGGCCGAATCACTCGCACTGTATTGGACTCTAACTGAATTTAATAGGGTTTTTTCTTCTCTTGTAAGATTATAAAAATCCTCTTTATAACACTGGTAGTCTTTGAAAATTTCCCTTATACATGTATTTTCAAAATGTGCCACCACTGGGTTCAAAGGGGGATTAAAATTTTCTTCAAAATTCTATTTTTGCCATTATATTCTTTCCTTGTCCGCTTAAAATACAATTGCAAATTTAGTTTCCTTGTATATAGCTTCAATTCAGTTAGGAAACCTGGTTTAGCACAGGTACTAACTGGGACGAATTTAAATCTGTGTTTCTGAAACTGGGTGGCTGGTTCCTTCGGACGGCAAGTACAGAAAATCCTTACTAAAAATTGGGGGATTTTGGAAGGCAATGAAGAGTTTTCCCATTTGTTGGGTAAAGGCCCACTTTTTACCAACAGTGTGGGCAAAATATTGAATATTTATTGGAACACCCCACCCAGTTGAGTTCAGCCAGTCCCACTATTAAATGTGGTAGGTGTAATCAATGTTCACTAATTCTGGAAAGTTGTGAATACAAATTAGGAGAATGGATAGAAAGTCAAATTGGCTGGGGGCAATTGCCAAACAAGAGGGGTGATATATATTGATATGTCAGAGTTGCCATAATTTTTATGTGGGGAAAACAGAAAGATTTTAGACAAAGAATATATGAACATGTATATGCAATGGAAACGCAGACGAATAATGCCCTTTTAAAACATTCACAATCATGCCCCAATTTTACCAGTTTCAGGTTTGGGATACTCGAGATAGTTAAAACGAACATAAGAGGGGGTGACTGGGGGAACGAGACAGAAACTAGGGCTAGGGAACTGAACTTTAAACGTAACAGAACCCCCAGGAATTAATGAGTATTTGTCTCTCCGACCTGTTCTAAAACATAGAGCTAGAAAATTATAAAAATGTATATGACACCAGCTGTCAAATTTTAAAACAATGTACCCATGTAGGTATTTGTTTAGTATTTGTCTCAATTATATTCATAATTATATTTTTATAGGGAAGTAATTATTTTAACATATCTGTTTTTAAATGTTAATTTGGTATTATATAAAAGAACAGTGGTGAAGGGATTTCAGTTTGACAGTCTGGCAAGAGTGCAGACGAAAGCGCTTTTACTGTTGGGATTATCGTTGTATTGTCACACCACTGTGGTTGTGTAGTACTTTTGTTCGTGAACCTTTGGAATAAACTTTTAATTCTATGGACGATAAGTTTTGGAGCAGTCTGTTTTATACCCAGGATTGGCTGTTTTTTTGATGTACAAACACACACACTTAAACACAAAGCTATATATGTATGCTATATATGCATACATATGTAAACACTTGCATAGAAATATTCATACATATATCACACACACATATATGTATATATACACACACACACCATATTCATACCTACGTACATACATAACTATACACCCGCACATGTGGCATACACATGCCCTTTTATATAAATGCTTCTTGTACTTCAGATGCAGCTTTTGAGTTATTCCATTAGTAAAATCTGAAAAATGACTTTAGGAATAGTTTTAATTCCCTTTTGAAAGCCTGTTTGGTTTATTATACTACTTTAAGTTTCTACCGTCAGAAGTATAACCTGTATCTTTAGATTACTACTTTTGCCAATATGATTTAACATTAATTAGGTTAATAAAGCATTTATAAGCCTAGCCAGAATGTATTGGCTTACGCCACCGCCTTAGATTAGGTCCCTGTCCCTCTGTCCAGCAGAGCCATTGAAGTGATTCCGGAGTATACTTTGTTTCCCATCCACTAGTCAAGGTTTCTCTTGGAGTATTAGCGAGGAGCTCTGCCTAATGTAGATTGGAATCTTGTTCCAGAGCATGGGGACGTCTCTGGGACAGGAATCTATCCCTCCAGCACATCCTATTTATTGTTGTGGTGAGGTTTAGATCCCTAGAGCGTGTGGCTCGAGGGGACATGGTTTTCTTTAGGTGGAGCATGTCCATCAATTCCGGGTTGGACATGGCCTAGTATGTCAGGCAGAGATCACCTCTAAGTAGGCAGTATGCAACAGAGTACACCTGGAGTTTCTTCAGTCGAGCTGCATATGGCATTTGTTTTAGGCCAGTGATCCTCTTGGTGAGGTACTTCTGTGGTCTTTCCAGCTGTTGCAGGTGTCTTGTAAGGTACATCACAAATGGGGCGTTGTACTCTATGACGGGTTTGATGAGTGATGCATAGAGGGGCACAATGACCTCTTCATCTGGATGCAAACCCTTTTGTGATTAGGTGGGTCACACAGAATTTTCTAACCACTTTGGGAATCAAAGGAGATTACCATCTACTTGGGTGCCCAGATCCCTCAAGTCTTCCGTGGTAGGGCTACCACCTATGTGGTAGTTTGTGGGCACTTTGTTTTTTCCAAAGGGGATGACTATGCACTTTTTGGCATTTAGCTTGAGGCCATGGTTTTGACACCAGCTGTCTCAGCGAGACCCTTTTGGAGTATGTGTCAGCCGGTGCATCAATTAAAGCCCCTAGTTTGCAGTAGTCTCCGAACGTGGTCAGCCATAGTCTTCCTGTGCTTGCCTGTACCTCTGAGAAGTACATGTCGAACAGTAGGGATCCTAGGACTGAGCCCTTGGGAACGCCACTTGTAACAGACTTGTATCCGGTTTAGAATCAGACCTAGCTCCTGCAACTCGTACCATGTGGGTTCTGTCTGTTAGCCAGTTGGCAACCCATCTCATGACATAGGGGTTTATGTTCAGGCTGGTGAGCTTGTCTACAATACCAGAATGGGGAATGGTGTCAAAGGCCTTTGCGAGGTCTAGGTAGGCTGTGTGGACCACCTTTCCCTCGTCTATAGCCTTGGTAACTGTCTCAAAGTAGTCCACCAGGTTTAGGAGGCATAATCTGCACTTAAAGCCGAACTGGGTAGGGTCCAGGGTTTGGAGGTTCCCAATATCTCAGCTAATGAGATCCATGACGATGCACTCCATAGCCTTGCAGACCAAGCTAGTCAGGCTTATAGGGTGATAGTTCCCGGGGTCTGTTGTGGCACCACCTTTGTGGAGCGGAATAACCGTTGCTGTGCGCCAGTGTGTTTAGGCGAGGGGTTAGTTCATCTTTGAGCTTGTGTAGGACACCGTCCGGGCCCACTGATGCAGTGTTTTTGGCTTTGGAGACAGCTGTTTTAACCAGTGCGTCTGATTTCAGGGGCACTACATTCTTCTGGTATGGTTATGGGCCCTTTTGGGGGTGAAGTTTGCACTGAACCAGTCTGCCAGGATGTTGGCGATATCAGTCGGTTCAGTGTATTTTGTGCCATTCTGCACAAACTCCGAGCAGATCTGAGAATTGCCACTTAGATTTTTGACATAGCTAAAGAATGCCTTGTGGTTATCTTTGGAGTCCTTGGCAATTTTTCTTTCGAAGCTAGCCTTGGATGATTTTATGAGGGATCATAGTTTCTTGCTGATACCGATCATGGATGTCTTCCCTTCTTGGGATTTTACTCTTTCTGTACTAGTTTCCTCCTTTTATTGTATAGCTGGTTTATGGCAGGGACCACAAGACTGGTTTTATTTTCTTGGAGGAGTGAATCTTGGTTTTGTTTGGGACAGCATGATCCATGCATTCTTGTAAGTGCCTGTAGAGTGCATCAGTAAAGGATTTTGCAGCTTGGGCAGCGTTACCCTTTAGCATGGGTGCTTTGAAACTTTCCACCTCGGTCTTAAGTAACGTGAAGTTTGCTTTTGAAGTTTTTCACGGTGGTTTCTATGACCAAGGGTGGGAGCGGAATGTGGATATCCAAAGTGATTAGTTTATGGTCAGATTTAACCAGCGAGGGGTTGACATCTGGTGAGGAACACCAGTCACCCATGTTGGTGATGACCAGGTCCAATGTTATCACCTCTGGTGGGGGTGTTGACCAGTTGATCCAGGGCATTTGAGTTTATAAATTCTAAGAAATGTTGGGTAAGGGAGTTGGTACTTGTGCAGTTCTCCCAGTTAATGTTTTGCTAATTGAAATCACCCAATATCAGGGTGTTTCGTAGGACCTTTGCTTCCTAGTGTTTCCAGAAATGTGGAATGGGGGGTCCTGGGACATGGTGGGTGATCTGTAGCAAGCTACAACTTGAACTGCAGTTTTGCCATTGTTAGCTGGACGTGGATGATCTCGGACGCATTGCGCTGTGCCACTAACCTGGAAGTGTGGATATCCTTGATGAATATTGATACGCCCCCGCCTTTTGTATTTTGGTCTGGGTTATGTGGCCAAAATGTATGGTATGAGTTGTAGCCTGGTAGTGCTAAGATGCTCTCTGGAGCCTTAAACCAGGTTTCTGTTACTGGACATATATCGATTTTCTCCATACCAAGGAGTGCGTGCATTTGGAGGTTTACACTTCTGGCATTGAGTAGCATTGTTACTTGTGCTATTTACGGTGGTGGGTTTGTCTTTTGACCCTTGCCTAAAAAAAGGTACTATGGGGGTGGCAAGAGCCTTGGCCAGTATTTGAAAGCCTAAGGGTGACAGGTGCAAGCTGTCTCTAGCAAGTGAAGCATGTGTTTCATGGTTTGTGTTGGGGGGGGGGTGGAGGTTGCTTGGATATCTGCTTTGGAGGTCACCGTTGCTATTGCAGATTTTTATTTAGAGCCTCAGAGTATGTTTTTGTGCATTTAAGTATGTATTTTGCCAGTGCTGGTTTCACAGGTCTATGTGAGACTGGTGGTGTGATGCAAGTAATTCCCTTCTTCTCTTGACTGTCTGGTCCAGTCTTGGATTGAGAGAGCTAAGCCTCCAGCTTGGCTGTATAATTACATCTCTCGCATGCATTAGTGTTTGGTGGTAGGAGGAGAGGGTTGTCTGTGTACATGAGGCAGTTGCAACGGCCTCAAAATGCCCAGATTCACCAGTTGGACTGGAGAGTACACCTGAAACTGCCCTTTGGACATGGCTGGATAGGTACAGTGAACTGTTTTACTGATTGGCTGGTAAAGTTGAAGAGAGAGCCTTGTTCCTTCTCTACAGTATAGGGGGGGGTCTAGTGCTAAGGTTTATCAGTGCTTGCTATGAGTTTTGAGCAAGTGCAGGGCTGAGTAAATGGTTTGAGTGCTTAAGTTGAAAGTTTGTCTAGTTCCAAGGGAAAAATTGAAGAGTAGATTTTGTGGAGCCAGGAATAGTTAACACCCTCATCACCACTGGATATACCAATCCAAAATGGGAAAAAGTTATGTACTCACCATAACATTCCAGGAGTAGTTAGACTTCATTTGTCAGCAACCTGTGGGTTTCGGATCCGAGCCAGCAGCTTACAAAGCTAAAGATCCGAGCTCCAAGCTCCTCCCCCTTACCCATACTACACTGAAACCTCCTTCCAATCCTCAGATAGGGTCTACCACCCACTGCAGGACGCAAAACAACCTAAGATATAAAAACCTGACCAGAATACATAAAACTAGGCTCACCAGACTCAGGACACTGGGCCCGAAACAGACAAATCACCAAGGTCAGGGGGAAGGAAGGGAGGGAAGGTTGCTGGCAAATGGAAGTCTTAACTACTCAGATGGAACGTTATGAGTACATAACTTCAACTGAAGTAGTTAACTTCATTTGATCATCAACCTGTGGGACAGAGTCCCCAGCTACCAATAAACTTGGGAGGCCCTTAAGGAAGGATATTCCGGAGCACTGCAGAGCCAAAAGAAGCCCTTTCTCTAGACACCATATCCAGCTTATGAGCAAAGAGAGAGAGGAAGCCCAGGTAGCTGAACAAATGTCATTCAAGGAAACTAGACCAGAATGCAGCAGAAGTAGCCACAGAATGAACATGAACCCCTTCTGGTTCCGGTAACCCATGTTCTTTGTATGCCTGTAAAACACAGAGATCCATCTAGCAAGACTCACCTTTGAAACTGGTTTCCCTAAAAAGGGTTTAGCAAAGGAAACAAAATGCTGATCAGATTTACAGAAGGATTTAGACCCAAGAAAGTAAAAGCGTAACTGTCTGAACGTCCAGCAAATGAAGTTTGTATTTCCCTTTATTTTGAAAGTTAGGGAAAAATACAGGTAGGTTAATAGACCGATTAATGTTGGACTCAGAAGCAACTTTAGGAAGAAAAAGGAAGGGTTAGTCCTGACAGACACCCTATCCTTATGAAAAATTATGGGGGTTTCATACAGAAGGCTTGAAGCTCCGATACTCTTCTAGCTGAAGTGATAGCTACCAGGAAGACTGTCTTCCACAACAAGAATTTCAAATTAACTGATGCTGCAGGTTCGAACAGAGGTGCAACTAAGGCCTGAAGAACCAAGGTCAAATCCCACAGAGAAGGATGTTTGACAGGAGGTCTCAGTAAAAAAAGTACCTTTGATAAAGGTTTTACAAATTTTGACAGCAGCTAGAGAACCTGAATTTACATGAAAATGGGATATAGCCGCCAGCTGGACTGTGGAAGAGCTGGCCCCTTGCTGAAAGATCTGAGACAAAAAGTCTAACACCGCTGGAACAGGAGCGGTAAAAGGATTCAAGTTTCTCTTAGAGGCCTAAATGGAAAAAAGCTTCCATTTACTACGGTACACCTTCCTGGTAAAGGACTTGTGTGCCGCTACCAGAATGGACTTAACTGGGGAAGAGAGACCGGGAGTCCTGGCAATTAATGGAACTGGAGCAACCAAGCAGTAAGCTTGAGGCTGTCCAGATTCGGTGAAGGAAATCTTGAGAGATGACGAATGAGATAAGGAATGTGATTCAATATCCACGGCGGAGCGACTAGAGGAGACCGTAGGCAGGGAAACCAGATCGGACAAGGCCAGAATGGGGCTAAGAGGATAATCCTGCTCTCCAACCGCCGAGCTTTCTGTAAGAATTTTGTCATGAGAGGAAGCGGGTGGTACGCATAAAGACCAGGTGGCCAAGCATGGACAAGAGCGTCTCTGGGGCCTTCCCCCTCGGGGGAATCAGAGTGAAAAACTCGTTGCACTTCGTGTTGGACAGCGATGCGAAGAGATCACAGCAACGCTGACCCCACTTGGGATAGATCTGTTCCGCTACATAAGGGTTCAGAGACCACTCGTAAGGCAAAAGGATAGTCCTGCACAGTTTATCTGCCAAAATGTTGGACAGACCCGGGATGTGCGTTGCTATCAGAAAATGTTTGGCGGAGATCGCCCATTCCCATACTCTCATAGCCTCTCGACAAAGTGGATAGGACCTGGTTCCCCCCTGTTTTTTGATATACCAGACCACCACTATGTTGTGACTGAATCGCAATAGTTCCCAGAGGAAGAGAGGCATGAAGGGCCTGCAATGCTAAAAGGACTGCTCTCATCTCTAGAACATTGATATGCAGAACGGTCTCCCTTGGGGGTCCACACGCCTTGGACAGCCCTGCCCGAGCAATGCCCCCCCACCCTAAGCGGGAGGCATCCATGGTCACCGTGGCTTGGGGCGGAGGCGCAACAAAGGGGCGTCCTTCTCGCAGATCCTGGGAGTGAAGCCACCACATGAGAAGCTTTGCACACGTTGCTTAGAGGGAATCAGGAAGTCTAGGGGCTGATATAACAGACCACTGAACTTGTAATGCCCACTGTAACTCATATGCAGATGTGCACAAGGAAACAGATTTATAGCTGCTGCCATGGACCCTAAGGGTCTCAGGACTAACTCCGTTGGGGAGTGAAGGAGTCTGAAGCGCCAAGACATGAAGGGCCAGGCTCCGAAGTCTGTCTGGGGTCAAAAATATCCTGGCCTGAAGAGAGGCTATTCCTGCCCTTATGAAGTCCAAAATCTGAATAGGCTGAAGAGAGGACTTGAGGTTTATTGTAATACCCAGCTGATTCGAAAACTGAAGAAAGGAATTTCTGGCTAGCACAAGTTGATGCCTGGTGGGGGCGGTGAGGAGCCAGTCATCCAGGTAAGGGAAGACCTGAATGCCCTGAAGCCTCAGGTGGGCCGCTAAAACCGCCATGACCTTGGTAAACACCCTGGGGGGCTGTGGTGAGACCAAAGGGTAGGACCCTGAACTGGTAGTGACAGTCTCCTAGCAGAAAGCAGAGGAACCTCCTGGATCGCCTGTCCATCAGGATATGGTAGTATGCATCCTTGAGGTCTACAAACCACATCCAAGTCTCCCTCCTCCAAGAACGGCAGGATGGATTGTAATGGGGCCATTCAGAACATCTCCTTTGCCACAGAAGGTTCATCGTGGATAGGTCGAGAATCGGTCTCAAGTCCCCAGTCTTTTTGGCACCAAAAAACCCCCTGGAATATAGATGCCTGATCCGGACTGGTCTGGGGGTACTGGATGGATTGCTCTTTTGCCTAGCAGCTTTTGTATTTCTAAAGCTGCCACCTCCCGTTGAGTGGGTGGGACGTCCGGGAGGCACCTTGTGGATACGGACCGTTTATGAAGGGAATGGAATAACCTCTGGATATTATTCGAAGAACCCAGCGATCTGATGCTATGAACTCCCATTGAGCTAGGTGCCTCAAAAAACATCTCAGACTGCCTCCAGAGTGGAGCAGTAGGGCAATCCCTCAGGGCTGCTGTACGGGTCGATGGGAAAAGGGTTCACGTGACCCAAATTTCTTCAGTCCCCCTCTGCCTCTGGGCCGGTGTCCACCTTGTTCCCCTCTGCCTCTAGGGGAGGAGTCCGGAACGTTACAGGAATACTGAGACTTCTGGAGCCACAACTTCTGCCTTCTCTGGTTCCTGGAGAAGGACCTTTGAGATTGGAGAAGCAGATCCAGACAGCGTTTCCCCGTCCTTCTCACTCTAGACTAGCGTGTCTCGGACGGTCTTCCTGAACAGGGTCAAACAGTCGAAAGGCATTTGCGAAGGATGCCTTGAAAGGTTCCGAAAAAAATCGCAAAGCCAGAGCCAGGCATGACGCCTCATGGCAATACCGGACCTGGCCGCCCTAGCGGCTCCCTCGGTGGCACAATAAACGCATGGGCATATTTGAAACAGACTTGAGTGGCCATACGAGCAGAGAATCAGTTTATCCTCTTCGAAAATGGACTCTGGGGGACACTCCGCTTACTTTTTCACAAAGTCGCTAAGTCTAATCACGTGGGCCATGTAATTCAGCGCCCTTATAGCAAAAGGTAGCTGAAGCAAACATCCGCTTTCCAAGACTATCCATCTTCCCTAGACTCCTTTTCCAGAGGATGGACCAAGCAACTTTCCTGGGCCAGTTCCTTTTAGGTGGCCGCCACCACCACCATGTCATCAACTGGGGAACCCTTACTCCATGTGGGCTTGTCAGCAGGAAGGCGCAATACTTTATCTGTCTGTTTAGGTATTGGCTCTATAGTGTCCGGTTCCTTCCAAGCTCTGGTGGTAATTAGTTCCTCCAGAGCATAAGCCAGGGGGGCACCCAAGGCCTGAGTCAAATGGCTCCAGAAATACCAACTCAGGAGGAAGGCTTTTGGGAGGACCAGCCCCGCCTCTGGTGGAGAATTTCCATTAAGTCTCCGAAGGAGACATCTTTCGGGGGTGATCTGTGGGAGCCTTCCCCTTCCTCCAAGTCTGTATCCTCAGTGCGGGACTCTGGGGTGTCCATGTGCCTCTTGCACTGGCATTTGCGAGGGACCTCATCGGGGGGGCTCTCCAGGGAGGGCTCAAGCAGTCTCGTATTCCTGAAGGGGAACAGTCTAGGGCGCATCAGACATGGGCTGTCTCTGGGAGGACTGGATGATAGAAGACAACTGTGAGGGAGCAGGAGCAGACTCAGAGGAAAGAACGAGGAGGTTTCTATCCTCTTAAGAGTACCCTTTCCACAACGAAGGCAGAAGGGGAACCGGCTTCCCTGAAACTGTTGGGGACGGGTAGCAGTGCCCCTCTGATCAGACGAGGGGATCAGAGCAGACCCTGGAACAGTCTGACCCACAGAGATGGTATGCCCCGACCACAATGGGGTCGACAACACACTCAATCACCTCGGATCCGACACCCAGATCTTGGCTCCAAGAGCTCAGATCAGACAGACTCGAGGGCATGGCCAGCATAGAGGTTGGAGGGACCATCGGCGCAGACCCAGACTCCTGGGCTCCTCTGATCCAGGGAGTCCAAAACCTGGGGATGGATTGGAGAACAAACTATCGGGCGAACGGAGCCGAACTCCCCGCTCAAGCAGGAGAGCGCACCAGCAACACTCCCATCTGTAATGGAGTCTGCAAGAATCTTATCATCCGGTCCATGTCAGCTTCAGGGAGGCTCTAGAGGACATCACTGGCCGGGAGGGCCGATGTGAGGAAGACCTCGAAGCAGGCCGAACCTCCTCCGGCTCTGGGGAAAATCTTGGAGAATGGAGCAGAGGGGAAGACGGCCTAGTAACTTTTTCCGGCGTGGATGGAACTTTAGCAGGGGAGGCCGGTGGATCCGAGCCCACTTCTCTTGCGACCCCTCTCCTTGTCACTCTTCCTCTATCCTTTTCTTTATGCTTCTCCTTCCTGGCCTCTGTATCACCCTGTTTAGAAGAGGGAGTGAGCCCAGGACAGGGGAAGAGGGTCAGAAGCTTGAACAGCCACAGCCGTGGCTGAAGTCGTTGCTGGTTCTGCTGGGAAAGACCAGCTAGAAACAGTTTGGTCATGTGATCCCACACGGCCCGAGGGTTGAAGGCTGTGCATATCTTGCAACCCGAAGTAAAGCTTGGAACCCCTTAAAAAAAAAAAACATGCATAGAGTGTGGCCATTGACAGCTTACGGCCACACATTGTGCATTTAGGTCGTTTTTTGCGATTCCGACAGCCACCTAAACTAAACAAGGCTAATTAGCCACACACAAAAATACAGTGCACAGCTAAAGTTTGGTGAAACCCCCCACTTTACCTGCCTGGAGCAAAGATCCAGTCTTGGCGAAGCCGCGACAAACGAGATCTTGGTATTGTAAGGAAGTTGCAGTACAGGTAAGGGGGAGGAGCTTGGATCCTTAGCTTGGTAAGCTGCCAGCTCGGATCCGTATCTGATCTGAAACCCACAGGTTGTTGATCAAATGAAGTTAACTACTTCAGATCTTTAGTTTCCATCCACTGACCTGCAAGACCTGCCCACTACGAAGCACAGCTGTGCTTGTCTACTGATCTGCTACCATATACACTGAATTGTTATTTATCTGTTTTAACCATTTTGTTTCGTGCCAAAATCATTTACTCATCTGGACGCTAATAAAAAGGTGAGGGAAGGTCCAGACTATATATGGCCCCGATCCATTCTTCCTGAATATCTCCAAATAGAAATCTGCAGAATGTAAAATGATTAAAAAATGCTGACTATCTTAACACGCTGTTACTGAGTAGCAATTTAACACCACCATGTAAATTACCACACAACAACCGAAGTGAATTCTAGTATAGCTTTTTTTTTTTTTTTTTTTTTTTTTTTAAATCCAGCCAATAATGCCAGACATTAACATCTCTTACTTTATCAGAAAATGCACACAGTCACAAACTATGGTCCTCTAACAACCACAGTCTCAGAAACTATGGTCCTCTAGCAACTTTCTAAGTGAATTTCATTCACACTTACAAAATTTATTTGGTTTTGACCAGAATTCTTAAACCAAGAAGTTGAAAGGAATGCTGCAACCTCTACCAAATGACAGAGGACCTTCTGGCTATCACATTACAGTACTATTTTTATCACCACCACCATTGGAGTGTTACTAATATTACTTTGGGGTATTAATATTTTTATTAATTTTTTTTTTAACATTCATATGCCCCCACATTTCTAAGTAAATCTGGAGTACTAAAAATTATCATTTACCTCCTTCTACTGGACTAAGCTTAGTCTGTATTGCTGAATTCTTGCCATCCAACTGATGTGGATATCTAATGGTAAGACAGTGCATTTGCACATCTACCAACTTTAACACAAATATCTGGGCTAACAAAGTGACTTAAGCAAGTTTTGCAACTCAAAGCCTTTACAGTGCTCCACAATTACTAAAGTAAAGCTTTAAAGCATTCCTCCCAAGAACTGCAAGTGGAATGTCATAAAACGTCCCCCTCTTCCCCTTTGTTTCAAGTGCATAGTGCAATCTAATTTGCCTCCACCAAACCTAACCCTATAAAACCTAATTACACTGCAGGAAGTGGAGGAACAGAAAAACCTTCTGCTTGCAGCAAATACAAGCTAGTTTTTCTCCTCTTGCAGAAAACTTTACAGCCATGGGTAAAGTTCCTAGCTTGAATGAGCAGCTAAAATGAAACTTTTGCCCATTTAGAAATAATCCCGCTTTCTCAAACAGGCAAATGCTTTCTGTTCCACCAAGCCACTTACAATGGTAAAACTCAACTAATTACCAACAAATCAAAGCTTTGACCTCATGAAATATTCCAGTCTTTCCTGAAGAAATTCAGTGCACTGACCCATCACCTTCCCCTCACCTTTTTTTCCTTCTTCCTTAAAAAGGAAAGACCACTAAAATTGAAATGGTTACAATATTCTGCTACTTAGCCACAGAATCCCAGCCACCAACTAGTCTTTACTCCAAGTTTTACAATGCGTTAGCAGGTAAATAAATCAACATGGTTATCAAATACAAGAATGGGCTTTTGCAGTCCTGAACAAAAGAGTTTCCACTTTTTGCCAAATCTTTCTATCCACAATTACCCATTGTATTTATTTACAACATGCAAATGGCTGTAAATTCCATAAGACCTAGATTAAAATTTAATGAACCACCCAGATGAATTATGTACTATTATTTCTAATTTCATTTTATTTTCTAAGAAATTAACCAGACATGATTTGCTTGCATTAAAGGAAACGTTAGTGAACCAAACTTGACTTATGCTGCATTAAACATACAAGCAGGCCCCTACTCACTAGCCTTGCCATGTGACCCCAGCCATCTAATTAACTGCAGGCCACAACTACTGTTTGCTAGACTAAGAAAAATAATTTCAGCTTTTGCTAAAACCTTCTGCATCTCATCTCTAAACCCCAGGCCACACTTAGGCCTGTGTGCCTTTGTTTCATGCCTTAAGTGAGCCTTAATCCCATAGCAAACCCTACCTGAAAGTATTAACTTAAACCTATTCTGTCACTTGAAGTTATGAAACTAAATTTAAGTACATATTTTACTCTCTAGCCTGTTTGTAACCTAATCTCCAGGCATTTCAAAAATAAAACTGATTTGAATTACAAGATTACTCAAAACTAAAGCCATTACATCAAATAGCAACTTAAAATCTGCCTACTTGCACTTAAACCAAAATGTCTTTAAAACTTCAGCAATAACATAATAGCCTTTTCTCTGATACAAAAGATCAAAGGCCCCCAACCTGGACTCATACAGAATCAAAAAGTCTGTTACCTTGTTCAGATAGATCACCCACATTTTTCAAACTAGCTGCTAAGGTAGAGATACACAAGCTGCCAAAGTAGAGATTGAAAAGACTGAATTGCTTTGTTCAGTCTTTTCAATCCTTCCCCAGGACATCCCACCTCAATCCTCCTACCTATCCTGACCCTACCTGCGCTCCCCACACTGAAAGCAGAGTCTGAGCTGACCTGCCTCGGACAAACGACAGCTTGCTGCGATTTGGCTTGCAAGCTACTACTCTTCTCTACAGGTTTTTCCACAGCTAATCCTGTTGGTTCTTTCTTTGGCTGAAACGGTTCTTTGAAATCTACCTACTCAGTTACAAAAGAAAATGCAGAACAATTTAAGCAAACTGAAATTTAATCACACAGATATCAAATTAAACATTTCCAAATATGATTCAAGTTTTACACCCGCAAAAGAAATGAACAAAGCCATAAGAATGGAAAAACTACAATATTTAATAAAATGATGTTACGGGGCCAAAGGTCAAGCCACCAAGTGTACACATAACCTATCTTACAATGATGACAAAAAAAAAAACACCACCCCCAACTATTTGGACAAAAAATGTCCACTTAATTCAGCAGACACGACTGCTGCCTAAACCTCAACTTTAGCAAATACATTACTATGCAAAGTTGAAAATGCTTCCTAAGGCAGCATATGTACTCAAGAAACAACTTCAACTGCATGTTTGAATTAGGTTTTTGCCCCTCTGAAACTGGTTTTAAAATGTACTTTTGGAAATAACATGGGAAAGTTTGCTGCCAAATTCTTGAATGGATGGGAAATGGACGCAAATGCATCTTTGCAACCACTACTGCAGGAAATCCTGAAAAAGCTCAAGTTTGCTGGGCAATTCAAGTTTCTACATGATAAAAACAGTGTACACCATCATGCAAAAACACTGAAAAAAGGGAAAAAGAAAAATCACATTTTACACCTTGCACCATTCACAGAAAAGCAACAAGATTTTTGTTGAATCTCTGGGGCCCATGAATACTGGCAATGAATGCATGTACACAAAGATCCTAAACAAAAGTCACACTGAAAAATATTTGGGGTAGCTTCTATCAAGTGTTTCTATTTTCCTCTGTGTGCTGAATCCAGTAGGCATTTGTGGGCACCCACTTGGCTGACTGCTTCTGCATACCCAGCTGCTCCTGGATTATAAACCCATTCCCTGGGTATCTGTAGTCTCAGCAACTGTTTTAGCCAATATTCGCCAAACTGCCAAAAATCAGGTCACAGACATGGTCAACAATTTCAGAACTGATAGTTTAAGGCCTCACAGACCATTCTGCACCTTCGGTCTTGAAGTCTCCATGACAAAGGTCTGTATACCACTTCACCCGTCACTCAATGTCTGCATTATACATTCATGATTTCCTTTAGTTTTCTTCTGCAGGAATAGAACTTCATGATGGCTCGAAGTTCCACATTTGAAAATTCCACACTTTTCACTGACATGTTCAAATCAATGATCTGAAACGTCAAAACACAGCATCACAGTTCTGCAAATCACCACTTTAGAAGATGAAATAACCCTCTTTTCAGCTAGAGGCAAAACAATGCCCAGAATTTAGAAAGTTGGTTGGGCTTAGAACTTTTTAGCACCTCTCATAATTGTTCCTTTGAATACTTAGGATGTCAGATTTTAAAAATGACATGGGGAAAAACACATTGTAGTAGGCAAGTACTTGGCACAGTATGTAAAAAAATGCACTTACAAAATCGAACAGTTTTAGAAAAGTTTTTATTTCTTTACACAATTGCCACTTAAACATATCTCTAATGTAAATACAAATCAGTTCTAGTTACAAAACAGTGGGGCAATCTGCTATGCAGCTTTCAATCTCGCAATCATTCAAACTGGATTTGGACTTCCACGGTAGCCAAAACTTACAGAACTTGGCTATACCATTTTCAGCAAAAAGTTGCAACTTGTAAGGGAACACAGACACATTTCAACAGAGAGTAAAGAATCAACTACTTTTTTTGTTCTGTTGGACTGCACCTACTGCATTTATGCCAATCAGGACAACCATCTCACTTTTCACATTGTTCACTTGGAGCAGTTCTGTGGCCATTTCTGCCCTTAAATGCCATGTATACCTAGAGGAGAGAGGGGGGAAAAAAAACGGACTTAATATAGTATTTAAGTTTTAAAAAAAAAAAAAAAAAAAAAAAGCAAGCTTCTTCAGCAGAACTGCAAAATGACCCTTTTTGCAGTGTGGGGCTATCAGCTAAACCCCTCCCCCATACTAACCTAAAAGTCTCATCATTTAAGGCAAGATAAATAACTGAATACCAACATACGGAAAACGTAGCTATTTAAGAAATTACAAAGCAGCAAAATGGCCCTCAGATTATAAGTAACACATAACCGTTACCTACGCATCCCAGACAATCAAGCACCTTCACAGCACACTGGTTATATTACTTTTAATGAACCATTTAAAACAAACTTTACAATGTGTGCAGTGTAACAAGTCTAGCTATGCTCTGTACTGGAATTTGGCTTCAACATACGAGTAGCTGCACCATCTATAGCACGAAGATTAAAGTGCATCTATAAACATTCTGGAATAAACAAAGGCTCATTATTCAAAAATGAACACTGACTTGGAAAGCCCAACCTATGTGGCCATTGTAAATTGAGCATATACCAATAGAAAAAAAAAAGTCTGGCCACTGAAGTAGCATTTTTATGGCCAGACTTTCTATTGGTATATGCTGAGGGTCAGAAAATTTAAGAAAAATCAGGTTATGTTCTGCAAAGTAAACAGATTTTCCTTATATTTTTGTACGGTCCCTCATTCTTTATTTACACATTTTTAAACAGAAAAGTCATCCCTTTCCTCCTTTGCTTCTCCTGCACTGCAGCGATAGGTTCCAATGCTTGCACGGTGCATCTAATTCCCACACACAATACTTGCACAGTGTATCTAATTCCCACACGCAATACATCAGTCTAAGGAAGAGAACACAGGAGACCAAGTCCCTTTTACAGATGCATTTAAGAAAGGCAAGCCATTTCTTTAAATAATGTAATTTTATAACAATCCACTCCTGTTTATGGGTATATCAGTGTTTACCCACAGTTATCACTCTGGCTTTGCCCTTGTGATCAAACCACACCAACCTTGTGTAAATCCTGATATTTAAGCAATAATCCATGACTGTGTGTGGGTTTATTTTTATTTAACATTTGTTGACTGGGAAAGTCCGACTAGGTTCCACAGATCCTACTTTCAGGGGAGGCCCGGGGAGAAATGCTCCAGAAGCATGTCTTTAGAATGTGGGAGGAAGCCAGAGTACCTGGAGGAAACCCACGCGAATGCAAGGAGAACATGCAAACTCCACACAGAAGGCACCCCAGCCGAGAATCGAACCGAAGAACCTCTTGCTGTGAGGGGACAGCATTAACCGCTGCACCACTGCGCCACCCACCGCCCCTGAACTGCTTAACATTCAAATGTAAGAATTCTCCTTATGTTTTCACTATGTAGTACACCTGTACTCAAATAAGCACTTGCATTAAAAGCTCTTTTTTTTTTTTTGTAAACATACTTGAGTGGTATACATACCTCTCAACTATACAGATGTTAACAGAATGCCCAAATCTTTGGTCCGTTTTTCATAAGATTGCGGTTTTCTGGCAAATTAGTGGCAAATAAAGACCGAAGTTAGAAAATAATGGCAGATTTGAGTTTGACTTCACAGCCTTCATAAAATTCATGCCAATGCAAAACCGGTTATTCTACCAACTTTAAGTTTGTAAGAGTAATATTTATAGGTTCATAGGTAGGTACTAGGCTATCGGCCCAAGGGCCTACGCAAGTCTAGCCAGCAAGGTACCATAGCTTACGCCACCCAAGAAAGTTATTTTCCTGTGCCACTGTTCAGCAGAGACAGAAGTGATCCCCGGGGTGTATTTCCTATTTCCCATCCACTCAAGACTTTTCTTGAAGAGTGCTAATGAAGAACTTTGCTTGACAGATGGGTAGCTTGTTCCAGAGTATAGGAAGTCTCTGGGACAGGAATTTATCCCCTCCAGCGTGTCCTATTTATTGTGGCGACAAGGTTTAGGTCCCTAAAGCATGTAGTTGGAGGGATTGGGATTTCTTTAGGTGTAGCATGTCCAACAGCTCTGGGTGTGACATAGCTTTATACGTTAGGCAGTGATCACCTTGGAGTAGGCGATTTTGAGGCGGTCAGTGTAGGGCATTTGTTTGAGGCCAGTAATCCTCTGAGGTACTTCTGTGGCCTTTCCAGCTGCTGCAGATGTTTTGTGAGGTACATTCCAAAAGGGGCGTTGTACTCTATAATGGGTCTAATGAGTGACTAGTAGAGGGGAACAATGACCTCTTTCCTGGATGAGAACCCTTTTATGATGGTGTGCCACGACTTCCTGACTACTGTGGCGATGTGACTATCAATTGAGAGACTACTGTCCAATTGGGTCCCAAGGTCTCATCACGCATTCAATGTTAAGCAGATTGCTGCCTATGTGGTAGTTCATGGGTACAGAGTTTTTACCAAAGGGGATAACACTGCACTTCTTGGCACTGAGCTTGAGGCCATGGCTCTTGACACCAGGCATCTGTCTCAGTAAGGCCCTTCTGTAGGATGTCGACCATCATTTGGGGACTTTACTATGGCTCCTAGTTTGCAGTCATCTGTGAACTTTGTCAGCCAGAGGCCTTCTGTGTTTGGTATCTACTTCTCTGAAGTACAGGCTAACAGGAGAGGTCCCAGGACGGAATGCTGTGGCACTCCACTTGTCACTGCCTTGAGGTCAGATTTGGAGTCAAGGCAACTTTTACAGTGTGGGTTCTGTCAGTGAGCCAGTTGGCAACCCATCTTGTGACGTAGGGATTTATACCTAGTTTAGTGAGTTTAGCTATAATTCCAGAATGGGGGATGGTGTTGAAAGCTTTGGGGAGGTCAAGACAGGCTGTGTGAACCACCTTATCCTCATCCACTGCTTTAGTGACTGCCTCAAAGAAGTAGACCAGGTTCAGGAGGCATGATCTGCTTTTCACAAACCCGAACTGGGTGGGATCCAGAGTTTGGAGGTTACCAATGTCTTTGTTTGCGAGTTCCATGGCCTTGCAGACCAGGCTCATCAGGCTAATAGGTCGATAATTCCCAGGATCAGTGGTGGCTCCCCCTTTGTGGAGTGGGATAACTGTTGCTGTGCGCCATTCAGTTAGCACAAAGCCTGATGTGAGGCTATTATTGAACATTGTGCTTAAGTGGGGAGCCAGTTCGTTCTGAAGTTCGTGTAAAACACAGCCTGGGATGTTGTCCGGTCCCATGGATGATGCGTTTTCGGCTTTAGTGTGCGCAGCTTTTACCTTAAGAAAATGTTGCCATTTCTGGGCATTTGTCCCACTTTTACTTACAGATTTGTCCGGCTTTCTTGCTCTAAGAGGTGGTATGGTGGTATACATGTTCAAAAAGGTAAATTCTTTAATTTTGCACAACGGTGTGAAAGACTTCAGACTAGGCCCAAATCTTCAAGTAGTCAGGAATAATGCTGCAGTTAAAAGGACAACTCCACCATCTCATACAGTTTCTCAACCGCTGGGTTTCTTTTCTCCCTACAATATGGTTCCAGCATTGTGTAGGTACCAGAAATTTTTTTTTTTTACAAGCAAAAGGATGTCATGTCTTACCACAACGTTCCATCCGTGTTGCTGATCTTCTTTCATTCAGCATTTCCCACCCTCCTTACCCCCGCCAAAGGCTCCTGGGGGATACTCTGGGTTTAAATTATTGGTTATTATTGGTTATGGAATGCCAGGCAGCTTTGTGCAGAGAGAAACTACCCCCGACTGCTTCCAGAGGAAAGCAATTGGGCCGCTCTTCAGGAGCGCTGATAGGGACCTAGGGATTCTCTCTGGGCAGCCTTGATTATGTGGACCCCCTCTGCCTCGGTAGGAGCGTCTTCCAGAACTGTTACCCCCTCTGGACCTGGGGGTATCACATGTGGCATGGAAAGGACACAAAGTTTTTTTGTACCACATTTTACAACTCCTCTGGTCCCTGGAAAAGGAATGTTGAAGATTGGAAAAACGTACACTTATGGCAGACTAGGTCTTACCATCCGGCTCACACCTGGCCACAGTGTCCTTCATCTTGGGGCCAAAAAGGAAAGATGCTTTGAAGGAGCAATCAGGAAGGAAGACTTTAAAGGGTCCGTGAAGTCAGAGGCACATCCAGGCATGGCGTCTCATAACTATGTCTGAGCCCACAGCTCTAGCCGCCCTTCAGTTGAATGTTGAAAGCAACCTCATGGACGAATTGGAGATAAAGTTGCCTCGCAGCTCGCAACCCTGGACTCTTATCCCTTACCTTGTCAGACACCAGTCGTGTGAGTTTTGTAGAGTTTGGAACACAAGTCTCTTTGGAGCCTTGTAAAATGTGCCAAGTAATTCAGGGACCATATGGCAAAGGTCGCTGAAGCAAAGACTCGCTTCCCTAATCTGTCCACGGCCCGGGACACACTGTTGGGCAGGTGAACAGTAGGACACTTTGGCAAGATCCTTTCGTGGCCACTGCCACCACCATAGCATTGACTGGTAGACCTCTGGACCAATGTGGGTTTTCCTTGGGGGGAGAAAGTATGTCAAGTATCGGAGGATCAATTCAACAGACTCAGGGTTCTTCCAAGCACACTGCACCACGAGTTATACTAGCTTGTCTGCAGGCGGGGTCACCCAAGAGTTAGATGGCCAGGCACGGAAAGTCTGCAGAAACATGGACTTCCCGTCACCCCTCTGTTTCAACATTTCAAGGTGGTCTCCACAGTCTTAGAAATCCATGTCCGAGAGTCTATGTGCTTCCTCTTGCACAATCTCTTCCGTGGGGGCTTCTGAAGAAGACTTGGAAGAGGAGGCACCCTGCAATGGAGGGTCCTGCGGCTTTCCTGCCCGGTATCACGGGGAGGTGGCCTATGACAGCTGTGGCTCAGGGGGAGGGGTCTCTGGTTCTGATGTCAGCAGAATGCTTCCATAAGCAAGTGCCCTCTCCATAGCTAGGAAAGCAGGTCCGCCCGAAGAGGGATGGGAGCCCGGAACGGAGGACACCCTCAGAACCAGGGTCACACACTGCTCCATCGAACTTGCTCCCAGAGAATGGAGGCACAAGCAGGATCGGTGCAAACAGGGCTCCCTGCAGAGAAAGGAACCGTAGAAACACAGAACCGTGCCACAAACAGAGGAGCCGGCAGGCCAAAGGGACAGTCCCAGAGCCCCAGTGAGGCCCACTACAGGCACAGAGATGGGGGGGGGTGTTCAGAAAAGGACATCTGAGCAGAAGGCTTTGAAACTGGTATGGTCAAAGGAGGAGAGTAGGATGGAGTCCATGGAGAAGTCAACCCAAGTCCTGCAGTAGGATGGGTCCTAGAAGGGGTGGGTATCCCCCTGGCTGTCATCAGCTGGTCCGCAAGACGCACCACATCAAGTTCTGAAAGGCTCCTGGTGGATCAGAATCAACTTATTCTTGCGCTCGTTCAAGGTGCGCTGACCAACTTTGACAAATCACACGGGGGGGGGGGGGTGCACCGAAAGATGGGGCACCCCCAAACAAACACAATCATCACGGGTGTCACTATTGGGAAGTTTACCCTTACATGAAGCACAATGTTTGAAACCTGATGTGGCCTTTTTATCAGACACCATGAAATTTACACACAACAATCCAGGTAGAATACTAGAGAAAAATGTCACACTCTACTATCGCAAGGTCTAAACAATCTAAAATGTACACAATCTATGAAAAATGTCACACAACTAGTTAAAGGGAAAATAGAAGAAATACAAATGATGGTATTCAAGAAATACCACAAGGGAAGGGAGAAAGGCTGTACCACCAAGGGTACTTAAAAAGTTTACCAAATGGTTTGAAAGAGCGAAGGATCTAAATATAGCTGTAAGAGTACAGAAATACCAATACAAACCACAAGAGAAAGGAAAAATTACAAAACATCTTGAGAAATATCAAAGAGTCTTCACTTAGCTACGTAGCTGTAAAGCCACATTTCAAACAAGATCTGAGGTAACAGGGAGAAGAGCACTATGGGTAAAAGCTTAGCTCGAGTTTTGGCTTGCACGAGCTTGGTATTAGGCAGACTCAGTTCCGAACCCAGTGATGAATGGAAAGAAGACTGGTAAAGATAACAAATCTGATGTTACTGTAGCCTAAGTTGTGGCTGTAAAGGGTCCTGGGACCAGTTCACTTTCCTCGTTACCAAAGTATAAATATGAAATATAAAAAAAGGGAGGGTGAACATAACAGAAATAATTGAGGAACTAGTAAAGCACATTTCATGTTGGCATCACTCATGAGAGAAAAAAAATCCTCCCACTGAAGGCACTGGGAAGTAGCAGACAAAGTTTAGAGTCCCAATACTTGTCACTTGTAAATGTAGAGCACGCAGGAGTGTGGGAGGGGGTTTGTCAAATCTTTTAGGACTACAAGACTCCTCTTACAAAAAACTTTATCTACCTACTTTTTTTTGCTGCAATTAGGTAACAGCTATTTCTAGCATAAGACAAGCTCAGACAGACACACAAATGAGGCTGTCAGGTAAAAGTACAGTTTTGTACCTACCATAAATGTAGATGTCCGATAGATATGCAACTGCAGTCATAACATATGGGTTGTCCTGCCTCAGGCAGCCCTTCAGTCGGCCGGATTCCAAAGTCTGGGTCCGACGTCGGCTGAAGTCGCATTTCTCTCAGACGTCACAGCGGCAGGAGTATATAAGCTTCAGCAGACGCCATCTTCTTCAGTGTTTCTTGCCCCAGATGCCAGGTGCCCTCCAAGGAAGGCTGTAATCAAATTGGAAGGAAAGAATAGCATTCCAGACAAACAAAACAACAAACAATAAACAGATACACCATAACAGATATCCCCAGCTAAAGGAAACGGGGATAGGAGTGGACCCAATGCATAGAGGGGGAGGAGGGAAAACCCGACTGCAGTTGCTTATCTATCGGACATCTACATTTATGGTAGGTACAAAAAGTACAGTTTTGTACCTACCATAAATGTAGATGTTAGAGGATCCACATTGCTGCAGTCATAACTAGTGGGGTAGTCCGCTGTCCTCGGTCGGCCTGAATACCAAAGAATTAGGCTGGCGTCGGTCATGGTCGCTCGGAGCTGACATCAGTACGTAGTAGTACTTAAGCGCATGACCGACGCCATATCCTCAGTCTTTCTTGCCCCAGATGTCAGAATGCCTTAAAGAAAAAAAAAAGACCAGACCCACTATACTACCACACAACAACCCCAACAATAGAGGGGAAGGAGGGAGGGAAAATAGGACTGCAGCAATGTGGATCCTCTAACATCTACATTTATGGTAGGTACAAAACTGTACTATGTTCTTAGTCTCACACTGCTGCAGTCATAACTAGTGGGTAGAATCCCAAAGCTAAGGAGAAGGGGAGGCTGGCAAACTAAAAGGCATTAGGGGCTGCTAACATGCCCTGTAAGACTGCAGTGGCAAACCCAGCCCTGGACTTGGAATAAAGAGGGAGATGGTAATGCTTGGTGAAAGTGTGAACTGAACTCCAAGTAGCTGCTTCCAAAATATCTTTAGTAGCTACACCCCTCAAAAAAGCTGTAGATGTAGCAGTAGCCCTAGTGGAATGAGGCCTGATCCCAGCAGGAACATTCTTCCCATGATGAGAATAACAAAAAGCAATACAGTTACCAATCCACTTAGAAATAGTCTGCTTTGAAACAGCTTTCCCTTGAGAACTCAGCAAAAGTAACAAATAACTGTTGAGTCTGAACTCCTTAGTCCTGCTCAAATAGTAACGTAACCAAGACAAAAACTTCAAATCAGACGTAGCTGCAGGTTCAAAAGGAGGCAAAGTAAGCTTCTCCAACAAAATTGAGATCCCAGGAAGGAGTAGGAGCTCTACGTGGGGGTCTTATATTCTTTGCCCCTCTAAGAAATTGTTTAAACAAAGGGTGAGAAAATAAAGGAGGGTCACAATCATAGTGAGCAGAAATGGCTGCAGCATGAACCTTCACAGAAGAAAATGACAAACCTTTGTTCAGTAAGGTACTGTAGTGAAAAACTTTTAGTTATGTACTCACCATAACTTCAGATGTTTGGGATCCATCTCGCCTACATTCTGACTGATGGGTTCGGAGCCGACCCTCTGCTCCGACTCTGCACGCTTATGCCAAAGAGCGAAGTCTTATTGGCTGAGCTTACTATATCCCAGGATGCACCACTACCAGTCCCCCAGATCTAGTTTGTCCGCATACATGCACACACACATGCACTGCTTATATAACATTGACAGATGGTACAAGATGAAACAGTAGAACCCGAACCGTTCAATCTCTTCTGATCTCCAAGGCAGGGGGAAGGAGGGTGGGTATTAGGAATGTAGGCGAGATGGATCCCAAACATCTGAAGTTATGGTGAGTACATAAAAGATGTTATGTGATCCTATCTCGCCTACATTCTGACTGATGGGACAGCGTCCCTAGCACCTGAATCCTGGGTGGCTCACTGGAAAAAACTCCTGAGTACAGTGGAACCAAATGATGCTCGTCCTTTAGATGCCACATCCAATTTATAGTGGGAAATGAAAGTGTGCGGGGTGGACCAAGTAGCCGCAGCACAAATTTCAGAAATAGCAAGCTTGGAATGGAATGCAATTGAAGTAGCCATAGCTCTAGTAGAGTGAGCTTTGACAGAAGCTGTCAGTTGTTTATTTGAAGAGGAATAAGCCTGAGTTATGCAATCCCTGATCCATTTGGCAATAGTAGCTTTAGTGATGGCTTTGCCCAGTTTATTATCTGAAAAGGACACAAACAATTGTTCTGTTTTCCGTGTTTGTTGAGCCCTATCTAGATAGAAGCGCAATTGCCTGTGAACATCCAATGTATGGAAAGTATATTCCGCTTTGTTCAAAAAATTTGGAAAGAAAACTGGCAGCTCTAAGGACTGCTGGAGACACAGATTGGAACAAACTTTAGAGACAAAAGATGGATTGGGCCTAAGTGATACTCTATCCTTGTGAAAAATCAAATATGGTGGTTTGACAGATAGGGCTTGAAGTTCTGAAACTCTTCTTGCAGAGGCAATTGCAATTAAGAAGGCAGTTTTCCAAGACAGATACTTGAAATCACATGTAGCTGCCGGTTCAAAGGGGAAGAATGTCAAGGCACGAAGTACCAAATCAAGATCCCACGGAGGAGCAGGATGAAAAACTGGGGGTCGTAAAAGCACAGCACCTTTTATGAAAGTTTTGCATAATCTGTTGCTCATTAAAGGTGGATCCATGGATTCGTGAAATTTGGAGATAGCCGCCAGTTGAACTTTAATAGTAGAGACTGAAGAGCCTTGGTTAAAAAGATGTTAAAAATTTTAAGACCTCTGGTATCGGGGCGGTAATAGGGTCTAGACCTTTGAGTTGGGCCCAGATAGCAAATCTCTTCCACTTACTATGATACAATTTCTTTGTGGTGGGATTGTGGGCCGAAGATAAAATGTGAATAACCTCCGGATCCAAAGAATGATTTCTGACTATAGTTGGAAGAGGAGCCAGGCTGTTAATTTCAAAATGTGAAGGGACTGGTGCTGTTGTCCCAATTGATGAATTAGAAGATCCGGGTTGTTGGGTCCAGGAACCAAGGACCGTCCAGGGCGTATTTCTGTAGGTAGGGGAACCATACCCGACGAGGCCAGTAAGGAGCAATCAGAATCATTGTGGACCCCAAGCGGGAAGCTTTCTGTATCACTCTGGGAAGGAGGGGAACTGGAGGGAAAGCATAAAGTAGCCCTGTTGGCCAAGGTTGGGCTAAGGCATCTGTGGAGATCTCCCCCTGAAGTGGGATTAAAGAAAAGAACCTTTTGCACTTCATGTTCTGTGGTGATGCAAACAAGTCGCAACACTGAGTCCCCCACCTTTTGAAAATCTGAGCTGCTACTGCGTCGTTCAGAGACCACTCGTGAGGAGAAAGAATAGTCCTGCTCAGTCTAGTCCTGCTCAGTCGGCTAAGACATTGGATTTGCCCGGAATGTGGGTTGCTACCAGAAAACGTTTGGTAGCCACTGCCCATTCCCACACCCTCATGGCCTCTCTGCAAAAGGGATAGGATCTGGTCCCTCCTTGTTTGTTTAGATACCAGACCACCGACATGTTGTCTGAGTGAATGGCTATAATGCCTTGAGGGAGAAACTTGTGAAGGGCCTGCAGGGACAGAAGTACAGCCCTCATTTCCAACACACTGATATGGAGAAGCGTTTCGTCCGGAAGCCAAAAGCCCTGAACTGACCTGCCCAGACAATGCCCCCCCTACCCAGTCTGGGAGGCATCCGTTGTGGCGGGGTGGCCATAGGTGGGGGTAGAACAAAGGGTCTTCCCTGATCCAGATTGGAAGACTGTAGCCACCAGCGGAGGTCCCGTTTGCACGTTTCCGTAATCAGAATGAGGTGATTGAGGGGAAGGTCCTGAAATGACCATTGTGTCGACAAGAGCCACTGGAGAATCCTCATGTGTAATCTCGCTAGAGGGACTAGGAGAACCGTGGCCGACTGAGCCTAATAGCTGCAGGACCATCCTGGCTGGGGCTTTGGATCTGAGAAGCAGGGCTCGGACTTGAGCCTGTAATGTTTGTATCCTTTCTGTAGGAAGGAAGACCCGCATTAGATTTGAGTCTATCTCTGCTCCTATAAATCTTATGCGCTGAGATGGCAGCAAGACAGACTTTGGCCAGTTGAATGTAATTCCCAGGGAGGCACCCAGGGAGATGGTGGCTTGTAGGTTCTGTAGTAGTAGATGCCTGGTGGTGGCAGTCAGGAGCCAGTCGTCCAGATAGGGAAACACTTGGAATCCAAGACTCCTCAGGTGAGCAGTCACTACTGCCAAGCATTTGGTGAACACCCTGGGGGCTGTGGTGAGACCAAAGGGCAGTGTGCAAAATTGGAAATGAAGCGCAGATACCTCCTGGACGCCTGATGTATCGCAATGTGATAATAGGCGTCCTTGAGATCTATGGAGCACATCCAGACTCCTTTCTCCAGCAACGGGAGAATTGTAAAGTGACCATCCGGAATTTGGACTTCATGACTGATCGGTTTAGGTTGCTGAGATCCAAAATGGGCCTCAGGTCCCCTGTCTTTTTTGGCACTAAAAAGAACCTTGAGTAATTTCCTGATCCGATCTGGTCTGCGGGGACCGGTTGGATGACTCCTTTTTCTAGCAGCTTTGAAGCTTCCACGGCTGCAATTTCCCGTTGACTGGGTGGTGGGTCCGGGATTTTTTTGAACGGTGGGGGTGGTTGTGTAAAGGGAATGGTGTAACCTCCGGCGATAATTCGAAGCACCCAGCGGTCCTGAGTGATACTCTCCCAGGCTTTCAGGTGCTTCGAAAAACGACACCCGACTGGCTCCGGAGCAGCGCAGTCGGGCAATCCCTCATGGAGTGTGGGAGGCTGAAGAGCCACGAAAGGACTCGCGGTCTCCAGTGTTGCGGGGGCCTCTGCCGCCTCTGGGACGGCGTCTCCCAGAAAAATTTCCCCCTCCTCTGCCTCTGGAAGGGGAATCTTCCTGCTGTTGAGGGAAGGACTTCTGTGATTTACGGAACCACATTTTCCCTCCTCTTTTAGCCTTGGGATAAGGCCGAAAGGGAGTGGAAAACCGTGCTCCTAAGGCAGATAAAGTCTTTCCCTCCTGCTCACAGCGGGTAAGAGTGTCTTTTACCTTGGGTCCAAACAAGAGGACCCATCAAAGGGAGCGTCGGCAAAAGAAGACTTAAAGGCCTCCGCAAAATGACACAAACGGAGCCAGGCTTGTCTCTGTAGAGCCACGCCTGTGCCTGCCGCTCTACCCGCCCCTTCGGCCGCATATGAAATGAGCCTCATGGACGAGTTAGATATTGAGGAAAGAGTAGCCAACTGAGAGCCAACCGACTGGGCTAGCTGCTCAGGTAGGTTACCAGAGAGGGAATCTGAGAGCTCTTTGATCAGATCCCTCTGCAGTCTAGTGAAATGTGCCAAATAGTTTAGGGACCTTAAGGTAAAGGCCGCTGAACTGAGGGTGCGCTACCCGTACCTGTCCATGCTCCTAGACTCCTTATTAGGAGGATGGACGGACGTTGAAGCCTCTGCCACGTCCTGTTGGGTAGCAGATGCCACCACCATGGCATCTACAGCCACGCCTTTAGTCAAGAACTCTCTCGGGTGGGGCGGACAAAAATTTATTTGGACGAGTAGGCACCGGTTCCACAGTATCTGGGTGCTCCCACGCCCTCCGACAGATCAAATCCAGGAGCTCAAAGGGCAGACACACCCAGGAGGCGGAGGGCTGAGCCCTGAAGGCCTTGAGGAACACAGACTCATCAGCGGAGGGGGGTTTGGAATTCCAGCTGCCTCGTTGTTTGAGGATCTCTAGAATGTCTGCAAATGAGACATCATCCGAGGACGACTTTGGGGACCCCTCCGCATCATCAAGATCAGTGTCCGATGTAAGAGACTCATCGGGGGAGTCTACGTGCTTCCTCTTGCACGATCTCTTCCTTGGGGGTTCCTCCGACGACAAATCCGAAGGACCCTCAGGAGGAGGGGAACCCCCACTGGGGGTAACCTCAGGCCCCGGGGCTCCGCTGCCTAGAGACAGGGGAACTGCCAAAGACCCAGTCTCCATGCCTAGGGAAGGTGCCGGGATGCCGTGGAGATGGCCAAAGAAGATTTGGCCAAGGCACTCCTCATAGCTCTGAAGGCCGGACCACCAGAATCCTGGGAGGGTCCAGTCGCCGGAGCCATGACAGCAGACGGAAGTCCCGCAGCCGAAGCACCGAGAGGGAGGCTCGGAACCGAAAGCATCGGTCCCGAAACGTCACCCCCGGGCCCGGCCGAAGAGGTCCGAGTGCTGAACTCCGACCCGAAGGCCGGGGTTGGAGTAAAGGTCGGAACCGACCCTGAAGTCTCAATTGGCTCCACCGGCACCTGCTCCAACGGTGCCGAAGCGGTCTGAGGAATGGCAACGGAATGGACTATCGGCTCCGAAGCCAACTGGGTCGGAGCCGAAACTAATTTTTGGAAGACTGGGGACTGGAAAAGTCTTTGAAGTACCCTGTCTATGTCCGAATCCGACATCCTTGATGACCTAGAGGAGACAGAGCGGGTCCGAGTAGGCTTCTCCAACGGTTCCAAGGGACTAGGGGACCGGCTCCGAATCGACTCAATAACTATCGGCGCCGAAGGAGCGTCCAAAAAGATTTCCCTCGGTGCCGAAGAGGGCTTCGGCGCCGAGGTGGAAGAGTCTGAGCGGGCAACCCTTATCGGCTCCAAGATCAGTGGAGCCGATGAAGGTGACCCGCCTCTCGAAGCCCCAGCCATCGGCTCCGAAACCAGAGGAGTCGAGGCTGGAGGCATCGAGGCAGACCGTTCCGCCCTCGGCTCCGAAGTCCGTGGAGCCGAAGGAGAAGCCTGCCTATGTCTCTTGGCGGCTGGATCAGACGGACTGGTCGGAGCCGACGCCCTTTTCTTTTTTGTAGGAGAAGGAGAGGAAGCTAACGCTTCTTCAAAGGAGGGTTTGATAAGCCCTTTTAGAATTAGCTTATTTTTCCTCTCTTGGAGGACCCTCGAGGAAAAAGCGTGACACACACTGCAGGACTCTTGAAGATGTTTTGCGCCCAAACAGTACACAGAGCGAATGATCATCAGTGATCGACATTTTGAAGTTGCACCTAGTGCACTTTTTAAAACCTGAAGGCCTAGGAGCCTGTGACATTTTACAAAACAACAATTACTGTTTAGTAATAAAAGGCTAGTGAAAACAACAACAAGAAGCTTTTTTTTTTTTTTTTTTTTTTTTTAAATTAAAACGGTCACAGAAAGAAAAAGGGTAAGCCCAAGAACCCTCTAATTTAAACGGGAACTTGAGAGAAATGAAAGGGAACTCACTGACAGGGGAAGGCCCCTCTAAGTAAAACGGGACCCACGCTAGTCAGACACACAATTACCACAAAATTTTTATCAAACACTCGAGAAAGCTCTAATAAGCAAAGGGTAGCTGTTAAAACAGCTTTTGGTTGAGGAATAGTAAAATTCCTGACAGAAAAAGTAGAAGAAATGCTACTTAGCTCAGCCAAGTTCGAGACCACGTCTTAGCTTGTTAGCGGCAAACGAGATCTGGGGGACTGGTAGTGGTGCATCCTGGGATATAGTAAGCTCAGCCAATAAGAGACTTCGCTCTTTGGCATAAGCGTGCCGAGTCGGAGCCGAGGGTCGGCTCCGAACCCATCAGTCTGAATGTAGGCGAGATAGGATCACACAACATCTCAAATTAGGCACAGAGACATCAAGGCCCTTTGAAGTGCTCCAAAGAAAAAATTTCCATTTAGCAGCATAAACTTTTCTGGTGCTAGGCCGCCTAGCTTCCAATAGGACATCTAAAACTTGCTGAGGAAGCAGAGATCCCCACAGGCTCTAAAACAGAATTCGCCAGGCCGTTAAATGAAGGGACTGCACTCTGACATTGAGCAAATGACTGCTTGACTGGGACAACAAGTGAGGAAGATGTGGCAAAAGCCAAGGAGGCTCCTGAATTAAACTCCTCAGCAGAGGATACCAGTGCTGACGTGGCCAATCTGGTGCTATTAGAATCATGCAAGGCCTATCCCGCCTGACTTTCAAGAGCACCTTGGGAAGGAGAGGCAGAGGAGGAAAAGCATAGACGTGAAGGTTGTTCCAACTGAAAGATAGAGCATCCACTTTCCAAGCTTTTGGGTGATGCATCTTTGTGCAAAATTTTGGTAGCTGGAAATTTAGAGAAGCGAACAGATCTACGTCTTGAGTTCCCCAAGCCATTGTCAACTGCTGAAATACCCGAGGATCCAATTTCCACTTGTGGGGGTCCACAATATGCCTGCTCAATACATCTGCTAGGGAGTTCTGAGCTCCTGGCAGAAACCGAGCTTGAAGAGTGATGTGCAAGCTCAGAGCAGTCTCCTACAAAATCATTGCTGGTCTGCAAAGAGGGTAAGAATGGGTTCCCCCCTGCTTGTTGATGTACCACATGACTGTAGTGTTGTCTGTTCGAATCAACACCTGTCCTGGTTGAAGTAGGCCCTTGAAAGCAAACAGGGCAAACTGGACTGCTAACATCTCCTTCATGTTGATATGTAAATGTTGTAGTCTGGGGGGCCACGCGTCTTGAATCCATTTCCCATTGAAGTGTGCTCCCCAAGCCAGTTCTGAGGCATCCGTCGTTATGATCTGACTCGCCTCTGGTCGGATCACAGAGTCCCTTGTTTAGGTGACATTCCTGTGCCCACCACAAGAATTCCTTCTGGATGCAAGGTATTATCTGAATGACAGTGTCCAAATCGTGGCAGTGCTGAGTCCATACAGTTTTGAGATACCATTGAAGCTTCCTCATATGCAGTTTGGCATTGGGAAGTACTAGAATGCAAGATGCCATGAACCCCAAGGCTTGTAGGACTGTCCTTGCAGTCAGCCTGGACAGTACTGATAAATGCTGGAAGTATAAATGCAGAGTTCTTTGTTTGTCCGGGGTCAGAAAAGCCATCTGAGAGGCTGTATTCAGTCTCACACCCAGAAAGCACATGTCCTGAGAGGGTACTAAACTGGACTTTATTTCGTTCACAGAATACCCTAGGCACCTTAAAACTGCCATTACATACTGTAGATGTTGAAGTAACTTGTCTTTGTCTTGAGCAAGAATCAGGCAATCGTCCAGATACGGATAAATTTGAATTCCCCTCAGTCTGAAGAACGCTATTACAGGGGCCAGAACCTTTGTGAACACTCTGGGTGCAGTAGATAAACCAAAGTGCAATGCAGAGAACTGATAATGAGAAGTACCAGCCCGGAAACGCAGAAATCTCCTGCAGCTGGGCCTGATAGGAATGTGAAGATAGGCCTCCTTGAGATCCAGAGTTACCATCCAGTGATCTTTGCCTAGCATAGGCAGAAGTTGATGTAAAGTTAACATCTTGAACTTTGGAATGTCTAGATATGTGTTGAGAATGGACAAATCCAGAATTGGCCTCCACGCGTTTCCTTTCTTTGGCACTAGGAATAGACGAGAATAAAACCCTAGGCCTACTTCTGACGGAGGTACCACCTGGATTGCTCCCATCTGTAAAAGCAAAGAAATTTGTTCCTGCGCCTCCAGCCTTTGCTGAGGAGGTGCATCTGGCATGCCTTTGAAAGGAGGAAAAGTGTGGAAATTATGTCCAACACCCATTTGTCCTGGGTGACCAAATGCCAATTTTGTTTGAAGTGCCAACTTTCCCCCTAGAGGAGCTGCCAGACAAGAAGGGTCTGGCAGCTGAAAATACAGGTCATTGGGTCTGTTTACGAAAAGGCTGACCCCTGCCCTCACCAGAAGATTGTGCAGGAGAACTCCAAGTCCTAGGCCTAAAGGAACCCTGAGCTTGAGCCCTACCACGTCTAGACCTGCCCCTAGACTGGAAATCCGAAGGATAGGACCATCCTCTTGCAGGCCAATTCCTGCTAAACCTAGGGGGTTGCACTTGCAAAAAATCCTTCATCGTCTGCATAGACTTAGCTTTTTCTTCCATCTTTTTCAAAACTGACTCCACAGGGGAACCAAAAAGAACTTCAGATTGAAGAGGAGCATCCAAAATCCGAGCTTTCACATGCTGACAAATTTTGATCCTTAAGCCAGGCATGTCTACGAATAACTGAACCAGTAGCAGCCACCCTGGAAGAAGCCTGAAGAGCATCAAAGCCACACTGCAAGGAATGTTTACCAACTTGATCTGTAGCATGAACCAAGTCTTGCAATTCCTTACACTCTATACCCTCAGATAAAGCATCTACCTTAGATTTCAACTGACCTAACAGAGAATTCTGATACTTCAGCATATGAAACTGGCAATTTAAAGCCCTCATAGCCAACGTAGAAGAGGTGTACACTTTCCCCCACCTATCCAAAGCTCTAGAATCTTTATCCAAAGGAACTGGATTCTTTACCACAGAAGCCTTGACACCCTTCGGCCCTTGAATAATAGTTTCCGGGTCAGCCCTAGGACTCCTACAGATATTTATGTGCCTCTGGGACTCATACCTGTCTGGTTTGGCAGGGGGTAAAGAATCAGGATTAAGTGAAGCTTCAGAAAAAACATCCTGAACCAAATCTAAAACAGGGGGAATAGCCAAAGGTCTATGTTGAGGCAAAAACAAAAATTCCCTCAGCCTCTTACGAGTATCAGAAAAATCCTGACCTTCCCACTTGAAATGCTCCCTCATAGAATGCAAGGTTTCAGAGAAGGAAAAATCCTCTGGAGGTGAAGCAGAAGGACAGGAATACTCTGCATCCGAATCTGAATAGGAAGGAAAATCCTGAATATCCTCAGCTAGTCTGAAGAATGCTCCATTCCCTCTAAATCTGTCTCCACCCTAGGCCTCTTCAGGAGGGGGCATAGAACCCCTAATCAAAGTAATCAAATCCTCTGCCATTTTCAACATATGTTTTTTTAGGAACAGAACCCAAAGAACTAGGGCTATGGCCCGTACCAGAAGGACCAGGTTTAGCTAGGGCTATGGCCCGTACCAGAAGGACCAGGTTTAGCCTTAGCAGGGCCTTTAGTCAGAGGTAGAAGGCCTAATTACCTTTTGTAAGGATGGAACTAGAGATACTTGAGAAGCACCCTCGGCCTGGCCTAACTCCTGAGAGGCCAACTCCTGTAATAGTAAAGGTTCCCCCTGGGATTCAGCAGAGACCTCGGCTGGATCCACTGATTCAACAGAGACTTCCATAGAACCGGCATCCGCAACGGACTCATCCGGGTTAGACCTTAAAGATTTGTCTTTTCGTTTTTTTGCGGTAGTGGGCGTCTGAGGATCCGACGGCATGTTGTAGTTACACCGCTTACCGAAAACAAGCCTAGCACAGTAATCTACGTTTAATGGTGCGTTTATTAAATCTAGCGCAAAAGCGACACCCGACTACGTCGTGCTCAGGCCCCAAGCAAGGAATACAGAGAGAATGGTAGTCTCTATGATGTATCTGTTTCCCACAAGAAATACAATTAACTTTTTCTGACATCCGGATAAACTGAAGCAAGAAGACACAAAGTTTTCCCCAACGGGGTACTTAGCCCAACTTGGTCTTCGGTCTGAAACTCTAAATTGAAAATTTCAGAACGCCAAACGGCACTTGCAAACGCTGCTTCTGCTTCAGACCACGCGGCAAGAAAGACTGAGGATATGGCGTCGGTCATGCGCTTAAGTACTACTATGTACGGACGTCAGCTCCAAGCGACCATGACCAACGCCAGCCTAATTCTTTGGTATTCGGGCCGACAGAGGACAGCGGACTACCCCACTAGTTATGACTGCAGCAATGTGAGACGAAGAACATCTGTACTATGTCCTTCAAGAATGCAACTGCAGTCATAACATATGCGTTGAATACCATAGCTTAGCTGGGGGAGGAGGAAAGACCTAAGAAAGGGATGGTGTATCTATCAATCCCTGCAGGACTGTAGAAGCAAAGCCTGCTCTGGATCTGGAATACAAAGGAAGGCTGTAGTGTTTGGAAAATGTATGCACGGAGCTCCATGTAGCAGCTTCTAGGATAGCTTTTGTAGGCACCCCTCTTAAGTATGCTGTTGAGGTGGCTGTAGCTCTGGTGGAGTGTGGTCTAACATTGGCTGGTACACTTTCCATGGAAGGAATAACAGAATTTGATGCAATGTCCAATCCATTTTGAAATAGTCTGTTTGGAAATTGCTTTTCCTTGTACTGCAGGGGGCGTAGGCCACAAAAAGCTGATCAGACTTCCTACTGGTCTTGGTTCTGTCCAGGTAGTAGCGAAGTTGCCTGTGAATGTCCAAGGTATGCAACAGTCTTTCCCCTTTGTTCTCAGGATTGGGAAAGAAGGTAGGCAAGTGAATGGCTCGATTTAAAGAAACTCTAGATACCACTTTTGGCATAAAAGTAGGGTTGGTTCGTAAGGAGACTCTGTCCCTGTGGAAAATAATGAAAGGTGGAATTGCCATCAAGGCCTGCAGCTCCGAAACCCTTCTTGCTGAAGTAATTGCCAACAGGAAAGCTGTCTTCCTAGAGAAAAATTGTAAGTCCACAGAAGCTGCTGGCTCGAAAGGAGGTAGTCAGCTTTTCAAGAACAAAATTGAGGTCCCAGGCTGGTACTGGAGCCTTTCTTGGTGGTTTTATATTCTTGATTCCCCTAAGGAATTGCCTTAAACAGAGGATGCGAGAACACAGGTGGATCAGTGTTGTAACCAGCTGAGATGGCTGAAGCATGTATTTTTATGGAAGAATAAGGGAGTCCCTTATGTAACATTTCTGCCAAATATTCCAGAATGAAAGGGATGCTCAGTAATGATGCATCGTGACCCTTGGTTGTATTCCATATGCTGAATCTCTTCCATTTTGCTGAGTAAACCTTCCTGGTGGATGGTCTTCGGGCTTCTGTTATTATCCTCTGAACTTCCTTGGAGAGGGATAGATTGAGGTTTTTTGGGGGTTTTTTTTGGGTGGGTTTTTGGGGATTTGGTTTTTTTTGGGGCAAGGGGCAAGTGTGGGCTGGCAAGGGGGCAAGTGTGTGTGTGTGACTGCTGGCAAGGGGGCAAGTGTGTGTGTGTGTGTGTGACTGCTGGCAAGGGGGCAAGTGTGTGTGTGTGACTGCTGGCAAGGGGGCAAGTGCGTGTGTGTGTGTGTGTGTGTGTGTGTCTGCTGGCAAGGGGGCAAGTGTGTGTGTGTGTGTGTGTGTGTGTCTGCTGGCAAGGGGGCAAGTGTGTGTGTGTGTGTGAGACTGCTGGCAAGGGGGCAAGTGTGTGTGTGTGTGTGTGTGTGTGTGTGTGTGTGTGTGTGTGTGTGTGTGTGTGTGTGTGTGTGACTGCTGGAAAGGGGCAAGTGTGTGTGTGACTGCTGGCAAGGAGGCAAGTGTGTGTGTCTGCTGGCAAGGGGGCAAGTGTGTGTGTGTCTGCTGGCAAGGGGGCAAGTGTGTGTGTGACTGCTGGCAAGGGGGCAAGTGTGTGTGTGTGACTGCAAGCTAGGGGGCAAGTGTGTGTGTGTGTGTGTGTGTGACTGCAAGCTAGGGGACAAGTGTGTGTGTGACTGCAAGCAAGGGGGCAAGTGTGTGTGTGTGTTGGGGGGTGGCTGCAAGCAAGGGGGCTGTGACTGTGAGACTCCAATTAAGGCTTCTTCTTTTTGGGATTGTTCTCTCCAATTTTGTGGTTTTCTGTCAAATTTTTCAGGATTAGTTAGTAGCTGAGACACTGAGTTTCAGTCTGCATAACCTTGCGAAAAATGCATGCTAAAGCAAGACCTGTTCCATCCAGTGTCTCAGTTTATAAAAGATCAAATTTTTGTACTCGTTAGATGTCCCCCCACATATAATTTGCCTAGGCCTGATTTTTTGCTACGTACATGCAAATTGCTTTATAGAATTAAGCATTTCCCAACCTATCAATTGACCCTGCATTTGACTCTAAATGTTGTTCTTCCACCTAATATTCACTCCTCAGAAATGTCAATTTTGGAAGAAAACATGGAGGGTTTACAATTAACTGACATTACCCATTAGAGATTACTTGGATTTCAGAAATGCATGGTGAACGTGCTTTCTTTTTTTTTGGTCAGCTGCTCAAGTTAGTACTAATATGAAGAGGTGCCCCTTCTTTCACTGGTTCCCAGCTGTATTGTGTTTTTATCTGTTTGAATCACATTTTTTGGTCCATTTCACATAAATGTGTAGGTTTTTTGGAAAAATTTGTGGCAAATCACTACACAATGAGGGAAAGAAATGACACAGTTCTGTTTCATGTTTCATAGCCTTTAGAAAATTCATACTAATGCAAGATCTACTATTTCATAATCTTTCAAAGTTTATAAGAGCAATAATCCTGTGTCTATTTGTGCCTTTGTCCCACTTCTATGTATGGCTTGGTCCACATTTCTTGTGGCGAGGTTCATAGGTACGACATGTCACGGCTATCACTGTCATCTAGAGACATTTAAAATTGTATAATACTTGTTGCATCCAAATGCCCCATGGACTGACTTTCAATGTATCAAAGCACGGCGAGGAGCAGTTATGCAGTGTAAATGTGCATTGTATCCCCCCATCCAAGGCAAACACAAGTACTACAATGGCTTTTCATCTCTCCTTCATTTTGTACGATGCTCTGGTTGCTGACATCTTTGAATTCTGTCGATTTCTGCCTATTAATCAAAGTGCCTGTTTATCTGTCTTGTAGTAGCAATGCTGTACTAACCATCTTGTTTTTCTAGTAATCTTGTCTGAGATTGTAAGATGCAAGTACATTGCAATAACTTTACTGTTAAAGAATCGCCAACATTGAAAGCCTTTCTGTTGACATGCTGAGAATACTTGGCATAACTAGATAACATATTAGCCAGGGGTACCGAAATGCATATGACAGTATTTGTACTAAAGGCCACGATTACATTATTTTAGATGCTCATTACAGGATTTAACTGGAGACTGGACAGACTGCCAATCTATATCGTGTGGTCCATATCCTATCCCTTAAGCAGTGTATTGAAACCTTGTTTCATCTTTGCTTTTAATTTTTTACTGTAATCATTTTTTTGCCATGAAACTAGTGGATACTTGTACTCAGGCAGCAGATTTTGTTTGGGTAAGCAACATTTCTACAAGTGTGCAAGTGTGGGTATCACAGACATTGGTAGTTTCAACACGATACTTGTTTGCTAGTTGGTAGTTTAATAAAGCTGCATAAAAATTAGATTTAGAAGTGGAGTACATGGAGAAGTGGTTTGCTTTTAGTGCTGCTGGTTTTTCTTAGACTTGATTTTGACTAGACTTGTGTTGTTAATCTTCCGAATTGGGCATTAACAGTGTTGTATTCATATATATATATATATATATATATATATATATATATATATATATATATATATATATATATATATATATATATATTCATGAATGTGTTTCTTGTGCAAGGGGTCTGTGATGTGAAAATCAAACCTTAAGTTAATGTCTGGCATGGGCTAAATGTATTATCTTTGAATGTCGGTTTCAGTGCTGCTTCAATGTCCAGATTCTGAGTGAAAGCAAGGGTCATGTGTTTCGTGTGTGTGTGTCGTGTGTGTGTGTGTGTCGTGTGTGTGTGTGTGTGTGTGTGTGTGTATGTCTGCTGGCAAGGGGGCAAGTGTGTGTGTGTGTGAGACTGCTGGCAAGGGGGCAAGTGTGTGTGTGTGTGTGTGTGTGTGTGTGTGTGTGTGTGTGTGTGTGTGTGTGTGTGTGTGTGACTGCTGGAAAGGGGGCAAGTGTGTGTGTGTGACTGCTGGCAAGGAGGCAAGTGTGTGTGTGTCTGCTAGCAAGGGGGCAAGTGTGTGTGTGTCTGCTAGCAAGGGGGCAAGTGTGTGTGTGTCTGCTAGCAAGGGGGCAAGTGTGTGTGTGTGACTGCAAGGTAGGGGGCAAGTGTGTGTGTGTGTGTGACTGCAAGCTAGGGGACAAGTGTGTGTGTGACTGCAAGCAAGGGGGCAAGTGTGTGTGTGTGTGTTGGGGGGTGGCTGCAAGCAAGGGGGCTGTGACTGTGAGACTCCAATTAAGGCTTCTTCTTTTTGGGAGTGTTCTCTCCAATTTTGTGGTTTTCTGTCAAATTTTTCAGGATTAGTTAGTAGCTGAGACACTGAGTTTCAGCCTGCATAACCTTGCGAAAAATGCATGCTAAAGCAAGACCTGTTCCATCCAGTGTCTCAGTTTATAAAAGATCAAATTTTTGTACTCGTTAGATGTAGATGTCCCCCCACATATAATTTGCCTAGGCCTGATTTTTTGCTACGTACATGCAAATTGCTTTATAGAATTAAGCATTTCCCAATCTATCAATTGACCATGCATTTGACTCTAAATGTTGTTCTTCCACCTAATATTCACTCCTCAGAAATGTCAATTTTGGAAGAAAACATGGAGGGTTTACAATTAACTGACATTACCCATTAGAGATTACTTGGATTTCAGAAATGCATGGTGAACGTGTTTTCTTTTTTTTTGGTCAGCTGCTCAAGTTAGTACTAATATGAAGAGGTGCCCCTTCTTTCACTGGTTCCCAGCTGTATTGTGTTTTTATCTGTTTGAATCACATTTTTGGTCCATTTCACATAAATGTGTAGGTTTTGGAAAAATTTGTGGCAAATCACTACACAATGAGGGAAAGAAATGACACAGTTCTGTTTCATGTTTCATAGCCTTTAGAAAATTCATACTAATGCAAGATCTACTATTTCATAATCTTTCAAAGTTTATAAGAGCAATAATCCTGTGTCTATTTGTGCCTTTGTCCCACTTCTATGTATGGCTTGGTCCACATTTCTTGTGGCGAGGTTCATAGGTGCGACATGTCACGGCTATCACTGTCATCTAGAGACATTTAAAATTGTATAATACTTGTTGCATCCAAATGCCCCATGGACTGACTTTCAATGTATCAAAGCACGGCGAGGAGCAGTTATGCAGTGTAAATGTGCATTGTATCCCCCCATCCAAGGCAAACACAAGTACTACAATGGCTTTTCATCTCTCCTTCATTTTGTACGATGCTCTGGTTGCTGACATCTTTGAATTCTGTCGATTTCTGCCTATTAATCAAAGTGCCTGTTTATCTGTCTTGTAGTAGCAATGCTGTACTAACCATCTTGTTTTTCTAGTAATCTTGTCTGAGATTGTAAGATGCAAGTACATTGCAATAACTTTACTGTTAAAGAATCGCCAACATTGAAAGCCTTTCTGTTGACATGCTGAGAATACTTGGCATAACTAGATAACATATTAGCCAGGGGTACTGAAATGCATATGACAGTATTTGTACTAAAGGCCACGATTACATTATTTTAGATGCTCATTACAGGATTTAACTGGAGACTGGACAGACTGCCAATCTATATCGTGTGGTCCATATCCTATCCCTTAAGCAATGTATTGGAACCTTGTTTCATCTTTGCTTTTAATTTTTTACTGTAATCATTTTTTTGCCATGAAACTAGTGGATACTTGTACTCAGGCAGCAGATTTTGTTTGGGTAAGCAACATTTCTACAAGTGTGCAAGTGTGGGTATCACAGACATTGGTAGTTTCAACACGATACTTGTTTGCTAGTTGGTAGTTTAATAAAGCTGCATAAAAATTAGATTTAGAAGTGGAGTACAAGGAGAAGTGGTTTGCTTTTAGTGCTGCTGGTTTTTCTTAGACTTGATTTTGACTAGACTTGTGTTGTTAATCTTCCGAATTGGGCATTAACAGTGTTGTATTCATATATATATATATATATATATATATATATATATATATATATATATATATTCATGAATGTGTTTCTTGTGCAAGGGGTCTGTGATGTGAAAATCAAACCTTAAGTTAATGTCTGGCACGGGCTAAATGTATTATCTTTGAATGTCGGTTTCAGTGCTGCTTCAATGTCCAGATTCTGAGTGAAAGCAAGGGTCATGTGTTTCGTGTGTGTGTGTCGTGTGTGTGTGTGTGTCGTGTGTGTGTGTGTGTGTGTGTGTGTGTGTGTGTGTCGTGTGTCTGATAATATGCAAACTACAATTCAAAGTTGGTTGGCAGAACCAGCCAACACATCACTGACAGCGGATTTACTTACATTCCCTCTTTTGTAATGTGATTACATGCCTTCTGATATATATAGTTATAGCTTACTTGGACCAGTATCCAAACTGAAACACTGTCAATGGTGTCTTTAGTGAGGGTGATTGATTTTTCGTCAGGTGCTATATATATGGACATATACATGCATGCGATATTGGGAACACTGAACACATGTATTTTTTCTGCATTGGAGAATTCTCATGCATTTCCTTTGGCTCTTCTCTCCCACGTTGTAACAGTACTCATGGCAGGGCACAGTCAAACTAGTGCAAGACAGGGATATCAATTTGAGCCCAGGTATCGACCTGGAGAGCCAAGGAAGCAGCGTCGTTTGTGCAACAGTGGTGAGAATGAACCGCCTTCGCCGGACCCTGATTACAGCAGTCTGTCAAGTATGACATGGTGCCTATGTGGCAAATGCACAATGATGACCATGTCGCTCGAATGCCTATGTTGTGTGTCTTCGCCACGAGCAATTGAAAAATGGGCAGAAATAACTTCAGCATCAGGTCACACTGCGTGCATAACTGTGCATCCACAGTTTGACTCGGCATGCCTTTATACCCACGTTTTAAAAACTATATTCAGGCTTCAGTGTCGGCGTAGAGGGTGTTATCAACCACCGCAGTGGACAAACAAGTACGTCTCTGTCTGTGTCTGTCTGTGTCTGTCTGTGTCTGTCTGTCTGTGTCTGTCTGTCTGTGTCTGTCTCTGTCTGTCTCTGTCTGTCTCTGTCTGTGTCTGTCTGTCTCTGTCTGTGTCTGTCTCTGTCTGTCTCTGTCTGTGTCTGTCTGTGTCTGTCTCTGTCTGTGTCTGTCTGTCTGTCTGTCTGTGTCTGTCTGTCTGTGTCTGTCTGTCTGTCTGTCTGTGTCTGTCTGTCTGTGTCTGTCTGTCTGTGTCTGTCTATGTCTGTCTGTGTCTGTCTGTAGGATTGCTCTGCATTTCAGGTTGTACCGGGTTGTGGCGTACCGTGCATATGTGTTGTGGGTGCATAACAATCGAAGGCTGGGATTTGGTAATCGAATGGTGCTTCCCGCTTGTGTAGTGTCGCGAATTTGAGCACAGTTTCCATGTGCAGATGATGATTCGTACACAGGATTTAAACCCTTTGAGGGACTATGGATTTTTTCAGAACACTGACATGTCTATTCTTACTATAGCTGTGCATTTCTGGTCTCAATTGACAAATACTTTTAGTTTTCAAATCCTGTATACACTACCTTGTTTTTGAAATTGAAATTTGTGCACTAATAAAGTGTGTGAATCATTGACTTGGATACTTAATGTGTCATGTGTACATCTGTCTACGATCGCCTTAAATCAACGCTGCTCTGAGAGCAGAGTACGTACTTGCAGCTGTTTTCACTGTTGTATATCATGATGGTGATTGTCTTTTTATAGCAATTCTTCAGCAGCTTTCAATCCTTGGCCAATGTCCACCTGTGCAACTGTTGACATCCTTCCCACCATGCAGACAAACTAAGTGTATTTTATCCTCTAAGTGTTTTTTAATTCTGTACTGGTCCGGTCACACCGCCCATGCAAGACTAATGAATCCCTAAAGTATTTGTCTGTGGCAGAGTTACCATATGATCACTATATGCCAGTCTGCATCATTTCATTTATTTGTAGCACAAAGTGTTTTTGTGGAGGGGAGAAATTCACCTGAATTAGTACTGCTGCAACATTGCTCATGTAGAAAAGTAGATTTTTACAGTGCCCCAGAGTAATTGTCGACTTCCAGGTGGCGTGTAACGGCTGAAAGCAAGGATACACTATGAACGCAGAGAAAAGGTGGATGAAAGTGACACTGACAAATGTATTGCATGACTGTCACATGACGGCAGCCATTATTAAAGTTGGATATTTCATTAAACATCGATTGTAACCGTTGAAGTCTTACAGGTTGTACCAATATCATGTAGTGTAACAAGCTTACCATGAATTAGTTGTGTGATTCCTGTATGATTTGATATAGTAATTTCTATTTTTATTAGGTGAACATCAAAATGCCATCCTGCTTTGCAATCAACTGTAGTATGCGCCAAGACAATCTGCCACAGGGGGTATCATTCCATCGGTTTCCACGTGATATCAACCTGTGTAGACAGTGGGTAATTAACTGTGGTAGAGATGTTGGTAGCATACCGAAGTTTGTTAAGGAAGTATTGGGTAGTGCAAAGCCACGACATTTCCTCTGTTCTCAACACTTTGAGCAGAGCCAGTTTCACCTTGACTACCAGCAACAGCTACTTCCTGATGAGATGAGGCCCAAGCGACCTATTCGGAGATTAATAAAAAGGGGCAGTGCCATCAATTTTCTCTCTTTCGAACAGCAAGACACGGACATCTTCAGTACATCGGTTGCAGCAGAAACAGCAGCAGAAGGTGAGCACATCAGTGGAGCACTGAAGGGTTTAATCAGCCTACTGACATTTGCTTAGTGAGATACTGGTACTGCATGCATTTCAATTTGCAACAGTTAACGGATGTACTTTTTACATGCAGCTTATTGAAGACCTTCTGAGTACAACGCAGCCTACATTGCAAGACCTTGTGACAGAGCAACAGTCTGTGCAACGCAAGGTTAGTGTTATTGTATTACCTCTTCAGCACACAAATGATTAGTCAACACTCCGGTGAATGTAATTTTAATAAGACTTACTTTTTGTATCTGTTGCAGCTACTGAATCAAAGGGATGCAGATAATGATGCGTCAAGACACATGGTGGAAGACCGAATGGAAGACTGTCAAGCGCATCAAGAATGTATGGAAGTAAGTTTTGATGAAAAGATAGAGTAATATGCGAGTGTGGATAAGCATTCAATCTACGGGTTGTGTGATGGTTGTCTGAGTAATGGTGAAAATTACAAAATTGTAATGGAGTTCATTGGTACTCCCTTGAATATATTGAGTCAGGATCTCAGCGATCAAAATGCTTATGCTGTTATTGCAGAGATAGTGCAAGTAGTTTACTTTGTCATTAGTCAAGCATTGACTGATTAACACTTCTTATGTGATTGTAGGTTCAAGCAACTGATTACTATGAAGAGGTAGTCGAAGACATGGAAGTATACGCAATGGAGACTGGGATTTGCAGTCACAGTACAGTCGCATGCCAGACAAAGTTTCGCCAAAAGAAAGGTAGCAGCATAGGTATTCAAGTCAAGCTAAAGGACCTTCAAACAGTACCACACACTATGATTGATGCAGCTGTACAGGTTCCAGAAGTAGGAGTCTCACCACTGTTAGACCACACATACTTTAAAAAATCGAGGGATGTACAAACAGAATTGAGTGCGGACGTACCACAACAACACAGTTTCAATAATGCCAATCATCGCCTGAGTGAGAGTAGATGTCACAATGAAAAGGACGAAAGTTGCACTGAAGAGGCCACATGTAGCTCTAGTGCATACATTGCTGCGGAGATGACACATTGCAGTACTCCGGTCAAGCTACAAAAGGACGTCCATAACATGAGCATGCATAGCAGCTCCTCAATTTCTCAGTGGACCGATGATGTGGAAAAGGATCCAGAGTGGTTGTACACTTCTGACAACTTGTCTACGTCAGAGATTGAAGACACAGTGCTGGAACAGGATGAAGACGAGAAGATGGTAAGTGAATCAAAGTTCATTGTGTTTGAGTCCTTCCTGGATTGCGTGTTGCTAAAACTGACCTGTCCACAATGGCACACACCAGCAGTGGAACTGAGGAAAGTGAAGTTGGGATCCTATGTCTCGGTGAATGCTTCATGCATTAGTGGATATGAAGTTATGCATTGGGAAAGTCAACTTTTAATAGGACGAATGCCAGCTGGCAATCTTCTACTGGCATCATCTGTACTTTTCAGTGGAAGTACATATGCACATATAGCATGATTTAGTGCTTATCTAGGACTAGTTTTGCAGCATACTTGGACACAGCATCAGACTCGTCTGCTAGAAGATGCAATGGGTAAGGAAGTAAGGTTAGCTAGAGATGGCCGGTGTGATAGTCCAGGTTATTCTGCCAAGTACTGCTGCTACAGCATGATGGACCTGGATTCTGGATTGATTGTAGATTTCTGTCTGGAGCAGGTCTGAAGAGGTGTATCCTCGGTGGCACTGGAGAAGAAAGCTTTTAAGAAGTGCCTGAAAAACTTGATGGATAAAAATGTTAATGTCAGCCTTGTGGCGACAGACAGACATCCTGGGATAAGGTTATCGATGCGCACCGAATTTCCTAAGGTGGATCATCAGTTTGATGTGTGGCATATGACCAAAAATTTGACTAAGAAAATCACTGAAGCTGGGAAAAGGAGAGGCAAGCAAGACTTACTGCAGTGGTGCCACAGTATTTCAAATCACCTGTGGTGGTGTGCTGAAACGTGTGAAGGGGATGAAGTAGTACAAGAGGAGAAATGGTTGTCATTGCTCTACCATGTAACCTTCAAACACAGTTGGGATGACGGCAAGAAGGTTTCCTGTTGTGGACATGAAATGCCACTCATCGATGGAGATGAGACAAAGTGGCTGGAAGAAGATGATGCCTGTCACAGTGCATTGAAGAGAATTGTTGCAAGCAAATTTCTCATTAAAGACTTGAAGCACATCACCAAATTCTGCCACACTGGCGACCTCGAGGTGTTCCATGCATTACTATGCAAATATTGCCCCAAGTTTGAGCACTTTAGTTTTGCAGGAATGAAAGCAAGAATCATACTTGCCATCCTGGATCATAATGAGAACCTTCATCGTGAGCAAGCAGCGGTGAGATTCCCTAAAAAAGAAGTCGGCTGCAAAGGGAGAGCTAAGGTATCGCGTGGTGTACCCGAAAGCAAAACAGGAATGGGTAGCCAAACCAATATTTGAGAAAAGAAAGTTTGACTACATATATGACCTGATGTTGGAAGTTATAAAAGCTAAGCGAGGGATCTTGGAAACACAACCCATGTCTATACCTGACATACCAAAGAATATTGCTAGGTGTGAACGTCCTGAGAAGACTATGGTGATTGCTAGACATATTTCACGATTCGGTGAGTGTAGTAAACCTCCAGGTTGAAACAGCACATTTACTAATGTGGACTGGGTAAGTAAATTTTTTTCAACTAACCGAATTAGGACTAATATTATCCCCAGCTATTGATGGTACTACCCCTATACCATTAATAGCTCACTGCAGTTAAAGTAAATTTAACTGCTGTGGTTTTAACGACAACTAGAATATGCAAGATCACCCCTGATTGACCAGTTAAGTGACACACATTGGGATGCACCCGGGCATTCTGTACCACTTCAGAGATCTTACTGGAATTGGACCGCACGGGGCATACCTCAAATTAACCTGTTTGCCTTTTCCAACAGGAAATTAGGCTGGCATTGCAAAAGGACAAGGGAATAAAAGGCAGTGATAAGCTATGCCATCTCCACGTCTTGGCAGGGGAAATGTCTGCATGCTTTACCACCCTTCCCATTATTTCCAAATATGCAGCTGAAACTAAAGCCAGACAAAGGATACATCTTTAGGTTGACTCACTACTGGCCAAGACAGGACTGGTTCCCTCTTTGGTCAATCACACCAAGTTACCACACTCAGTGGACCAACTAAACACTGTAGTGATCAGAGATGAACAAAGGCAATCTTGCCTATTGAAGAGGAAAATATTTTCCATGAATTTTACAAAGTTTTTCGAGACACATGAAAGTGACATCCGCCTAATCCTGTATTGTGTATTAATGAATACAGACAGGTGCATAATGAGTTATAAACTGACATTTTTTTCGATATCTCTGCTTGTCGCAACCTGAATGCACCGTTATACAGACTATCTTCAGAACCTTCAGGAAAGGGGTTCTACGTTTAAGACACCATATGAAGCGGACACCTACATGGGTTGTTTAACTAGAAGTAAAAAACTACTGAACAGAGCCCCCTGTGAGAGATGTCAAAACCTCACCTAAATGTTTACACATGAAGCAATGACATTTGATGGGCAGTAACCTTGGACTGGAGGGTCTCCCATCCAGTCGATGTAATGCTTCGATGTAATGCTTTTGGTCAAGACCAATCTGTCCTTCATGGCAATGGTAATAGACCTATTCCGCAACCTCTTATCCATACTGTGGATGTTCACAGACTAATTGGGTTTTATGCCCATATCAGAGTGTGTAAAAGAGTTGAGGATTTTGTCTTTGCACCCCCTGGCTGTGTGGAAAAGTAGTGGTCATACTACACATTTCAGCCTCTTTTCTGCAAGATAATTACATTTGGCTACCTGTACCATGGAAACACATTGCATGGAAGTAGTACCGCTCACTACAGAAGATTGATGGACTCTTCAGGAGACTTAAGAATCGTGGCACCAATGATATCATTGAAGTAGCTAGTTGTTCCTTAGTTGAGACGTTAGGTAAAAAACGCAAGCAGGACAAAATCACAATGGCCAGAGCCAGATTGGACCTGGCTGTCCTCCACCTTTTCCTAGGGAAACATCTAGCAAACAATAGCCTTCTTGGTGAGCTGCGGAAGGCAACCACGTGGAATAGTACAACAGTGGAACAGGAGGACATCGAAGTTGTGTGAATTGTTACCAGAAAGATGTCCATGTCTTCCATGTTGCAGTATTTCTTCACACCCTCCCCATCCTGTGATTGTGCACTGGCTCCTGTGGGTGGCAGTGGACAGACTATGCCTTGTGTAGGCCTGGCTCCGAATGGTGATTCTGTTAGGGCTGGTCAGTGTGGACAAATTTTATAGCCCATGTTCATAGAGCTACACAAAGTGCTGAGGCACGTAGTACAGAAACATCGGAGTAGTGGCCATGATGAAGGCGAAACATAGGGAACCACGTGTCAAATAATGCAACATGGCAGAGAATGACAGGTTTACAATTTTACAAAATGATTATGTACAAACTGGATGTAAAGAGGTACAGTGAGTTGATCAGACATGCAGTGGGTGTCTCCTCCACAGGTGGTGACATAGTGTCGAAGATAATGTCCATAGATCCTGCTCCTTAAATGTGTTAAGGGTAGGTGACTGTTTGCGAGCATCTAACCAATATGACAGTTATAGGAAGGGTTAGGATGCAGGCATTATTGTCTAAACTAAGTGTAGTTGCCAAATAAGAGGATAAGAGCAAGGCCTAAGGTAAGGTTTGTAATAGAGGACATGCAAGTGGTGTCTGACAAAAGATGCAGAGGACAGGACAAAAGGCAAATGGATATGCTGTAGTGACCCCCAACAGGAACAGCCAAAGGAGTACTTCCATTGCCATTTCAATACAAATTAATCCATTGCCATTTATATACTGATTAATCCAATCTTTAATGAACAGTGTTTCTAAAGTTGGACAGACTATCAGTGAGTTAGCACATGTAAACCGTAATAACTAAGAATTGATGTTTGGTTACTTTTTGATTCATGCAACAATCACTTTGTCTCGTGTTCAATGCAATGTCTAACATGGTGCTACAATGAATTCATGTGATGTTAAATGCAGTCTACAAATGTGTTATGCATGGTTTGTGATGTGTAATGTTAAGGTTTCCTGACTTGATGAATATAGTTAACTGGATGAATGGTTCTTAAGTTGTTAATGGATGGAATCGATAAGCTATGTAAGGTAGAATTGTATTACTGACGGTGTATGGACTGGCTATTGCATGCAGTCACTGTAAATGTATCTTTTTGGCTTGAACTGTGAATGTTATGATTACAGTCCTGCACATTATGCACTTGTAAAGTGGCATGTTCAATGGAATAACAATCCTTGCATGAAATAGTGAAGCATTCAGGTATGGAGTAGCACTGAGGGAAGCAGGCAGTAAAAGTAAGGCATAGTAGTGTGTAACAAGTTGGTGCGGTTGATGAAACCCATGTAAATTTGTTGAGCAGTTGAGGCTCTGGGCAAATGCTAATATTTTATAGAATGTGTACTGGTATTGTGAAGTGATACTACATTTTTCTGAAATAGTGATGTGTATGTGTGCTGTTTGACCTTGGTTATTTTTTTTAATTCTATCGATTGGCATAACTTGTGTAAGATCTGTCATGCTGTGCAGATGTAGACCAAGAGACCACTACTCTTGTGGAATGTCTTGTATTAGCCTGGATTTGCACTAGTGGTTGTGTGAAAGATGGAGCGGTATGAAGTTGTGTATGATTCCTTTTTATTTGGAGCTTGTACAGTGTGTCTAAGGACTGGTCCTTGGTGAATAAATGTCGGCATTTAGAGTTTTTTTTTGCTGGGCAAGCGTCGCATGCATCTGGAAGCCTGTTACATGCAGGGGTGTAATGCAAGTGGTGATGTGAGTGGACCAGGCTGTAGACGGAAGTATTGTGGTGTGAGTGGACCTCTGTGATGCTGGCTACCTTGACGAGGTACAGAGGCTTTTCACAATAGTGCTGTGGGAATTGCCACTTTTGCACATTGTAAACCAAAAGCCAGCTTAATCTTGTTTGTCTTATGATGGATCAATTGACTTCTGGCACATTTTGCAAAATTAAATGGTAATTGATTACTGTAGATTTGTAAGGTCCATTAAAATGACAACTGTTTCACAGGTGACGGATCTTCATTACGCTGCAGTGTTAATGTATACAGACGTTAGAGAGAGAAATGGATCGAGCGCATACTTTGTAAATTGAGATACTGTAAAAGCAATAAATGTAGTAAAACCATGCATACTAAGCAGTGAAATTCTGAGCACTCCAACATATGATGTAGTTGCCCATTGCTGGAACTGTGAAAGTCCAACCAAAAAAGCAGACTATATAATCTCACAATTCTGAAGAGGCCTACCGATATGTAACTAAGTACAGTAATGGCTACAAAAAGTAAGATGATAAAGTTGCAGTGACCATGCGTAGACAGTAACTGCATGTTTTTGCATAAGCCGATGTCTGGCACAATTAAACAGTGCAAAAATTACAAGTGGTATGCAGTACCATCAGTGTTTTTTTTTTTTTTAAATATGGACTCAAAAAAGCATGTGGGTGCTGTCATGCAAGTCTGAAATAGTTTTTAGATAGTGTATCATTTGTTGGCCATTTAAACAGGAAGGGAAAATAAGTGGCAGATTGATGCTTTGCAAAGCAGGGATTATTGCCAGTGCTATGTAGCTTGGTTTTAAATTTGACAGGAGTAGTGCAACAAAAAAAGTCTCCCACTGTAAGGAGGAAAAGGCAGACAAGCAAACAGTACATTACTCTGGTCACCTGCTGTGATGAGCTGTCAATCACATGCATATAATGGGTCAAATTACCCTTGGCTCTTTGACAGCTAGGGAAGGTAGGTGTGAAGTGGGAGGGGAGATTCCTTGAAGAGCTAGATTTCAGCCTTCACAAAAGAAAGCAATTTAGCATTTCTAAGATGAAAGAGCTAGAAAATGCACTTTTCAATTCTGTTCTGTAGCATTTGCACTGCTTGTGTTTCAAGTGGTCATTGAAAAAGGATAACTATTTAAACAAAAGTAGGGGATTTTAAGACTGCAGTGAATGCCTGTTAAGTCAATGAAGTCACAGCAACTTAAGGCAAAACGTGGCAGATCTGATGCAATTTTTTGGAGACAAATAATGTATTCTGGGATACTTAGAGGCAGAGTAAACAGTCTGAATTTTTTCAATATGCCAGACCCCATGTGGTCAGAGTCAGAAATTGCATCTAAAAATATCTAAAAAGCTCAAAATAGTCTCAGAGTGCTGTTAAAATGTAGGAAACATCAAACCATGATGAAATTAATATGTTTTTTGAGTCTGAGGGCGCGGTTGTCCTTTAAAACAAACTTTACAATGTGTGCAGTGTAACAAGTCTAGCTATGCTCTGTACTGGAATTTGGCTTCAACATACGAGTAGCTGCACCATCTATAGCACGAAGATTAAACTGCATCTATAAACATTCTGGATTAAACAAAGGCTCATTATTCAAAAATGAACACACTGACTTGGAAAGCCCAACCAATGTGGCCATTGTAAATTGAGCATATACCAATAGAAAAAAAAAGTCTGGCCATTGAAGTAGCATTTTTATGGCCAGACTTTCTATTGGTATATGCTGAGGGTCAGACAATTTAAGAAAAATCAGGTTATGTTCTGCAAAGCAAACAGAAAAACCTAACAGATTTTCCTTATATTTTTGTATGGTCCCTCATTTTTTATTTACACATTTTTAAAGAGCAAAGTCATCTCTTTCCTCCTTTGCTTCTCCTGCACTGCAACGATAGGTTCCCATGCTTGCACAGTGCATCTAATTCCCACACGCAATACTTGCACAGTGTATCTAATTCCCACACGCAATACATCAGTCTAAGGAAGAGAACACAGGAGACCAAGTCCCTTTTACAGATGCATTTAAGAAAGGCAAGCCATTTCTTTCTTAAATAATGTAATTTTATAACAATTCACTCCTGTTTGTGGGTATATCAGTGTTTACCCACAGTTATCACTCTGGCTTTGCCCTTGTGATCAAACCACACCAACCTTGTGTAAATCCTGAAATTTAAGCAATAATCCATGACTGTGTGTGGGTTTATTTATTTTTATTTATTTAACATTTGTTGACTGGGAAAGTCCGACTAGGTTCCACAGATCCTACTTTCAGGGGAGGCCCGGGGAGAAATGCTCCAGAAGCATGTCTTTAGAATGTGGGAGGAAACCAGAGTACCTGGAAGAAACCCACGCGAACGCAAGGAGAACATGCAAACTCCACACAGAAGGCACCCCAGCCGAGAATCGAACCGGAGAACCTCTTGCTGTGAGGGGACAGCATTAACCGCTGCACCACTGTGCTGCCCACCGCCCCTGAACTGCTTAACATTCAAATGTAAGAATTCTCCTTATGTTTTCACTGTGTAGTACACCTGTACTCAAATAAGCACTTACATTAAAAGCTCTGTTTTTTTTTTTGTAAACATACTTGAGTGGTATACATACCTCTCAACTATACAGATGTTAACAGAATGCCCAAATCTTTGGTCCGTTTTTCATAAGACTGCGGTTTTCTGGCAAATTAGTGGCAAATAATTAAAGACCGAAGTTAGAAAATAATGGCAGATTTGAGTTTCAGACTTAACAGCCTTCATAAAATTCATGCTAATGCAAAACCGGTTATTCTACCAACTTTCTAAGTTTGTAAGAGTAATATTTATAGGTTCATAGGTAGGTACTAGGCTATTGGCCCAAGGGCCTACGCAAGTCTAGCCAGCAAGGTACCATAGCTTACGCCACCCAAGAAAGTTATTTTCCTGTGCCACTGTTCAGCAGAGAGACAGAAGTGATCCCCGGGGTGTATTTCCTATTTCCCATCCACTCATCAAGATTTTTCTTGAAGAGTGCTAATGGAAGAATTTTGCTTGACATAGATGGGTAGCTTGTTCCAGAGTATAGGAAGTCTCGGACAGGAATCTATCCCTCCAGCGTGTCCTGTTTATTGTGGCGACAAGGTTTAGGTCCCTAGAGCATGTAGTTGGAGGGATTGGGATTTCTTTAGGTGTAGCATGTCCAACAGCTCTGGGTGTGACATAGCTTTATACGTTAGGCAGTGATCACCTCGGAGTAGGCGATATGCTACGGAGTAAAGCTAGAGTTTTTTTGAGGCGGACAGTGTAAGGGCATTTGTTTGAGGCCAGTAATCCTCTTTGTGAGGTACTTCTGTGGCCTTTCCAGCTGCTGCAGATGTTTTGTGAGGTACATTCCAAAAGGGGCGTTGTACTCTATAATGGGTCTAATGAGTGACTAGTAGAGGGGAACAATGACCTCTTTTTTTCCTGGATGAGAACCCTTTTATGATGAGGTGTGCCACGACTTCCTGACTACTGTGGCGATGTCACTATCAAAGGAGAGACTACTGTCCACCTGGGTCCCAAGGTCTCATCACGCATTCAATGTTAAGCAGATTGCTGCCTATGTGGTAGTTCATGGGTACAGAGTTTTTACCAAAGGGGATAACACTGCACTTCTTGGCATTGAGCTTGAGGCCATGGCTCTTGACACCAGGCATCTGTCTCAGTGAGGCCCTTCTGTAGGATGTCGACCATCATTTGGGGACTTTACTATGGCTCCTAGTTTGCAGTCATATGCGAACTTTGACAGCCAGAGGCCTTCTGTGTTTGGTATCTACTTCTCTGAAGTACAGGCTAACAGGAGAGGTCCCAGGATGGAACGCTGTGGCACTCCACTCCACTTGTCACTGTCATTTGGAGTCAAGGCAACTTTTACAGTGTGGGTTCTGTCAGTGAGCCAGTTGGCAACCCATCTTGTGACGTAGGGATTTATACCTAGTTTAGTGAGTTTAGCTATAATTCCAGAATGGGGGATGGTGTTGAAAGCTTTGGTGAGGTCAAGACAGGCTGTGTGAACCACCTTACCCTCATCCACGGCTTTGGTGACTGCCTCAAAGAAGTCGATCAGGTTCAGGAGGCATGATCTGCTTTTCACAAACCCGAACTGGGTGGGATCCAGAGTTTGGAGGTTACCAATGTCTTTGTTTGCGAGTTCCATGGCCTTGCAGACCAGGCTCATCAGGCTAATAGGTCAACAATTCCCAGGATCAGTGGTGGCTCCCCTTTGTGGAGTGGGATAACTGTTGCTGTGCGCCATTCAGTGGGCACAAAGCCTGATGTGAGGCTATTATTGAACATTGTGCTTAAGTGGGGAGCCAGTTCGTTCTGAAGTTCGTGTAAAACGCAGCCTGGGATGTTGTCCAGTCCCATGGATGCTGTGTTTTCTGCTTTAGAGTATGCAGCTTTTACCTTAAGAAAATGTTGCCATTTCTGGGCCTTTGTCCCACTTTTACTTACGGATTTGTCCAGCTTTCTTGCTCCAGGAGGTGGTATGGTGGTATACATGTTCAAAAAGGTAAATTCTTTAATTTTGTACAAGGGTGTGAAAGACTTCAGACTACGCCCAAATCTTCAAGTAGAGTCAGGAATAACGCTGCAGTTAAAGGACAACTCCACCATCTCATACAGTTTCTCAACCGCTGGGTTTCTTTTCTCCCTACAATATGGTTCCAGCATTGTGTAGGTACCAGAACCTTTTTTTTTTTTTTTTTTTTTTTACAAGCAAAAGGATGTCATGTCTTACCACAACGTTCCATCTGTGTTGCTGATTTTCTTTCATTCAGCACTTCCCACCCTCCTTCCCCCGCCAAAGGCTCCTGGGGGATACTCTGGGTCCAAAATTATTATTGGTTATGGAATGCCAGGCAGCTTGGTGCAGAGAGAGAAACTACCCCCGACTGCTTCCAGAGGAAAGCAATTGGGCAGCTCTTCAGGAGCGCTGATAGGGACCTAGGGATTCACTCTCTGGGCAGCCTTGATTATGTGGACCCCCTCTGCCTCGGTAGGAGCGTCTTCCAGAACCGTTACCCCCTCTGGACCTGGGAGGGTCACATGTGGCATGGAAAGGACACCAAGTTTTTTTGTACCACATTTTACCACTCCTCTGGTTCCTGGAAAAGGAATGTTGAAGATTGGAAAAACTTAGACCTATGGCAGACAAGGTCTTACCGTCCGGCTCGCACCTGGCCACAGTGTCCTTCATCTTGGGGCCAAAAAGGAAATATGCTTTGAAGGAGCAATCAGGAAGGAAGACTTTAAAGGGTCCGTGAAGTCAGAGGCACATCCAGGCATGGCGTCTCATAACTATGTCTGAGCGCACAGCTCTAGCCGCCCTTCAGTTGAATGTTGAAAGCAACCTCATGGACGAATTGGAGATAAAGTTGCCTTGCAGCTCGCAACCCTGGACTCTTATCCCTTACCTTGTCAGACACCAGTCCTGTGAGTTTTCCAGAGAGTTTGGAACACAAGTCTCTTTGGAGAGTAATTACTTGACGTGAATGTTTGATTTAAAACTCTTGATATGGCAGTCAGAATTGTGAATGGACAGACTAGAAATAGTGACACAAGTTGTGAATTTTCAAATTGGAAGTCCATTTTTGTGGGTTATGCAGATATGTGATATGCAGTATTTTTTTTTAACCTGACCTACCATGAGAAACTATGGTTTAATCTGTAATCTGAAAGGACCACCATACTAGATACACTGCTGATATTTTGACATCACCCACACTACTAAATCCTAGTTGTCAGTTGACTACGGGTCAGGTGGTCAGACGTGACACAGGGACAGACAAAAGGTTTATCCACAAGAACGTATGCTTCAAGTATTCTGCTCAGCTGAGCTCGACAGTTCATGAGTTTCAAATCCTTCAGAAGAGAATGCATTAAGCAGCAACATGAAGTTTCTAAATCTTGGAATTATTTTCCTTCAGAAGAGAATACATTAAGCAGCAACATGAAGTTTCTAAATCTTGGAATTCTTTTGCTGGTTAATTTAATGTACAACTTTTACCGAAATCTTCAATATAGAGAAGCCCTTTCAAAACCTACAGATCTAAAAGTTATGAATTTGCACTACTATGAAAGAAAGAAAGTACAGTTTTGTACCTACCATAAATGTAGATGTTAGAGTGTATACCCTGCTGCAGTCATCACACTTGGGTTATCCTGTCGTCAGGCGGTCTCGCAGTCAGCCCGAATTCCAAAGTCTTGGTCCGGCGTCGGTTGCTGTCGCTTCTTCCCTGACTTCAGTGCGCCAGGGGTATACAAGAGGCATCAGACGCCATTTTCTTCAGTTTTTCTTGCCCCAGATGTCAGGTGCCCCCCAAAAGGTGGTCAGTAGATGGTACCAATAATAAAAGTTTAGCACAAACAAAACATCCCTCCAGCTATAAGCAAATACACCACAAAGGTTGTTATCAGATTTTAAGGTATTGAAAGGTTTCAGTTAGGTCAGAGGGGATGGAGGGAGGGTAACTTGGACTGCAGCAGGGTATACACTCGAACATCTACATTTATGGTAGGTACAAAACTGTACTATGTTCATCGTGTTACCCTGCTGCAGTCATCACACTTGGGTTGAATCCCAAAGCTAAGGATGGGAGGTGGAGTCAAACAGTGTTAGAGGAGGCTAGAAGGCCCTGCAAAACTGCAGTGGTGAAGCCAGCTCTAGTCTTAGAGTAAAGTGGTAAGTGATGGTGTTTGGTGAAGGTGTGTACTGAACTCCAAGTTGCAGCTTCCAGAATATTCTTGGTTGGCACCCCCCTGAGGAAGGCTGTAGATGTAGCAGCTGCCCTGGTGGAGTGGGGCCTTATGCTTGCAGGAACTGGTTTTCCATGATGGGTGTAGCAAAAACGTATGCAATGTCCTATCCATTTGGAAATGGTCTGTTTTGAGATAGCCTTACTCTGTGATGCTGTAGCATAGGATACAAAAAGCTGGTCAGATTTTCTGAAAACCTTAGTTTTATCCAAGTAGTAACGTAGTTGCCTGTGAATGTCCAAGGAGTGCAGGAGTCTCTCCTTTGTTCTGTGGATTTGGGAAGAAGGTGGGTAAATGGATGGTTTGATTTAGAGCCACACTGGATACCACCTTTGGCATAAAGGAGGGGTTAGTTCGTAGAGAAACTCTGTCTTGATGAAAAATGAGGAAAGGCTCTACTGCCATTAGTGCCTGTAGCTCCGAGACTCTTCTGGCTGAAGTAATTGCTAGCAGCAGGGCAGTCTTCCATGATATAAACTGTAAATCAGCTGAGAAAGCTGGCTCAAAAGGTGGCAGCGTTTTTCCAGAACAAAGTTGAGGTCCCGAGTTGGTGTTGGTGCTCTCCTGGGAGGCCTAATGTTTTTGGCCCATCTGAGGTACTGCCTTAGAAATGGGTGTGAAAATAAGGGAGGATCCGTGTTGTAGTGAGCTGAAATAGCTGAGGCGTGGATTTTAATAGATGAAAAGGAAAGTCCTTTGTGTAACATCTCAGCTAAATATTGTAGAATCTGAAGTATGTCCGGCTCAAGGGTATTTTGGCCTTTAGCATGGTTCCAGGCGCAAAATCTTTTCCATTTGTCTGAGTAGGCTTTCCTGGTGAAGGGCCTCCTAGCCTCCAGAATGACATCCATAACAGCTTGTGAAAGAGGAGCTGGCTGGTTGCTCAGGTGATGTGCCATGCAGCCAAATTTAAGGTTTTGAGCTGGCTGTGTAGAATCTGGCTGTCTGGCTGTGTGAGCAGATGAGGGATTTGTGGCAAAATCCATGGTGAGCCATGTTCCTTAGTAGTGGGTACCAGTGCTTGCGTGGCCAGTCTGGGGCAATGAGTATCATTCGGGGTCTCTCTATCCTGACTTTCAGCAGCACCTTTGTGAGAAGAGGCAATGGAGGAAAGGCATATACTGTCATTTTCCAACTGAATGAGAGGGCGTCCACTTTCCAAGCTTGATGGTGGAATGTCCTTGTGCAGAATTTTGATAGCTGATATAGTTTTGGGGGTCTATGTCTGGGCGCCCCCATTTTTGAGTTATCATTGCAAATACTTGTGGATCCAATTTCCACTCGTGGGGATCCATGATGTTCCTGCTTAGGTAGTCTGCCAATGTGTTCTTTTTTCCTGGCAGGAATTGTGCTTGTAATTGAACTTGGTAAGCCAGTGCTGTGTTCCACAAGGTCATTGCTTGCCTGCAGAGGGTAGGAGTGTGTACCCCCTTGCTTATATACCACATTACTGTGGTGTTGTCTGTCCTTATTATAAGCTGTCCTGGATGTAAGCTTTCTGTACAGCTAGCATTTCTTTTTGATTGATGTGCAGATTCCTTTGATCTGCAGTCCATATGCCTTGAATGCACTGTCCTGCCATGTGTGCCCCCAGGCGTAGTCGGATGCATCTGTTGTCATAGTTTGCCTGGCTGGGGGTAAGGTGAAAGGCTGACCCTTGTTGAGGTGACATGCCTGTGACCACCAGAGAAACTCCTGTTGAAGGCAGGGAATGAGAGGTATCATTGTTTCCAAGCTGTGGCTGTGTTGAGTCCATACGCTTTTCAGGTACCATTGTAATTTCCTCATATGCAGTTCTGCAAATGGTATTAGTAGTATGCAAGATGCCATGAAGCCCAAGGCCTGCAGAATTTTTCTTGCAGGGAATTGGGTCTTTGCTGCCATTACTTTGAAGTATTGAGTTAGTTGGTAGTTGTTTATCTGGCGTCAGATAAGCCATCTGGGCCGTTTTATTCAAGCTGGCACCCAGGAATGTCACATTTTGTGAGGGCACTAGTTTTGATTTCTTCTCGTTTACTGTGTACCCTAGGCAACTTAGGTGTTTTACAAAAGCCAGATGTTGTAAGAGAGTGTCCTTGCTTTCTGCTTGGATGAGGCAGTCGTCCAGGTATGGGTATATTTGAATTCCTCTTTGTCTGCAGTATGCAATTACTGGTGCCAGGCACTTTGTGAAGACCCTGGGCGCAGTAGATAAGCCAAAGGGCAGTGCAGAGAATTGGTAATGGGTTGAACCTGCAATGAAACGGAGGTATCTTCTGCAATTTTGTCTGATAGGGACATGCAGGTAAGCCTCCTTGAGGTCCAACGTTACTAGCCAAGCCTTCTTGCCCAACATGGGAAGAAGCTGCTGTAGTGTTAGCATCTTGAATTTGGGTACTTGCAAGTAGGTGTTTAGAATAGAAAGGTCCAGAATGGGTCTCCATGCATTGTCCTTTCTGGGGACTAGAAAGAGCCTTGAGTAAAATCATTGGCCTTGCTCCTGTGTTGGTACCAGTTGAATGGCTCATGTCCATGAGAGCTGTAAATTTGTGTTTGAGCCTCTGCCCATTGATTTTGTGGCAGGTTTGGCATTCCTTTTAGTCTTGGCAAAGTGTGGGAATGGAATCTGTATCCTTGAGAGATAATGTCTAGGACCCATTTGTCCTTTGTGATGATGTCCCAGTTGTCTGCAAAATGTGCTAATTTTCCTCCCAAGGGAGCTGCCAAGAGAGCTTTGCTTGGCAGTTTTAGTTTTAAGTCATTGTGTTTGTCTTCTAGTAGTTTGGGGCCTGTCTTCTCCTACCCTCTGTGTTGCAATGCCCCATTGGCGAGGTTTGTAAGGGATTTGAGCTTGACCTCTGCCCCCTGGGCGTCTGTATTTACCCCTCTGTGGTCTGTCAGAAGCTGGAAAGGACCAATTTTTTGTTGGCCAATTTCTGCTGAAGCGTGGGGGTTGTACCTGTAAGAAATATTTGACCGTCTGCAGAGATTTTGCCTTATCCTCCATTTTCTTTAAAACCTCTTCTGTTTTAACCCCAAATAAGACATCCTGCTGTAAGGGTGCATCTAGTAACTTTGCTTTAACATGATCAGGCAGAGTTTGTTCCTTTAACCAAGCATGCCTACGTATAACAGACCCAGTAACAGCTGCTCTACAGGAAGCTTCCAAGGAATCAAATCCACATTGTAAAGTATGTTTGCCCACCTGTTCAGCTGCATGCAACAGATCCTGCATTTCCTTGAATTCAGACTGTTGAGGGTGCGTGCTCATCTTTTGTTTTATTTGAGACATTAGGAATTGCTGGTATTTCAGCATGTGAAATTGACAATTTAGTGCTCTCATAGCTAGAGTAGCTGAGGTGTAAACCTTCTTCCCCCACCTATCTAGTGCTTGGAGTCCCTTTCAGAGGGTACAGGATTTTTAGCCATAGAAGCCTTAGCCCCTTTGGGACCCTGGGAGATTGTCTCTGGGTCAGCAGCAGGGCTTTTGTAAAGGAATGTGTGTGTGTCAGGCACTCTAACATCTGTCTGGTTTGGCTGGAGCAGGAGGCAGAGAATCTGGATTTAGACTAGATTCTAAGTAAACATAATCCACAATGTCTAAAACTGGAGGAATAGCAAGTGGTCTGTGCTGGGGGAGTAACAGGAACTCTCGGAGCCTTTTGAGTCGGAGTAGTCCTGACCTTCCCAGTGGAAGCGTTCCCTCATGGTATGTAAGGTTTCCCCAAAGGAATAGTCTTCAGGTGGAGAAGCTGAGGGAATGGAATCTTCAGCATCAGAATCTTCATAAGGGGGAAATGAGTAATCCTGTTCCTCAGAGGAGCCTGAGGAGATAAGACACTTGATCAGAGGAGGCATAATTCTCCGCTTGTCTAGACCTTTTGTCCGGGGGGGGGGGTGTTGGGAACCCCTGATTAAAGAAATCAAATCTTCAGCCATTTTAAGCATCTGTTTCTTAGGCATGGGTCCTTGAACTGGGGACAGTTGTGCAGTCTTTTTTGGTTTTAGAGGAGTCTTAAGCTTAGCATAAGATTTTATGGTGAGAGTAGTCTGTCTGAAGACACCTTCTGTAACCGAAGGTGTTTCCACAGCACCGGCTTCCCCATCTGCAATGCTGTCGGTAGGGCCTACAGAAAATAGCTGCGTCAGCCTAGAACTCACTGCTTGAGATTCTGAAGCGGTCTGGGGTTCCAATTCTGCAGTCGTCAGGGGCTGCGTAGGCGCCTCACTGAAAACCGGAGAACCGGCGACTGTCCCAGCCGAGGCCTCCGAGTCTGGCTTGGATCTAGGCTGCCTGTCCTTATCTTTGCATTTTTTATGCACGCCGGTAGTCGGTTGCTCCGACGGCATAGTGTAATTAAATTTCCTATCGAAGTAGTATCGTGCGAAATCAAAGCATCGCTTTATAGTTCGCTTATTGAACCTAGCACAAAACCGACAACCAGTGACGTCGTGGTCTGGGCCTAGGCAAGGTATACAATAAGAATAAAAGTCCTTATGAGGTATTTGCTTCCCACAAGAAATGCAATTGTTAACTTTTTCTGACATCGGACTGAGGCAAGAAAAGGTTCCCCAACAGGGTACTTGGCTTTGAAGACTTCAGACTGAAATTCGATTCGAAAATCTCAGGTGTCGGCCGACCGGCACTTGCGAACTGCTTCGGGCACCGCGCGGCAAGAAAGACTGAAGAAAATGGCGTCTGATGCCTCATATACCCCTGGCACACTGACGTCAGGGAAGAAGCGACAGCAACTGACGCCGGACCAAGACTTTGGAATTCGGGCCGACTGCGGGACCGCCTGACGACAGGATAACCCAAGTGTGATGACTACAGCAGGGTAACACGATGAACATCTAAGTTTTGCAATAAACCATGGAGGGGGGGCACTCTCTCACCTGACACTCCATTACTCAGAGCTTTTGCCTATCTTCAGCCACTCACAGCTCCAGAATGTGTTCAGCTGCAACGTCACCTTGTCCTTCACAGGAATCAAGCCACAAACATAGACTTTCAGCTATTCACAGTCCCCAAACACTGTTCTCCTTCATGACACCAATTATTTTTTTACATCAGTTTCACCTTCACATAGTCTCCCCTTTCCTTCTACCCACTTTGCAAACCTTTGCATATTCTTTACAAGGCACTCAAGAGGGGGAAAAAGAAATGTCATTCCTCTTTCAGTGAAAGGCTGCTTCCTTGGAGATTTTTGGAATCTGCCACTTCATATAAAAGTTCACCTCCTTTAGGATTAATAATTACCCCCCAATCTAAAATTCCTTTTCATTGCATTGTTAGGTTACGAATACTAACTGCCATTCCCATTAGAAACTTCAACAAATGCAGAAAGTAAAGGACTTAATGCAGTTAAACATCATAGTTATTTGCTGCCCACACCTATAACTCCCCACTCTATCCCTGCTCCATTCAAGAACAGTGCCTTGTACCTCTCTTCCTCAATTAGCAAACATTGTGCACAGACACACCCCTATTTTTTTTTGACTCCCATTCAGTTACTAGTCATACAAGTCTATTGGAACCTTAAACACATTTGTAGGAAATCACACTGTGCAGTTCCAAGTAAGCCAAGCGCTACATACAGTCATCTGTTCCTTTTCAGATGTTACTTTTGAAGGCAACTAAAAACTTGAAAATGTATTACTAACGGAAAAACAGAGAACAAATGATACACTCCCACCACCCACTTAGTTATCAAACTTGCCTGCAAGAAAAGCTGCTCAACTTCGTGTGAGCAGGACTTCTATTAGCACAACCAAAGTATCAAGTTATCTGGGCTCAGTTATCATCCCTTGGTCCCTGCAATTTTGACAGCACTTCATTTAACCAGTACTTTCCATTCTCAATCCCCAACCTCCCCATTCTCAATCCCCAGCCTCCCCATAATAAAGTACATATCCTCCATATATGAAACAGGAAATCCAAATTGGTGTACATCTTCAGCTTTATTAGCTGCATTACTTCTTGTACCTGGTGTACATTAACACAGACCCTCTAGTTAAGGGCTCAGCGATGATCAATTTTTGACTTGGTAGAAAACGTTAACTGTTCTCAGCCCAATGGGCATAAGAAAGTCATCCAGGCCACTGTGCTAGCCCACTGTACGAAATACACAATGCATAACCAAACATCTTAGGATGCCAGTTTACTTGTGGCATATATTCCAGTTTACTTGTGGCATATATTTAACTTATCAAAATTAAAATTTCCTCTGGAACAAATAGAACAGGCCTCACGAAACTCGACTCTTCCCACAGTTACCAAAGTCCAAGTCATTTCTAAAGATTTCTGCCATCAAAAAGTCAAAGACGATCTAGAATAAAAAACTGCTGCAGTACTGTCACTTTAAATACCTACTACCATGAATAAAATGCACACTCTTACAGTAACAGGGATTACTGCCATTTCAGCCATAACAAAAAACTAAATTAAAAAATTACAAGCGCAATACTAAAGGAAAAAGCCCTCTAACCTTCCAATAAAAAGACAGACAACTAGATCCTGCTTTTCAAGGACAGCCAAGAGAGGATGTAGAATTTAGACAAGGCTATAGTGCACCCTCAATCCTAGATTAAACCAGAATCATACACTTCGGGTTATAGGTGCCAGCTCGAAAGTGAAACCTAGTCTGGTAGTTTTGCTTGTGGAGAAAAGAATTACCAAGAATAGTAGAGTCTCGATTATCCGAAACAATTATCCAGATCCAGTCTTCCAAAGATTTTGGGTAAGAAAAATTCAAAGTCTGAATATGTAAACGTTACATGTATTAGCTCTTGCATGTTCTTTAAACTTGCAGCCTGCTTGTGTGTGAAAAATATTCTTTACTGCCCACTGGACTTGCTGATTGGTTGAAAAGTGTACGACTGCAGAAAATAAAGATTTCAGAAGTTTTTTTTTTATCCAGTTCAATGTAGGTTTGATTATCCAAACTACTCTTGGTCCCAAATTAGTTTGGATAATAGACTCTCCATTGTATAACCACCACTTTTATTCTACAGTCTGCTTTTCTGGCTTATTGACTCAACTCTTCTTACTCGCACAATACTCTTGATCAGGTGTTATCACCTCATTTCTCAGTTTGCCTCTGCTCCCCCAGAAGACCCACACCATTTCTCAATGATCCAAAAAAACTGGCTAGAATATGAAACAGACCTTTACTGCCTACCTTTAAGTTCTCACTTGGTTTTTGCCATCCTGACAAAACGACCTCTGGACACTCACTCAAATGGTACTGCTCTGGCACTCTCACCACCTCACAATGCCTCTGCACACCTCCCTACCATATCAAAACTTGTGCCAGATGGAGTGGTAGATTTGTCCCATCTCCAACCCAATCACTAAGACTGCAATCTTGACAGACCCTCCAGGATTAACCTTTTAGCTACCAAATCATCATAATATGCCACATATCTGTATTAAATCAAGCCACACTGCACAATATTTAAGGTCTTTACCTCATAGATACGAGTTTGATTTGGACCCCGTATGCAGACTCGTAAGCAAATATTAGGCTGATTTATAGGTCAGGGTTGGCTGGATGGTTAAAATGCTGTCCTCACCAACACAAAGTACAGAGTTTGATGCTTACCTCTGGTCACTGTCTGGATCTTGACCAGGTGGTGCAATAGCCTGCCGACGGATTTCCCAGTATTTGCCTATGAAGTTAAGTTTCACAGGTATTTCACTGTCACAGGCTAGCATGTTACATTTTAAGGGACTGAGGATTGGCATAAGACTTCAAGTTTCAGGTTTCAAAACAAGTCTGCTTAGTAGTATGGTCGGGTCTATATCAGAACATCGAAGTATTAAAACTTCGAATGTTCTGATATCGAACACTATTCAGCGAACGCTAAGAATAGCGAAACTGCAGAACTGTGAATTCTTTCCTCGGTAAAGAATTTTGTTGGCAGTTTCTGTGGTTTCGCTATTCTTAGCGCTGTGGTGGAAAGTTAAGGGTTGGGTTCAGGTAAGTGTGTGATTGTACGTTAGGGTACGGTTAAGTGAGTTAGGAGTGTGCGAAAGTGACAGCCTTTAGGGTTAGGGATGGTTTAAGTGAGTTAGGGTGTGGGTTAGGCGAGTGTGCGATAGTGATGGACCTTAGGGTTAAGGTAAGTGGGTAGATAGTAGTGTATGTTTAGTTTAGTGTAGCGTTTAGATGTAGGAATTTAAGTGTGTGTTTGCCGTTTGTTTGATGTGCTTGTGTTGTGTGCGTTTCGGAGCAGCAATTTTTTCCATGGGGAAAAAATTTGCTGTTCTGAATGTTCGATAGTTTCATGTTTAGATGTTTTGGGGCCGATGAAATAGCGTTCGCTATTTTCTTCTTTTCGATAACGTGATCCCATCCAGATGATCTGAAACTAACCACTTGGTTACTCCACTTCCAATGAGGGCCGAAACTCCTGGGCTTTCTTCCTCAGTCACAAACATTTTGATTGTGGGACAAGTGTCCACTAGGAAATTGTACAATAGTAAGTCGAAGAGATTCTCCATTTGGGCTCATAAGAACAATTTAGATTTTTTTACAGCCCCAGTTCCTGCCGTGTTGGACTTCCTGGTATATATTTTTCGTAACTGGGCTAGTTTTTCAACGGTGAAAGTGCAACTGGTGGCCATTTCCAGTTTTCATATAGGGGAAAATTCCTTCTCTCTCTGGCTTCATCCAAGTTGTAAAAGGCCTTTTTAAAAAGGTACTTTTCTTCTTCCTCCCACTATTATGCGCTTCCCTGGAAATCTCACCTTGGTTTTACAGGTTTTATAGTCTCCCCCCGAACCTCCTCCTAATTTTTTTTTATTTCCTTTTAACTGGGTATTTGAGGAGACATTTATTATTTGAAGGAATGAAAGGACATAGAGGGCGAGATCTTTCATGGCTTGAAAAGCTAGATGCAGTTCACTGTGGAGGGTTCCATAAGAGAATGAGTACACAGAGAGAGTAGGCAGTCTTTCTAGATAATTAAAGTGTCTTGAAGCCATTGGTCTTTTTTAGTTAGGAATATTTGAGGTCTGTCAAGTTGACTGATATGTTTAGGCAAACACTCCAAAAGGGATAATACATTCAATATGTTTTTGATGGGTGATGGAAGTTAAGGCTTGTTTGGATCTAGAGGAGATGCCTTTGGAAATTTAAATAAGAGACGGAAGGCTTTCTGATCCACTATGGAGACATGGTACTCCAAAGATATTCATAAGAGTGAGTGCAAGTCTTTGCAACAGTGTCTGATTGGAGGGATTTGTTGCCTGTGTAGTATGATGTAGAAATGTGTTTATCAAAATGAAATGCAGTTGATTTTGTTTCACATTTAGTTTGACACCATTGTCCTTTCCCCGAGTTGTTAATATAGTCTAACCCATGTTGAAGCATTTATGAGTCAGTGGAAGATCAAAACACAATTTAAGTAATCTCCAGACTCTGGTAACTATAAGCCAGGGGTGTTGGCTTGAAGGTCAGAGAAACTGATGCCATACAGGAGATGGAACAACACTGAGCCTTGTAGTATCCCACTAGTCACATTTCTGCTTTCAGAAGTGGCACCTATGACTGAAAACTAATTGGGTTATGTTCAGTCAACTAGTTCGCTATCCTACAACATGTGGACTTGTATTCAGATTGACAAATCTGTCCATAATGTCTGCATGTGGAATAGTGTCACAGGGCTTGGTCAGGTCAAGCTATGCTTTATGTACTGCATAACTACTATCCAGTACCTGTGTGACTTTTTCAAATAAATGAATGAAGTTAAATAGGTAGGACCGGCCTTTGACAAAGTTGGGTTAATGAGGGTCCAGGGTTAGAGATTTTCAATGTCTGGGTTAATGAGGCCTAAGATAATGCATTCTATTGTTTTACATACGAGATTAGTGAAGCTAATAGATCCTCGATTATCAAGGGCCATGTTTTGGACCAGCATTGTATAACAGCAGTACAGTGGTTGCTTTCTAGGCTTTTTGAAAGGAGAGGCTTAGGTTACACGGTTCATTTAGGCCATAAATGATACCGGTACTCAGGCAATCTGGTATATTCTCAGGGTTTGTAGATGAGGCATTCTTCCGCCTTGATGGGACTGCTGCATATCCGCAAGTCAAACTCCACTCGAGCAACCCGTACGCAACTTCAACCTGGTCTGTGATATCAGTAGGACTTGTTGGTGGGACAGATTTGTGTCCCAGAGTCTCCCTCATCTGTAGAATAGACTCCCCCTCTCCATGTCAAGCAGAGTACCTCATTATCCCATGTCAAGCAGAGTACCTCATTATCCCTTTTTAAGTGCAACCTGGATAACTGGATGGGAAACAGAAAATACACCCCTGGGATTCCACCTGTGTCCCTGCTGGAAACGGGCTTTGGGTGGTGACTTGTCTAAACACGGGCTAAACTATTGGCTAGGCTTATAAGGGCCTCAGGGCCAATAGCCTATTAACCTCCTATGGTCTGCTTGGTGTCTGCAGCACCTTCCAAAGAAACTGGAGTGCATACAGTATTATATAAAAGCTTAAAGTTTAAGCTAAACACTGAGCTATTTAGGTCATTTTAAAACTCAGCATGGTGGAAATGCAACCGAAACAAACTAATATTAGTACAGCAGTGGTAAGAGCAGGGTTACAACTCCAGTAATGTATAACAAATTAACACAAATCACAACTAGATGCGATACAAGAATTTAAGCAGTAACAAGAGTACCTAGGAATGTATTTACAGCATGTACAACTGCTGGGCATGGAATGCAAAGGACAGTAAAGCATGGGTCAAATGGGGCATGGAATGCAAAATGCATTAAGGCACGAGGCAAGAAAGGAAGGGGGGCAGGGAGATTTATCCTATTCAGGAGATCTGGGCAGTACTATAGGAGTCTGGGAATATGTTTACTGGAAAGGCAGGGTGCATCCATCTGATGAAGCACCATGTGGACACAGGTCTCTGTGGTAATGGGCTCCTTATATTGTATCTTAGCAATTTAGACATCCCTGAGAATGCTGGATTCGGGGTGTAATCCCAGATTCCAGTAATTTACTTCTGTTTTAACATGCGTTATGACAGAACACAAGCCAATATAATGCTTTTTCTTTGATACACAGTTAAGTAACAGCATATGTTCCTGATAGCAAAGTACCTTAATGCAGGAAGCCAGCATGCAGGGGGGGGGTTTGTAGGTGGGAAGATCAGAGAATCCCAATCAAAAAATGGTTAAAAGTGGGCCCCGCAATTGTCAAGGTCAGCCCAATACCCCAGAACTCCGTAACAGCAAGGTGGCAAAAACTAATTCTGAAAAAAAAGCAGTACCAATTACAAGAATACGCACACATACGTGGCACATATACCTACAGGCAATTTGTGGGGTTGCCAATTTACCTACAATACACTGGGAAAACCCATGTGAACAAGGGGACTAATACATCTACTTGAACTTTTTAACCACCCATAAGATGACGTTTCCAGATGGTCAAAGCCCTGCCTTAAAGTTAAGGCTACTCTGGGTTAACAGCTTTCGCTTGCTTATAAAATCAGTCTCTTCCAAGTTGTATACCTTACACATCCTGTACCAACGTCACTACAGAATTTTCTTTTCTATTCTGCTGTTGCCGATTGATGGGGGTCTGCCATGCAGAGAGATTCTCTGCATCTCCAACATTTTTATATTAAAAATTGTCCCTTCATGGGGAAGAGGAATTATGCAGAAGACTGTTTCATGGCTGCTGAGCTTAATAAATTGGACCTGACTAAATCTGCCTTTGAGGACTCCCAACACATAACCCACTTTTAATAAAGCTTTTCAAGCAAATCGGACCTCTTTTGCATGCTATGACTACACTGTCACTATAAATGCTCAAAGACATGTCCTCAATGTTCTAGACACAGAGAATCAAACGAGTCATAATAAAAGTGACAGTACCATTAGTGCAAAGTCAAGTCTGCCACCAACTTTTTGCCTCCTGCTGCTGCTCAGCAGTTAGTGCCTCTCCATGATCGCCAGTTCTACCTACTCTTGACCTCCCACAAAGCAACTCTGATAAGGGTAAAGGCAGGCAAGAAAATTTAAGATGTACTGGGTACGCCTCAAACTGCCACAGGAGTGTTTCTTCAACTTTATATTCCACCCATGCCCCATAACATCCAGCGTGCTGGGAGTGAAATGGACAGACCATGCCAATGTGCATCACTTCCACAAAAACAAGTCAGCAAGCCACTCCATCCCCAGAATCACTATGGTAGAGTCCCCCAGTCTCTCTCTCTCCGAGAAACTCTAAACCACATTGGGTGCTCTGTACATGTGCTCTGCACCTCAAACACCACAGTCAGTCAAAATCAAGTTGATTGCATCAGTCAATTAGGATTTACCCCTCTACACTACAACACAGACTAACATAATTTAGTTTTTGGAGGTAATCATACATTAGACATTAAAGCAAGAGAATTAAAGTAACCTGTGTACAGAACTTGTTCCAAGTGAGCAACAACAGCCTCCCATAAAATACAAGGCAAATTAAAATGCCACAAGGAATTTTACTTTTTGCCCCTTTTGACACCTCATTCACAAACAGCAAAAATGAATGGGCAACACAAGGGCCAAGGTAACTTAAAAACATTTAGTGATCAAATACATACTAGATTAATGCTAACATGTTTTATGATGAACACACATTATCCACTGAACATTACAAATTTTAGGGCTGCACCAACACCACCTACCGAGAAATGGGCAACTGCCAATGACAGACATCTTTCCTGGAAGACAGCATGCTGTACAAAGAGAGGTGGGTTAACAGTACAAAGACAATATTTAAATTCAACTCTGAACAGTCCTGCAATACACATTAAGGGCAGTTGCTTACTGCAAAAGGCAGTGCCTGTAAAACGAAAGTTTCTGCTGCTGTAAATGAACATGTTGCACGACACTGCTTGGGATATTGCTCATGCATGCATCAACTAGTCAGAGGTCAGAATTCCATGCACACCTTTGGGATGCCTAAACTCTTATCATCCCAACTTAGTGCACAAGTCACATTACCACAGTACTTTGAACAAAGCATTCACCTTGTAATTAGTGACATATTTGAATCACCACTATTAACTGTTTGTATGAGCGACCTCATCAGCTAATGTAAAATGTTCTGTCTAGCTTAAAAAGCAGTAAAAAAAACTACACTAAAGTAGGGATAATCAAATTCTGCTGAGAACAAAACTCTAATAGGTGTTGCATATTCAGAACATTCCAAAACGGGGATTTGTAATATAAAAATTACTACCCTGGCATAAAAGGTTAAACCTGCTAAATGAGGCACACATTTGTAACTTGAATGTTTAAAACCTGTCACCTGAACACAAGTGTGTAAAAATATTTGCACAAACGTCTTTAGATGGTGGGCCACATTCATAACAGCAAAGCACTCCTACACCAAGTTTAAACTAGTCTTTTCCTAACTAATTATGGGGGACACTCACCTTTAACAGTTTTTCCTGCAACTCTTGCAAGACTGCAATCTGATCTACATTATTAAGAAGCTGCCTCCACCCTGCTAGTCAAGACCCCCCCCCAACAGCTCCACAAAAAATATAAGTTCTATCCAGTTGGACCACCCAACTAAACAAAAGCAAATTACTACTTTTAATTCAACTTTTAGGAAAATGGCTGCCCCTTTAAGCACGTATCTATATTCATTCACAAATCATGAATTGAATTAACAGCTAGTTAAGTGCCTATCCTGGAATTTACTTATAGCAAAGCAGTGAATATGATTCTGAAACAGTATTCTAACCCATTACAGGATGAGGATGCACACATATGCAGCATGCATACCTATAGCATTATTTGTAAGACTTGCCAATTTACCTACAACACAGAAAGCTCAGGTGGACAAGGAGTTAATGCAGCTTATTCAGCAAATTAGCAGTAGCATTAATGCAGCTTATTCAAGCCTGTTGCCTGCTTTTTGTATCCTGCAACTGATTACCTGCAGACTCAAGTATCTCTCAATTGCCAGTTCTACTAGATGCTCCTGTTCCACCTCAGACTAACTGTGATAAGGGACAGACATAAGACATTAAAGTGTCCTGGGCGCATGCTGTACTGCCGCTGGGAATGCTTTCTAAATTTTAATTATCCCATCCATGCCCCGGAACACTCCACAGGCAGTACACAGAAAGACCAAACCACAAAATTCCTTATTACTTTTACAGGAGCAGATACTAACTAGCCCCAAGAAATATTTTAAAATAGTTTTCCCAGCCTCTGCCAGAGAAATCCAACTGCATAATCTATACCATGCACTTGCCCCAGACAGGCATACTCACCCCTGCCAGCACCTCAGATTCTTCACTCACCACTAGTGATTCTTGACTCACTACTAGTGACAACTGAAGACCCACTCAGGGTTTCTCCCTACATCACGGCATCGGCTACCAGAATCCAGTCTTTTGTGAAGTCACAACATTGATAAACTGAAGCCAGGTCTTTAAATATATCACATTATGAAAAAAGTAGCCTATATATACATAATTTGTCCCAAGTGAACAAGAGCCTTTAGATGGGAAATCTAAGGTATTTTAAAATGCCACAAGGAATTTTAATTTTTGCCCCTTCTGACACCACATTCACCAACAGCAAAAATGAATGGGCAACACAGGGGCCAATTTAACATCAAAACCTACATACTTTACGACAGACATTATCAAGCAAACATTACAAAGTTCACTGCTGTAGCACTTCTGTTCAAACCTCAACTGTGAATGAAGTGTACAAGGAGGGAGTGGGTGGGTTAACAAAACAGTACGACGACATTAAAAAATTCAACTCTGAACATTCTGGCAAGACCACATCTAGGGCAGCTGTTTGATGATGCAAAAGCCAAGTATATCAACTAGTCTGAGATCAGAATTCCATGCACATCTTTGGGGTGCCTAATCCCCCTTTACCCCTACTTAAATGTACTAGCCACATGAGCACAGTACTTTAGACCAAGTATTTACCTTGTCACTAGTGGCACTTAATATTGGCAGTTCAAAATAATGCAGTTTTACCACCTCATTAACGACTATAGCACAACTCATGTCTAGCTTAAGAGGCAATTCAAAAAAAATAAAATTTAAGATAGTGGGGAAAAAAGCAGAGCCCAACAGAAATAGGCACCATATAGTCAATATTCTAAAAAGGGAGCAAAAAAAAAAAATATATACACCACCTGCCAAATGGGGTACATTTAAGTTTTCCAAACAAACAGAAGCAGGTAAAAATTATAGTGTAAATTAAAATGCTTTTTTTCAATACTGTGTGTACAGTGAAAGGAAATGTGCAAGGCCAAACAGCAGTTTTCAAAATAATATGCTTGCTTTGCAAGGACAGTTATGTTCAGCTTAGATATTAATAACATATAGCTGTGGGCATTACTTAAAATGCATCCTGTTATAGAAAAAAAAAAAGACTTTCTTGGCTTTCAGATGTAGAAATAAATAACGCAGACAGGTCAAGTGATAAAGATGACCTGGAGACTTTTGTGAAGTCTTCAGATACAGCAAGGACCAGAAAAGGGCATGAAATAACCATGGACTTTTTCATGACAGACAAAAACCAGAAGAACAAGTCACAAGGACATTAAAAAATAACATTGGTTGAAAAGAGTATATAAACTGGACAGTATGTTTCATTCAGTAGTGACGTCTTAGACTAAGTGTGCCTTAATCTATTCATCTGTCTAGCTGTGTTATAATAAAATTGAAATAGCTCTGACAGAATTGACGGTTTGGCAAGAATTTGTTCTGAAACAAAGTATAACAGATACAGTAGTATGGAGTTTGTCTGGTCTACTTTTGGACATTTTCTTCAGTGACATTTCTTGAAAGAGATACATTTTTTTTTAGTGGCGAGCCAGCCAGGAGCTGTGACCATATATCTGTTACCAGCAGTTAAAGGAAAACAGGATATTAAAGCAAATTCCCCAACCTACTGACTCTTCCAGTCCCTGTTCGTTGATAAAGCTTTAAAAAAAAAAAAAAAAAAATCCACTCTGTTTTCCCTGTTCTGCTTCATAGCTTTCTGTACTGTTTTTGTTTCACTTTGCAAACAAACTTGAAAAACCTGTAGCTGGCTCTGAAATTATGATGTCACATCTGCCATCTGCTCTTGCTCTAGCTATCGGGATGTTTCCTCCCCCAAAGTGATGTAATCCCCACCCGATTTGCATGCTGTATAGAAGAGCCAGTGTTCCTCCCACATTGTGATGTCAGACCTGCCTTACCCATCCCACTCAACCTAATAAAATCCATGTGGTGTGTGGAACTATTGTACGTGTATCCTGTCAACTGCATTCATTTGAGGGACTACTGAAAAGTTTGGATTGCCTGCATCTGTCTGCATTTTTTGCTTCATTGGTAAGGTAAGTCTTCCTAGTGAATTTAAAATGTAATTCCACCCACATCCCCTGTTTAAATGCACTCCTAGCCCTATTTTGTGCTGCCTGATATAGTTTATGCTTCTGTTTGAGGGTGCCACGTGATTCACTAGTGTATGCTGCTGCCGACTATCTAGATTAGCCTACTTCTGTTGTATTTGCTTGCTGCTGCTATTATTATATGTATATTATTATTGTACTATGGTTATACATTTTATTTGATACTGCTGGTTCTTGGTTAATTATCTAGTCGTCGTGTTCCCGTGTGTGAATGCTGCCTTTTGTTTTAGTCAGGTCCCATGCTGCATGCTGAATTCGGCTTGGAGAGTATTATCTGCATTTATCTTCGTTACTGATACTCAGAATAAGCAGTCTCTTCTTTTTTTTATGCAAGTGTTGGTTTATAGTGATAGCTCGTATATTTATCACTACTGCTGCTAGTTTGTTTTTTCTAATTTTAGCATGTTATTAATGCTCATTTCAGCGTCTGTGTGCCGTGCTCATATATATATATTTATTTTTTTCCTGCTGCCAGTTAGTGTTTCATGCACCCGTTTTGAAGGTTAGAGCGAGTTGGACTGCAATTACAACGCTCTCTCTTTGGCAAATGTTTACATGCCCTTGTTTTGCTGTGTGCGCGAGTATGCTGTGTGCCGTGTTTGTGTGTGCCAATATCCTCTACATTTTTGAAAAGCCCCCTCACCCCGAAGAAAGTTACTCTTTCAGGGTATATTCTGAACCAAGTTAGGTACTGCTGTAGATATTTTAGCTCTGAGCGGTTCTTGGTATTATAACACATTAGATTAAGTGTAATGTTTGCGTGGGTCTAAAACTGTTCTAACTGAAACCTCCGAGGTCCGGAAGCGGTTCTGCTGAGTCAGCGTAGCAGGAGCATTCGTTATGGAGAATACTATATAATTTCATCAGCGGCGCCCATTTATTTCCACTTGTATGTATCATTAGCATTGATATTTTGCAACACTGGCCTTGTACGACTCGACCTTTCGCTCAGGTCTGCTAAATTGTCGTACTGTAACACATCAGTAGCTTTAGTGGTGTTAATTGTACCGTGCCAGATTTTTCAGTTATGGACAGTGAAATTGCTTTATCAGCATAGGCAGCATGATTAGATACTAACTTGATTTCAGGGCTGTATGGTTTAATGTTGCTCCTTGTTTAGCTTTAGAACGTGTTTAATGCATCTCCTCTAAACATTTCTGTCTCTATTTTTAGTACCACTATTATGCAAGGATATGATAGGGGTTCACACCTGTGGTTAGTTGGGCAAGCAGCAGCTCAATTCAGTCATGTTTTTGGACCAGTACAGCATTGTATTAGTGCTTTAAAAACATTGAAACACCTCCTCCATATGTTTTATTCAGAGCTGTGGGGGATCAAAATGTATGAAAGGCACTGTAGACTTTAATAGCCAGAGTGATTACTACAGTTCTGAATTGTGTTTCTGTGACTGCATGTGTGAATTTTCTAGGGTAAGGAGTGCTTCCAGGTAATACATTTTTTTTTTTATATTTAAACTACTAGCATTGAGAAGCAGCACTTTTTAGGTATTTCTGACGGATTTTTATTATGTTGGCGGGCTTAACTTGGCATATCCTAAAAAGGCACTATGGTGACAACCTCTGCCAATATTCAGAAGCCAAGTGGTGATAAGTGCAAACCATCTCTTGAAAAGCATAGTGGCTTGTCGGTTATGTCTCCCCAAGCTGACATTGGATCCCCTTGTTGTGACACCAGAAACTATGCCCTTTGTTGAAGTAGGTCATTTTTGCTGGTCCTGTGGTACAATCATTGCTAAAGGTAGGATGCGACAAGGCTAGATTCATACCCACCTGTTACACATTCGGAGAGCTCCATGTCCCTCTTCATATAGTCCAGTGAGGTATCATGGACTAGGACAGTCATACTGGTACTTGTGTTTTAAAGCCCACAAGTGTGTGTGTGTGAGAATACAAGCAAGGGGCAAGTGTGTGTGTGTGTGTGTGAGAATACAAGCAAGGGGCAAGTGTGTGTGTGTGTGTGTGTGAGAATACAAGCAAGTGTGTGTGTGTGTGTGTGTGTGAATACAAGCAAGGGGCAAGTGTGTGTGTGTGTGTGAATACAAGCAAGGGGCAAGTGTGTGTGTGTGTGTGTGTGAATACAAGCAAGGGGCAAGTGTGTGTGTGTGTGAATACAAGCAAGGGGCAAGTGTGTGTGTGAGAGAATACAAGCAAGGGGCAAGTGTGCGTGTGTGTGAGAGAATACAAGCAAGGGGCAAGTGTGCGTGTGTGTGAGAGAATACAAGCAAGGGGCAAGTGTGCGTGTGTGAGAATACAAGCAAGGGGCAAGTGTGTGTGTGTGTGAGAATACAAGCAAGGGGCAAGTGTGTGTGTGTGTGTGTGAATACAAGCAAGGGGCAAGTGTGTGTGTGAGAATACAAGCAAGGGGCAAGTGTGTGTGTGAGAGAATACAAGCAAGGGGCAAGTGTGTGTGTGTGTGTGTGTGAGAATACAAGCAAGGGGCAAGTGTGTGTGTGTGAGAATACAAGCAAGGGGCAAGTGTGTGTGTGTGTGAGAATACAAGCAAGGGGCAAGTGTGTGTGTGTGTGTGCGTGCGTGTGAGAATACAAGCAAGGGCCAAGTGCGTGCGTGTGAGAATACAAGCAAGGGCCAAGTGCGTGCGTGTGAGAATACAAGCAAGGGCCAAGTGCGTGCGTGTGAGAATACAAGCAAGGGGCAAGTGTGTGTGTGAGAATACAAGCAAGGGGCAAGTGTGTGTGTGTGAGAATACAAGCAAGGGGCAAGTGCGTGCGTGTGAGAATACAAGCAAGGGGCAAGTGCGTGCGTGTGAGAATACAAGCAAGGGGCAAGTGCGTGCGAGAATACAAGCAAGGGGCAAGTGTGTGTGTGTGTGTGAGAATACAAGCAAGGGGCAAGTGTGTGTGTGTGTGTGAGAATACAAGCAAGGGGCAAGTGTGTGTGTGTGAGAATACAAGCAAGGGGCAAGTGTGTGTGTGTGAGAGAATACAAGCAAGGGGCAAGTGTGTGTGTGTGAGAGAATACAAGCAAGGGGCAAGTGTGTGTGTGTGAGAATACAAGCAAGGGGCAAGTGTGTGTGTGTGAGAATACAAGCAAGGGGCAAGTGTGTGTGTGTGAGAATACAAGCAAGGGGCAAGTGTGTGTGTGTGTGAATACAAGCAAGGGGCAAGTGTGTGTGTGTGTGTGAATACAAGCAAGGGGCAAGTGTGTGTGTGTGTGAGAATACAAGCAAGGGGCAAGTGTGTGTGTGTGTGAGAATACAAGCAAGGGGCAAGTGTGTGTGTGTGTGTGTGTGAGAATACAAGCAAGGGGCAAGTGTGTGTGTGTGAGAATACAAGCAAGGGGCAAGTGTGTGTGTGTGTGAGAATACAAGCAAGGGGCAAGTGTGTGTGTGTGTGAATACAAGCAAGGGGCAAGTGTGTGTGTGTGTGTGTGTGTGAATACAAGCAAGGGGCAAGTGTGTGTGTGTGTGTGAGAATACAAGCAAGGGGCAAGTGTGTGTGTGTGTGTGAGAGAATACAAGCAAGGGGCAAGTGTGTGTGTGTGTGAGAATACAAGCAAGGGGCAAGTGTGTGTGTGTGTGTGTGAGAATACAAGCAAGGGGCAAGTGTGTGTGTGTGTGTGTGTGTGTGTGAGAATACAAGCAAGGGGCAAGTGTGTGTGTGTGTGTGTGAGAATACAAGCAAGGGGCAAGTGTGTGTGTGTGAGAATACAAGCAAGGGGCAAGTGTGTGTGTGTGTGTGTGAGAATACAAGCAAGGGGCAAGTGTGTGTGTGTGTGTGAGAATACAAGCAAGGGGCAAGTGTGTGTGTGTGTGTGTGAATACAAGCAAGGGGCAAGTGTGTGTGTGTGTGAATACAAGCAAGGGGCAAGTGTGTGTGTGTGTGTGAATACAAGCAAGGGGCAAGTGTGTGTGTGTGTGTGAATACAAGCAAGGGGCAAGTGTGTGTGTGTGTGAATACAAGCAAGGGGCAAGTGTGTGTGTGTGTGTGTGTGTGTGTGTGTGTGTGTGTGTGTGTGAGAATACAAGCAAGGGGCAAGTGTGTGTGTGTGTGAGAATACAAGCAAGGGGCAAGTGTGTGTGTGTGTGAGAATACAAGCAAGGGGCAAGTGTGTGTGTGTGTGTGTGTGTGTGTGTGTGTGTGTGAGAATACAAGCAAGGGGCAAGTGTGTGTGTGTGTGTGAGAATACAAGCAAGGGGCAAGTGTGTGTGTGTGTGTGTGTGAGAATACAAGCAAGGGGCAAGTGTGTGTGTGAGAATACAAGCAAGGGGCAAGTGTGTGTGTGTGTGTGAGAATACAAGCAAGGGGCAAGTGTGTGTGTGTGTGAATACAAGCAAGGGGCAAGTGTGTGTGTGTGTGAATACAATCCAGGGGCAAGTGTGTGTGTGTGTGTGAATACAAGCAAGGGGCAAGTGTGTGTGTGTGTGAATACAAGCAAGGGGCAAGTGTGTGTGTGTGAATACAAGCAAGGGGCAAGTGTGTGTGTGTGTGAGAATACAAGCAAGGGGCAAGTGTGTGTGTGTGAGAATACAAGCAAGGGGCAAGTGTGTGTGTGTGTGTGAATACAAGCAAGGGGCAAGTGTGTGTGTGTATATATACAAGCAAGGGGCAAGTGTGTGTGTGTATATATACAAGCAAGGGGCAAGTGTGTGTGTGTATATATACAAGCAAGGGGCAAGTGTGTGTGTGTATATATACAAGCAAGGGGCAAGTGTGTGTGTGTATATACAAGCAAGGGGCAAGTGTGTGTGTGTGAATACAAGCAAGGGGCAAGTGTGTGTGTGGTGGGGAGAGTGAGCGAGTGCATGAGCGTGGTGAGATGTGACAGAGTGAGTGTGGTGGGGGGGTGAGCGAGAATAATTTTTGGATGTAATTTCTAAATTTTGTAAACTGTTTTTGTAGTCATATTGCTTAAATACAGGCAGAAGCACAGTAACAGCTGCAAAAACTAAGAGCATAAATTTGTGATAATGAGAAGTTATGTAACTACCATAACGTTCCATGTTAGTTGTCTTCTCTCGCCTTCTTTCTTACTTGATGGGGTTCGGTGCCGATCCTCGGCTCCGACTCGGCACTTGCTAAGCTCGAGAGTCACTTTTACCAGCTCGAGGCAGCCCCATATCCCATGATGCAAGGCGGTAAGTACCCAGATCTCGTTTGGTATCTATAGGGAACACCTAGCACAAAGCTTTCCAGAAGGAAAGAAAAGCAATTTGCCTAAAGGAAGGGCTAAAAGGGAGACCAGATAATTAGCTGGTGTCTTAAAGAAGCAACTTCCAGATAAGGGAGATAAGGTCTGTCCAGGCAAGGGGGCAGGAGGGAGGGTCGCAAGAAAGAAGGCAAGAGAAGACAACTAACATGGAGCGTTATGGTAGGTACATAACTTCTCAATGTTAAGTTGTCAATCTTGCCTTCATTCTTGCTTGATGGGACCGCGCTCCTAGCACCTTTATCCTGGGTGGCTCAATGGAACAGACTCTTGAGAACCGTAGAGCCAAAACTGGCTCTATCCCTGGAGGCCAAATCCAATTTGCAATGAGAAACAAAGGTATGAGGAGTGGCCCAAGTGGCTGCTGCACAAATAGTGTCTAAAGGGAGTCTAGCCTGAAAAGCTGTGGAAGTGGCCAAACTTCTGGTGGAATGCGCTTTTGGTTTTGAACACAGCTGTTTGCCCCTGAGCTGATAGATTTCAGAGATGGTGAAGAAAGCCATCTAGATAAGGTCACTTTGGAGACAGGAAGTCCTTTCCTATTTTCAGCTTAAGAAATAAAAAGCTGATCAGATTTCCTGAATAGTTTTGTTCTGTCCAAATAATATCCGAGTTGGCGGTGAACATCAAGATAATGTAATTTTTGTTCCGATCTGTTGGAGTAATTAGGGAAAAATACAGGGAGATCAATAGATTGGTTCAAATTAGCTTTCGAAGCAACCTTAGGTAAAAAAGATGGATTAGGTCTCAAGGAAACCCTGTCTTTGTGGAAGACCAAGTAAGGGGGATGAACAGAGAGAGCATAAAGTTCTGACACTCTCCTAGCTGAGGTAATAGCCACAAGGAAGAGAGTTTTCCATGAAAGAAACTTCAGGGAACAAGAAACAGCTGGCTCGAAGGGAGGAAGAATTAAGGATGTCAGCACTAGATTTAGGTCCCATTGAGGACGACTCCTGACAGGAGGTTTAAGGAGAAAAATTCCTTTTAGAAAAGCTTTACAGAACTTGTGGGACATAATGTTGTGATCTGCAAATCCAACATGAAAGTTCGAAATAGCAGCCAACTGAACTTTAATGGTGGAAGATGAAGAGCCAGAGTGAAAAATTTCCGCTAAGAAATCTAAAACTGCATGAACAGGGGCAGTAAAAGGATCTATATTTTTTGATTTTGCCCAACAAGAGAAGCATTTCCACTTGCTGGTATAAATCCTTCTGATAGAGGATTTAAGGGAAGCCACTATGATATCCCTAACCGGGTTAGAGATCATGGGAAGCCTGGCTAAGGAAGGAAGTGGAGCAACTAAGCAGTGAGGTTGAGAGAAGGGATAGACTGGTGCAGATGACCCAATTGGTGGATCAGAAGGTCTGGCACTGGGTCCAGATGCCATGGCTGCACCAATAGGTGACTATGGAGGAACGGAAACCAAATTTGTCAAGGCCAATAGGGAGCAATGAGAATCATTTTGGCTCTCAAAACGGTGGCTTTCTGGAGTAGTTGAGGAATCAACGGAAAGGGAGGAAAAGCATAAAGAAGTCCCTGGGGCCAATCCTGGGTAAGAGCGTCTCTGGGGGGATGGCCTGGTAGTGGGAAGAGAGAAAAGAAGTCTGGGCATTTGCTGTTTTGGGGAGTAGCAAAAGAGATCGCAACATGGGCGGCCCCATTCTAGAAAAATCTCCTCCACTATAGATTGTTTGAGAGACCACTCGTGGGGCATGAGAATAGCTCTGCTCAATCTGTCCGCCAAAAAGTTGGTTTTCCCAGGGATATGCGTTGCTACCAGAAACCGATGAGAGGAGATCGCCCATTGCCAAAGTCTGAGAGCTTCGACACAAGGGGTAGGACTTGGTTCCGCCCTGTTTGTTGATATACCATACTACAGACATGACTACAGACATGTAGTCTGTGTGAACTGCAATTGTTCCCAAGGGAAGAAAGTCGTTGAGGGCTTGCAACGTTAAAAGCACTGCTCTCATCTCTAGGACATTTAGGTGCAGGTGGTATTCGAACGGTTGCCACGTCCCATGAACCATCCTGTCCTGATAATGACCCCCCCACCCGAACAGGGAGGCGTCCATAGTGACTGGGGCTACCGGGGCCGGGGATACAAAAGGTCTGCCCTGATGAATCTGGGAAGAAGAAATCCACCAAGATAGGTGTTTTTTGCAAAGTTGTCACTAGGATTTGGTGATGCATGGGAAGTTGTTGGCAAGACCACTGGGTGAACAACATCCACTGAAGACGCATGTGGAAGCGGGCCAAGGGAAGAAGGGTAATGGCCGCTGCCATGAGGACCAACACTTTCAGGACCATTCTGGCTTGTACCTTTTTGCTGGCAAGGATGATCCGCATGTGACTTTGGATATCTGAGATTCTTTGGTCTGTGAGGGTTGCTGGCATCCTAACAGTGTTTAAATTTGCGCCTATGAAAGTAATAGACTGGCAGGGCAATAAGGAGGATTTTCCGTAGTTGATCGAAATTCCTAATTGTGTGCAGAGATTTAGGGTGTAATCTCTGGCTTGGAGAAGTTGATGCCTGGTGGTGGCTGAGAGGAGCCAGTCGTCGAGATACGGAAACACCTGGAATCCTTGGCGTCTCAGGTGAGCCGTGACCACTGCCATGCATTTGGTGAACACTCTGGGGGCTGTAGTGAGACCAAAGGGCAGGGCTCTGAATTGAAAATGACTGGGCCCCAGCCGAAAGCGGAGAAACCTTCTGGAGCGTCTGTGGATTTTTATATGATAGTACGCATCCTGAAGGTCTATTGAGCACATCCAGTTGTCTTTGCCCAGGAAGGGCAAAATAGATTGTAGTGTGACCATCCGAAATCTTGTCTTTTTTACAGACTTGAGTCTGCTGAGGTCCAATATTGGTCTCCAATCTCCCGTCTTTTTGGGAACCAAAAAGAACCTAGAGTAGATTCCGGGCTCTGAATGGTCTGTTGGAACTGGCTGAATGGCCCTTTTTTGTAGAAGCTTTGATACTTCTAATTTTGCTATTTCCCTTAGACCGGGTGGCACATCTGGAAGGGAATTTTTGTGAGTAAAGGACTTTCCTCGAAAGGAATTTTGTAACCCTCGGATAGGATAGACTGTACCCATCTGTCTTGTGAGAGGGAACGCCAGGCTTCTGGGTACAGCGATAGTCTTCCCCTGACTGTCTCCAAGGATGGACAGTCGGGCAACATCTCAGGGATGCTGGAAGGGCTTGTCAGAGAGAGGCTCTCTGCTTCCCTGGTTCTGTGGACCCCCTCTGCCTCTAGGGTGGCGTCTATTATTATTACCCCCTCTGCCTCTAGGGGTAAACTGACCACGTGTGTCTGGCGTGACTCCCTGGGATTTACGGAACCACATCTTTCCACCCTTCTGACCTTTGGGGTAAGGTCTAGAGGGGGTAGGACCCCTACGGCAGAAAGAGTCTCGCAGTCTTGCTCACACCTGGTCAATGTATCCTTCACTTGAGGGCCAAACAATGCTGACCCATCAAAGGGAGAATTCGTGAAGGACGCTTTAAAGGGATCTGCAAAATTAGAGCCGCATCCAGGCTTTACGTCTGAGAGCCACTCCTGTACCTGCGGCCCTACTCGCTCCATCTGCTGCATACGAAATCAGCCGCATGGAGGAGTTTGCTATGGAATTAAGGATTCCTAGCTGAGAAGCAATCTTTTCTTGAGCCCCTACAGCCGTAGGATCCTGCACTACTTCACCTAGTTCTTTAAGGATGTCCCTTTGGAGTCTAGTGAAGTGACAAATAGTTCAGCGAACGCATGGCAAAGGTCGCCGAGGAGAACATCCGCTTACCATACCTGTCCATGGTCCTAGAATCTTTGTTAGGATGGACTGGTACGGAAGGATCTGCATGTTCCTTCTTAGTGGCGGCAGCCACCACCATGGCATCAACAGGGATACCTTTAGTGAGGAATGGCTTGTCAGAAGGGGCTGTAATAAATTTAGACGGCCTCCTAGGAACTGGCTCTACAGAATCAGGAGCAGTCCAAGCCTTTCGAGCAACAACCTGCATAAGGGGGTCGAAAGGTGGAGACACCCAGGAGGTGGAGGGCCGAGAACCAAACGCCTCTAGGTATACAGACTCATCCTCGGAGGGATTTATGGTGGGCCAATTTCCCCTCTGTTTTAGGAGTTCCAGGATGTCTGAAAAGGATACATCCTCAGAGGGGGATCTTGGGGATCCCTCAGACTCATCCAAGTCGGTATCTGAAGTGATAGACTCAGGGGAGTCCAGGTGTGTCCTCTTGCGCGGAGGATCTCCTGACTGGTCAGGAGAATCCTCGGAAGAGGGGGTTCTTCCCAGTGGGGAAATCTGAGGCGGTGGATCTCTAGGTCCAGGAGCAAGAGAGTGGGAAGAGATATCGACAGGTGCAGTAGAGGGAGGAGCTAAGGGAATAGACTGCTGACTGAGCCTGGTGGCCAGCACAATCTCCATCACCTCGAAGGCCCCCCTCCCAGGGAGACCCGAGAGAACCCGTTCCGAAGAAACTGGGACTCCCGGGCCCACCGAAAAGGAAGGCTCCGAGGCAGATGTCGGAGCCGAGCTCACCAAGGCTGAAGCTCCAAGGGGAAGAGCGGGGTCGGACAAGGGTCCAATACCCCTCACCCCCTCGGAGGAGACCAGGGAAGCCCGATCACCGAATCCCTCCAAGGAAGGTCTCGAAGAGGAGATAAGAGTAGATGCTGAAGGTGGGGTATCTGCCCCTCAGCCATAGCCGTAACTACTCCCGTAGACTCCAGCTCCAAACTCTGATGTATAGTTGAAGGAGGAACTTGGAGGGGGTGTGGACTAATAGTAGTCTGTTGAGACTGACTATGAAGCATCTGGGCCAGCGCCTGTGATTTTAATAATCTGCTTACCACCCTCTCTAAATCATGGTCAGATAACCTAGATGATCGGCTCAGATGGCTCCGTTCCGAAAGAGGTGAGGTCGGAGCCGACAGAATCTGTTCCAGAGAGGGGGACCTGGACCTCTTCCTCGAAGGAACCATCGAAGCCGACAAACCCACTGATCCAGTCGGAGCTGATAACTTTTCGGCTCCGAGAGATGACTTAGATGATCTAGATGCCTCGGCTCCAGCCGGAGCCGAGGCAGGTATCGAAATAGTGGTGTCAGAGCTGGTCGGCGCCAACACTGAAGCCTGGGCCACATGGTGGTCGGAGCCAGTCGGAACATACACCAAAGTGACCTTAGTAGTATCGGCACAGATAGCCCATCGGTGCCGAGGATTTAGTTAAGGTAGGATCGGCTCCAGCCGGAGCCGATCTCGACTCCGACAAAGTCGGAGCCAAGGCCGAAGGCTTAGGTACAGAAGCCTGGGCCTTAGTCTTGGAAGGCTTTCCCGGAGCAGATTTGGCCGGGGAGCCTTCCGGTTTAAGGAGTCCCCTTAAAATGAACTTGTTTCTCCTTTTCTGCAGGACTCTCTGGCTAAAAGAGTGACATATTGCACAGGGGTCCTGCAGGTGGAGAGGTCCCAGGCAGTATAAGCAAGAAGTGTGACAGTCTGTCAGACATCTTCCGACAGCACGAGTCACACTTCTTAAAGCCCGAGACCCTCTGCTCTTTGGACATAGTGGATACAGAAGTACACACACAGTCCCAATCAGACAATTAAAATAAGCAATAAAACCTCACACACCCTAACAGGGGGGGGGGGGGGAATGGGTGGGAAGAAGGCCTGACTAAAAAAAATTAAGGAGGAGGAATAAATTCAGTCAAAAAGGGGCTAATTAACTAAAAATGAAAGATTTCTAAGAAAAAGTAGTTATTGTTTAAAAAGGGGCTAAAAGTAGTTTAAACACTTACCAGGAGCTGGTAAAAGGAGGACCTCATCAGCGAAGCGGCAAACGAGATCTGGGTACTTACTGCCTTGCATCATGGGATATGGGGCTGCCTCGAGCTGGTAAGTGACTCTCTAGCTTAGCAAGTGCCTCGGCTCCGAACCCCATCAAGCAAGAATGAAGGCGAGATTGACAACTTAACATCCATGCGTATACATTAATTGCATGTTTTTACAAAAGAAGCAGATGTCTGTCAATTAATCGACAACACTAAATCATATTACAAGTATGCAATACCGTAAATTTTAAAATTATGACTTAAAAAAGCATGTGGTGCTGTCATGCAAGTCTGAAATATTTAATCTTTATAGTGCATCATTTGTTAGCTATTTAACCAAACGGGAAGGAAAAATAAGTGGGAGTTTGATGCTTTGCAAAACGGTGATTATTCCCAGTACTATGTAGCTTGGTTCTAAATTTGACAGGAGTGCAACAAAAAAAAAGTGTCCCACTGTACAGAGGGAAAGGCTGACAAGAAAACAGTACATTACTCTGGTCACCTGCTGTGAGCGGTCAATCACATACAGATAATGGGTCAAATTACCGCTAGGGAAGGTAGGTGTGAAGTGGGAGGGGAGATGCCTTGAAGAACTAGATTTCAGCCTTTACAAAAGAAAGCAAGTTAGCATTTCTAAGAAGCAAGAGCAATAAAATGCACTTTTCAGTTCTGTTGCATTTGCACTGCTTGTGTTTGAAGTAGTCATTGAAAAAGGTTAACATTTTAATCAAAAGTACGGGACTTTAAGACAGCAGTTAATGCCTGTTAAGTCAATGAAGTGACAGCAGCTTAAGGGAAAACGTGGCAGATCTGATGCAATTTTTTGGAGACAAACAATGCATTCTGGGATACTTAGAGGCAGAGTAAACAGTCTGAATTATTTCAAAATGCCAGCCCCCATGTGGTCAGAGTCAGAAATTACATATAAAAATATCTAAAAAGCTCTAAATAGTCCCAGAGTGCTGTTAAAATGTAGGAAATGCCAAACCATGATGAAATAAAAAAAAAAAAAAAACACATTTGAGTAGGAGGATGCGGTTATCCTTTATTACAGATGGATCCCTACTACTTACTACGTTAGTTCAACACACTGACCGTTCCAGTTCTTTGTTGGTGGACACAGAGCACCGCTGTGAAAGCTGTCCTGCATCGGACCACCTACAATTCGTCTGTAGAAAAACAGTCTTTTTCCAGACTGACTTCAGCCTGATCACCTGCTTGTCTTCTGCATAAAATTACGGTACTTTCACAGTTATAACATGGATGCAAGTACAGACAGTTTGCCCACATATTGTATATATAAATTTACATGGTTCAACCTTCTGTTAGACATAAAATGTTTGATGTTTAGACATTAGATAACAGTTGTGTTTGTTGTTGTGTCTTTTGGCTTTCTCCCAGTTAGGGGTCGCCACAGTGGAACTCCGGTCCACCAACGATTGGCAGTAGATTTTTACGTGCAGAGTTGCCAGCCCTGACAACCTTCAACGAAGGTACGCCCATTCACACATGTCTCCACACATGACGCTTTAGCTGAGAATCGAACAGGACAGCGTCTTACTGTGAGGCGACAACACTACCGCAGCACCACCACATACATAAAATATACACCAATTCATAAAAGACTCCATTTAGAAGAACAGACTCAGCATAGCATTCAGAATTTACATGACATTTCTGGTTTAACGTAACAATCAGCTAGAGCCCAACAACATTTACTAAGGGCACAAACTGCAGAGGTTATCTGACAAGAGACAGTTAAAAGCCCAGCAAGGTTTACATTGGGCAGGGTTCAGCAGAAATGACAGTTATTTCTCATGCTGATATATCTCAATAGTCTTGTTTATTACAGACTCTGCCTCAGTGGCAAAACAAAAAAAAAAAGTTTTGGTCGGGCAAAATGTTATGATAAAGCAATTCTGTCAGACAGCTAATGACATTCTGCAAAATGCAGCTTTAAAATCAGTTTCTGCCTGACAGACAGATACAGACTCCAGAGATTAAACCAGAGTGCTAGACAGTTTTAAAAGTACGCAGTACAGCAGATGCACATAGGAAATGTACAAAAACAGCTTGTAGACTACATGGTGAAAGGAAAGGGATGCACTACATGGTCTGATATAAAACCAAACATAGGGGGAACACGAGCAGCTTTTTGCTCCACCAGGGTTAAAGACAGATACCTGTTTTTCTGAACTTTGTGCAATACCTGTAAGAAAATAGGTCACATTAAACAAAATTGTCCATATTACAAAAAATGAAAGAAAAGTCAAACACAAAAGAGTATCTATGCAGATAATAGTGCTTTTTCAAACCCAAACATAGGGAAAGAAATCAAGATAAAGAAAATACATTAAGGGACAAATCAGTCACAGGAACAAACACAGAGTGATACATAAAAAATAAAGTATACCTTAAAATACCAGATCATGGCAGGCAATACGCATTAAAGCAATAAATTAACAAAATACAGGTTATCAGATGGCAGCAAAAGTACAGGGATCTTTTAAAGCAATAAAAATACTTTACTGGTTTAATAAGCCAGGACAAATTCAGAATACACAGACATACAGATACAATGTAAAGGTATAGTAAATACATTTACAGTAGTGCAAATGGTATATGCAAAACTAAACAATGCAATTAAATGTTCGGTATGCAAGTCCACATCTACATCTAGAAATGGAGTAACATTTAATGCAGTATATATGACAAATCCCTAAATGACAATAGGTTCTATAGTAATGAGAGTCACCCCCCCCCCCACATTAAAAATACAGTACGTCTCCAAAGGCAGCTTATGCATACAGCAAACAGGATCAATATTGATAAAAACTGACTGTAATGTCACAGTTTCAAAAGAATGTATTACATAAACTATAACAGCAAAGTGTCAAACACAACTAGTACAGCAAAAACATCATTAGTCAAACTGGAGTAACTGCCATCCGGCTAAAAATACACAGCAATACATACAGGTAGTAAAGTGCAAAGTCATTACAAATTGCATTTTTCAGCTAATAAAAATCCAAGCAAAAGCAGCAAACCATGTTGGTTCATAAAAATCAGTGCAAGTTAACAGTAAAACAATATCAGTACAGTAACGGTCTTAAAAGTTTAAATTTGTTTCTATAATAGCAATCTATGAACAAGACAAAGCAATCAGTTGCAAAGAAAAAATGGGAAGAGATACTCAAATATAATAAATCATGAAAAACAGGGACATCATAATCAGATACTTAATTTCAATATTTTGGACATGCAAAATTTGTTTGCAAAGGCACGTGATAAGTAAAATTGTTGGGTTTTTAGCCAAATTCCTTACAGAGGGAAAAATGCCATTATATGCAGTCCCTGTAGAGGTTACACATACACGTTTTTACGTTTAAAAAAATCTTATAAAAGTAGAGTTGTAAATCAGCCATAAAAAACATTTACAGTTGATAAAAATAGGAAAAGGGATACTGTTTTCAAAAGAACTATGGTCATGTAAAAACGCTTGAGTATAAAATAAAAACAGCATGGGAGTTAACACAATACTTCTTTTAAGGAAGACATGAAAGAGAAGAAATTCTGTTACAGAGTATGTAGTTCCAATAATGAAAATTACTCGCACATTACCAGAGGACATGGTAAAAAAAATCACCAGGAAAAGAGGGAGGTTCATGATAAAAAAATAGGGAAAGATTTTAAAACAGCTGGACATAGGAAATGGTGTTATTTCAGAAGCTGAATTTTCTCACTGGTATGGTTCCACTAAGGCAATATGGAAAGTTACAAAGTTGATAGCAAATGCAACTTATGGAGGTATCTCAGATATAACAGAGCAAATGTGTTATAAAACTGTCAAACAAGTAATTGTTAACAATGAAGAAAGGCTATTAAGTACACAGGATCACATTTTCCTGTAAATTGCTTTTTTTTTTTTTAAATAAACTAACATAAAAAGGCACAGTAGCGATGCAGGCAGTAAACACAGCACTAACCGAAATGCAGGAAACTGAAGCTGAAAAAATTGCTGCTTCATAAACTTTAAAATTCAGATTTATTGTGAGTCAGGAGACGTGGTAAGCGCTTTCACCTGTATAGGCTTCTTCAGACCAAAAGAAACCCCCTCTTGTACACCCTTACATGGCAAAAAAGGCACCAAAAACAAAACAAACCATTAAAGGCACAGTACAACTATCATGGTGCATAAAGTGCTTACTCTAAAATACATTAACCATAGTAAAATAAAAACACCTATACCACTCATAAAACATGAACACAGATGCATAAAAACAAACTGCAAACAATCATACTAATTGCACAACACTAGCAATAAATCCTTTCATAAAGATGCTCTCATAATATATGTAAAAAGCACAGTCATACATATCACTTCATCTGGACTTCAGGAAAGGTGTCAATGGTACTTTCTCATTCAGTCCAAGAAAAACATCTGCTCTAAGTCTAACAATCCATTTAGATTCAATACTCTCAGTTCTACCCCTCACATCACAAGACATGTTTGGACAGAGCACTGACAGTGGAATGAATCCTGATCTGATAGAGATGTTCCCTTATTCTGTCCCTCAGCCTCCTGTCAGTCTTGCCTACATAAAATCTCTATCAGATCAGGATTCATTCCACTGTCAATGCTCTGTCCAAGCATGTCTTATCCAATGATTCCACAAATCTTTTTCGTTTTAAAGTATTAGATCTTACACACACTAGTTTTGGGGAGGGGGATGTGAGGGGTAGAACTGAGAGTATTGAATCTCAATGGATTACTTAGAGCAGATGTTTTTCCTGGACTGAATGAGAAAGTACCATTGACACCTTTCCTGAAGTCCAGGAGATTGAAGTGATATGTATGACTGTGCTTTTTACATATATTATGAGAGCACATTTATGAGAGGATTTATTGTTAGTGTTGTGCAATTAGTATGAATTTTTGCAGATTTTTGTTTTTATGCATCTCTATTCATGTTTTATGAGTGGTATAGGTGTTTATTTTACTATGGTTAATGTATTTTAGAGTAAGCACTTTATGTTATGCACCATGATAGCTGTATTGTGCCTTTAATGGTTTATTTGTTTTTGGCGCCTTTTTTGCCATACAAGGGTGTACAAGGGGGGGGGGGATTCTTTTGGTCTGAAGAAGCCTATCCAGGTGAAAGTGCTTACCACGTCTCCTGTTTGTATCACAATAAATCCAAATTTTAAAGTTTATGAAGCAGCAGTTTTTTTCAGCTTTGTTTCCTGCATTTCGGTTAGTGCTGTGTTTACTGCCTGCATCGCTACTGTGCCTTTTATGTTAGTTTATGTGCTTGGACTGTTTGGCACAGGTAGCGTTAATCCTGTGGAGAGTGATATTTCTTGGACTTGCTTTTTTTAAATATTCGTTTCCCAAAGCAATAATGAAATTATGCAATGCAAAAGAAATATGCTTGTTTCTAATACAAGGTTTAGCAAGGGTTAACATGACAAGATTTTGAAATGCTTGTGTGCAACTGCAAGACTGAACTTGTTTAAGGAAGCATAAAAATAGATCAGTAATAATGGCTATGTGTCTATGGTGGGGTACTACAACTTCCGCATTAATTGCTCTTATCGTCATTATAAGATTTGTGTTAATAAAAGTATTAACCAAGTAACAGTTGTTGGTAATGTAACATTCTTTAAAGAAATAGCATTAAATGCAAGGGGTTCGTATGTTGCAACAGACCAAGGAATTCAAAAATACTAAAGATCATACTCTGTTGTAAATTGCCTTACAATTTTCATGGGTCTTAAATAAAAAAAAGTGGGAATGTCTACTTTTGGACATTTTCTTCAGTGACATTTCTTCAGAAAAGAAAGATACATTTCTTCAAAAAATATTTGCACAAACAGCAAAGCACTTCTCTTTAGATCAGTGGTGGCGAACCTTATAGGTTTGGCGTGCCAAAAATGTGGAAAATGCCTAACTTGACTCTGCTTGCGTGTCACCCCCCCCCAAACAAAAGAATTAAACTAAACAGCATGGCTCTCAATACATCAGGCATAAAGCTCAACAGAATCAGGGAGAAATCTAGAAATAAGAGACATGGACAGTTTTAAACTACTAGTACTATTAGACAGAACAAAAAAATGAACACGAATTAATACATTTTCTGAAGTAAAAAAAGCCTATAAATCTAATTATTGCCATTAAGTGTAAAAAGTTGCCAGTTTTAGCAGGGATTAAGGGCGAGTTCAGAAGAATGTAAAACAGCACACTCCTAGAAATGCAGCTACTTGCCCTTTGCAGAAGTGTAACCACGAAAGGAAAACAATGTCAGCAATGTCCTTTTGCAGACCATCGTAAACCAAAATAGTCTTTGAGGGCAATAACTTCGTTACCTCTGCAGTAGTGTTGTTAAACTGGCTCTTGGCACAAAATAATTCAATGCACTTCACAAATGCAGTTTCTTTGGTAACTCTGGTGTTGGAACGCTGGTGTCACCCAAAATGTCATGGAGTGTCACCTCTGACACTAGTGTCATAGGTTCACCATCACTGCTTTAGATGGTAGGGCAGATTCATGTGTGCTGGAAAAGGTATGACAACTTCTAAAAGTTCCCACTGTTATAAAGCTCTACCAGAATGCATGCTTTTTTTGGGGGGGGACAAAAATAATGAAAAACAGTTTGCTTTAGGAGCTCACACTGGAAAATACGGACTACTCTGCACAAATTTAGTGCAAATTTCCCCTCTCTCTAAAAGATCATAGGCAGACGCATAAAAATACAACTACTACATTCTGTCTCCACCTTTTTTAAATAGCTTGACTTTCTATAGTCCTATATTTGATTGAAATAGGAATTTTGGTTGCTGTAGTCTTTTTTTACCACAGTACATATTTCTGTTTTACAATTTCAAACCTGTGTACTCTGATATTATTGAATTTAGATCTCAAGGACAACCTGAATTCTCTTGGTAGTAACAAGCACAAACTTCAGACTGTTCCTTAACCCAGGTACACTGACTGCACTTTTGCATTTAATTGCTACAACACACCAAAAAACAGACTATATTAATCTAAAAGAACGCAGTTTAAAACTGCCACACCAGTCTCACCAAATTCACAAAAGCTACTTTCAAAGGGTGGCATGTCAGTCAATTCACATAAAAAAAAGGTTATAACGTACACATAATTTTCACTATTAATGTTATGTTAATCCATGTATAGGAAACCAAAAGGGAGGAACAGTGGCAGTAATATGGTACGCTGCAAAAGTACACTGAAAGCAGGCACACAAACCAATGTATGTGGTACTTGAATACAGAGACCATACCTTTAACCGCCTCCGACGATACTGTGTCCACCTTCAGAGACATCAGTAGTGTTTGAACCTACCACGTCAGCTACCTGAAGGATTTAAAGTAGCTAAAGTGCATATGCAGCTACTGCCTTCTGGCAACAAAAGCACCCCCCCTGGTCTGTATGGAATGATATGACTGCTGAAGTATTGCTGCTTACATACCAGAAAAACCAGGGAAAAAAATTACATTCAATAGAGACGCTCTTGAGGGTATGACATACGGTCAGTGACCAAGACTGATAAAGGAATTCCATTTCAAATCATGGACACAGTAGCACAATCTATGCCGTAATAAAGGCTGAACTGAAAAAATACTATTTTAAAATCCAGCTAGCAGTAATGCAAGTTCTGTATGGTAGCAAGATGTTGACTGAACTCTTGCATTCTTAAGCATAGTCAAAGACAGCTGTGGTAAAGTTAGGCAAGTAAAATCTGACAATACTGGAAGGAGTTGAAAAGATCTTCTATTCTCAAAATCCATCCAAGCCTTTTCTTTTTTTCTTAATGCCAAAGTAAGGCCCTCTTCGAGATTCAGTCACTCAAAATGCACCCATGAAGGGGTGCAGAGTGCCATTTCCCATGCCTATAGCATTCCTCAAACTTCTGCATATTCTGACCCATTAACACAAAGTACACCAACATAAAACACTACAGTTTACACAACCTCATTTCTCTGTAAACAAATCCAGCAGCTACCATCATCTCTCACTACTACTTACGCAGCATAAAAGCCACATTAACAGTGGCCAGCACATGCAAACTGGATTGGCCCACACACACATTCAGCATACCCATTTAAAACCAAGTGTTTCAAAGAGAGGAGTAACAGCTTCTGAAAGTTTCCAAAGCTCATCAGACACTCTGCAATGACTTTACTGTTTGCCCTTTTTGACACCACATTCACTAGCTGCAAAGTGAATGGGCAACACAAGGGCATATTAAAGCCCTAAAAGCACATGCATTCAGACGACCCAAGATCACTACTGCAGCACAATACCTTTCATCTCTATCCCCTTTAAGCAATGTTCTGAATGATTAAGCTATGCAGTACTTGCACTGTGATCAGAATAAAACTGCACTACACAAGACTTGCAGCAGAACGGAATGTATCCATCCAGCGTTTGGCAGTTTACATTCATGCGTTCTTCTTAGGGGAACATTCAACACCAACTAACAAGCAGTCAAGAAAGGCAAAGACATTGGTCACTCTACATTCAATACTTTTGACAAGACCAAAGAGTTCAATAAAGGTTAAAAAAAACCTGTCAGTTTTTTTCTGCTACTGCATTTAACACTTCTGCATTTCAAGCTTACAAAAGTGCAACCTACAAAAAATAAATCAGACCATTCAAAATGATTTAACAGCAGTAGCAACCCCAGCAAGGTACATGACTCAGCACTACACACAAAAACACAGTACGCAAATCAGGCACAGTTGAGTGGAGTGTGGGATAGTATTAAGTAAACTAAAATGTCTTGCTGGAAGAGTACAAAGAATAATGGCAAAAGGACTTTGAGATGGAGACAGCTACCAATGGAGTACCATAGGAATCAGTACTAAGGTGACCCCCCCATCCATGTTAGAATAATGGGCACCATTTTCTGCCATCACCAACACATAAATCAAGGCTTGAAATACAAAAAGTACTGAAATCACCAGAAAAACATGGCAATGTCAAATTACTTACCTAAATCCTTAACCACAATGCAGAATACTGCAAAGGATAAATAAAGGCTAGTGCCCGACAAAACATGTTAGGCCTACGACCTTTACTTATGTATGTGGTGTCAAATCACTGCTTGAACAGTTTTAAAACTAACATTTATAACAAAATCCAAGTGGCAAGAGCAAAACAAAGCAGATGTCCCAAAGTAGCATATAAATATCCTCGATACTTCAGTAGTCCACAGTATATGAATGAATAACCAGTACTGCAACTAGTTCAGTATAAAGAATATATAATTTATTTTTCACAAACAGGTTAGCGCTTTCACCAGATGGCTTCATCAGACCTACAAAAACATTTCACTCATCAGTTTAAATACAAAAAATGGCGGGAAAAGCAGCCAGTCTTAAAATGAAAGAATCAATTGTCATTTCCAACCCGTATAAAATCAACTCAACTGTTCAAATATATACAATAAAACAATAATCAATAAAAACATTCATATGTATATATATATATATATATATATCTAATATTTAATGCACTAAAAACATAAATCATACTCAATCCATAGATAAAAATATCTAAAATGTATATGCATGTCTGAAAAATATATACATACATATAAACATAGATATACATCTCAATAAAAGGTAAAAAAACAAATATTCATGTTACAAAATAAAATGAAACCTGTCATATGTATATATTTTTGTCACTATGGATGTCCAGTCTTTATTTACAGTGATTCCTAACCTGGAAGGGATAGGGATGGTAGATAGTTATTTAAAGAGAATGTCAGACATAGATGGCATTGAAATAGATTTGTTAATGACTTTTTTGGAAGTCATATTGGAATCTAATGTTTTTTTGTTTTAATAATAGAATTTTCCTACAGAGGGATGGCGTGGCTATGGGCACTTCTTGTGCCAATAGCTACGCCAACCTCTTTATGGCAGAATGGGAATACAGGTATATGTTTCAGATGACCAATTACAACAGTTTTGTCCCATTTTATAGACGGTTTGTAGATGACCTGTTCCTTTTATGGACAGGTACATCTGATGAATTGGATGAGTTTGTTAGTGAGGTGAATTCTGTTACTAGATATCTTAAGTTTACTGTTGATTGGTCTTCTGATTCCTTTTCTTGACATTTAAGTAGAGAAGTTGGGAAATGGTATGATTAATACAGGATTATATAGAAAGTCCTGTCATAAGAATACAACTACATAGTATGCATCCTGGATATGTATATAATATTGTCAGAGGACAGGCCGTGCGTATCTCTAGATATAATCCGATAGATTTGAACTTTAGGAAAGGATTAGATGATTTACATCAGAGGTTAGGAGCACGGAATTATTATAATAGAGATTTGATCAATGGGATGCTAGATATTAATGAGTTGAGATCTAATGTAGCAGCTCCTTATTTCTCTACTAGGACACATGACTATGATCTTCTGGAAGACAGAAAGCCTAGAGGGGGAATGGAGTCTAATAATGTAATTTTCCCAATTTTCTATACTAAAGATGTAGGAATTATAAAAGATGTAATTAAGACACATTGGCATATTTTATCAGTGGATCCGATTATAAAAGAAGTGATAGGGGTTACACCTAAATTTGTCTATAAGAATAAAATGAATTTAAAGAGACTGTTGTGTTACCCGAGAGATAGTAGACAAGATAGTTCCAATGAACCCAGTATCACTTCACCTTGTAACCATTGTAATTTTTGCTTTTTGATTGATTCTGATCCTACATTCATACATCCTTCTGGTTTTGGCGCTTTCACGTTTCGAGCTAAGGGCAATTGTATGTCCACTGATGTTGTTTATTTAGCATCTTGCTTGGGATGTTCCGCATTCTATATTGGCAAGACCAATAGGTGTCTGAGGGATAGGATGCGTGAGCATATGTATCACATCAGGATAAGATCTATGACCAATGCCCTAGCAAAACATGTCAGAGAGAGGAGAGGGGCATAGTTTTAGATTTAAAATAGTGGAAAATATATTCAGGAGTATTAGAGGAGGGGACATTAAGACTTTTACAGAAGCGAGGGAAACTAACTGGATCATGAGATTCAGATCTGATATAAGCCCTGGATTAAATGGTAAGGTCCCCATTCAACCTTTCCTCAAGATGAGGAAATTGAAGGCTTAGGTCATGTTTAGATATGTATCTATCCTTGTTTAATATTATAGTTCACCATTTATAGTCCCCCTATTTATACATACATATCACAGGTTTCATTTTATTTTGTAACATGAATATGTTTTTTACCTTTTATCGAGATATATATCTATGTTTATATGTACGTATATATTTTTCAGACATGCATATACATTTTAGATATTTTTATCTATGGATTGAGTAGGATTTATGTTTTTAGTGCATTAAATATTAGACATTTATATGAATGTTTTTGATTATTGTTTTATTGTACATATTTGAACAGTTGAGTTGATTTTATACGGGTTGGAAATGACAATTGATTCTTTCACTTTAAGACTGGCTGCTTTTCCCGCCATTTTTTGTATTTAAACTGATGAGTGAAATGTTTTAGTAGGTCTGATGAAGCCATCTGGTGAAAGCGCTAACCTGTTTGTGAAAAATAAATTATATATTCTTTATACTGAACTAGTTGCAGTACCGGTTATTCATTCATATACTGTGGACTACTGAAGTATCAAGGATATTTATATGCTACTTTGGGACATCTGCTTTGTTTTGCTCTTGCCACTTGGATTTTGTTTTTTATTTTGGTTTTCAGCTTTTTTGGCAAGCGCATTAACTCCTAACAGGCTTATATTTCTTTTTATTTCTTTTGATTGCAGTTTTAAAACTAACATTTATAACTCAGGCAGCAAATACAATTGTTTCAATCTCTCTGTTCTGTTTAAAAAGGAAAAAGACTTGTCAAACAAGGCACAAATGTATACCTTTTCTAAACTACATGTACTAATGCAGGTCGTGGAGGTAGCAGCTGAACAGGGTAGTCAAGACTTCCTTGGCCCAGCTAATGCTGTTGGATTCACATGTGAGCTGGATACAATTTCTCCCAACATGTCCTGGGTCTTGCCCTGGGACTTCCCTACACTGCGGAGGTCAGTCAAAAAAGCACCCATACCACTTCACTCGATTCCCCTCTGTGTGAACAAAAGTGGTACTCTGGGATCATCCTGGACTAGAAATCTCCTCACAACCATACTGCTTTGCATCCATGAACTTAACCTCTCAAACACCACACAAAGCGCAAGACTTTTAAGCAAACAGAGCTTTGCACTATGACTAAACTCTTCATCACCACATATCAGTAAAATGTCTGCAATAAGTTGCTGCACTAATCTCCAAATCCCTTTTGAACACCTCAAAAACACTTAAATTCCGAGATAGCCTGCCATCTACTTCACAAAGGAGGCAGCTCTACTGAATTCTCCAATTATAGGCCAATAGCTATACTCTCTCCACTTGCAAAGATTTTGGAAAAATGTATCCATAGACAATTCATGCAACACCTAATCCAAAAATCGCCTTATGGCAGACACTCAGCATGGCTTCCGTCCTCATCACAGCACTACTTCAGCCCTCCTAGCCTTTACCAACACCATAAACCATAATCGCAACAATAATTATATATCCTCAGGCCTCTTTTTGGATCTTTCCAAGGCATTCGATATGGTTGATCACCAACTTTTAATCCACACCCTGCAAACATTCTGTCTAGATACTGGAGCCCTCCAATGGTTTCAATCCTACATGAATGGTCGACAGCAGGCTGTCCTCTGGCAGAACAAACTCTATAACCTTCTACCTAACACCCTCGGAGTACCACAAGGCTCTATACTAGGGCCCTTGCTGTTCATCTTCATTAACGACCTTTATACTGTCATCCCAAAAGTCAGCTGTATCCAATATGCTGATGACTCTACTCTGATTTGCCTACCCAGACCACCTTTAATACAATAGAAAACTGGCTTTCTGAACATAGTCTGATCCTAAATCCCCAAAAAACTAAAATGCTGTTATTTTCACCAACACGTAGGTCTACCGCTTTCACCTTTACCATAAAATCAAATGATGGCACAATAATCTCCCCTGACCCATCTACAAAACTATTAGGTGTCATCATAGACAATAATCTCAAATTTGACCTACATGTTAACCAAACTATCAAAAACTATCAATAAAAAACTAGGGTCACTTTACAGAATAAAAGCCTTCCTAACCCCTCCAGCTAAAATTGCCATAGCTCGCTCTCACCTTCTTTCAACCCTTCTGTATGCATCCCCTCTACTCTCAAATTTGAACAAGACTGTCCTTAAACTCTCAATTTGCTACAACCACATTGCCAGGTTTGCCACTGGGCTGCCTTTTAGGACACATCATTGCATCAATCTAAATCAGCATGGTTGGCTTGAACTACCTAACCTAATCCAGTATAACCAACGGATTATGGCCTATAAAATCCTCTATAATCCGGACAATACTCCTGCACTTAAAAATATTATCACCCCCTATAACAATCCTAGACCGCTTCGATCCTCTAACAAACTACTAATTCAGACTAGCAAAATTAATAACACAGCCGGTGACTCTCTTTGCAAACTCTGTAAGTAGATCCTGGAACTCACTTCCAGCTGATATTACCTTACTTTCCACCTTAGGTCAATTTAAAACTAGACTCAAACAACATTTGTCACTTAACTGGCTATGTCAATGTATCAAGCCTGGCTAACTCTCTCTAGAATGTGTAAAAATCTGTTAACCAGTTTACTGTGTAATTTAATTTAATCCTGACTTGTGCTCAGGACCAACTTTAACCTGTGGAACTTGTTTAACTTGCTTACTTATGTAATCTCTATAAATAATCTGTTTATAATATGTAATGCTGGTATTATGTAATGCTGTATCTGCTTACCCTTGGAGCTTTTCTCCCCGGGCCTCCGCTGAAAATGGACACGCATCCAGTCAGACTATCCCGGTCAACAATGTAAAATAAATAAACTTCTATATGCATCTGTTGCTGGACAATGAATGAGAGTCACCCCACTGACCCCATCAGTCTTATATTCCTTTATTTTTAGAAGTGGGGGGGGGTGAAGGGGATAAAAGCAGCTGCCATCAAATGCACTATCAGCAGCAGATCTGAACTGCTGTGCAGAATAAGACTGTTGCGTATTTCTGCTTTTTAGGGGTCGCCACAGCGGAACTCCGGTCTGCTAATGATTGGCTGTTGATTTTTACGTGCCGAGTTGCCGGCCCTGACGCACTACCTTCAACGAAGGTACGCCCATTCACGCATGTCTCCACACAGAGGACGCTCTAGCTGAGAATCGAACGGGACGTCTTGCTGTGACCACCACCGCATAAGATAGTCTAAATTTACAGTTTGCTGCTAACTGAACTGCTGTGCTGAGTAAGACACAGTTTTAATTTACAGTTTGCTGCTAACCGTGGTACAGCTCCAGACGTAATTGAAGTGTATTAACCCACCGTCGAGTCCGTGCAGGAATGGGCGTGTCCGCCGTGATTGACATACCATTGGGCGTGGTTTGACAACGACAATCTACCGTGATTGACAACGTGCTTGCGTTATGTCACTATAGATTTCCATTGAATAAAATCCAGCGGATGGCCATTATTTCGTCTCACAACCCTGTGATCAATGTTTCTGATTTTTTTCCTTGGTGTGCGCTAATGACTGGTGCTGTCAGCTAGCAGTCAGGGGTTGCCCTGTGTGTTGTGCTCGAGTGAAGTTCACAGAGGTAAGAGTCTATGGTAGTCGATGACTTCCCTGTCCAGGAGAAACATAGGCACCACCCCCGGAGAGAATTTGCAGTCACCCATCCATTGATCTGAAGGTGTTGCATCTAGTATTTATCACTATCCCTTGACACACAGGACTAATACACTCAAAGAAAGAAAGCTTAAAAAAACAACTAAGTACTTACAACGCGGATGCCATTGCTTTCAAATCTTGTTTCAAAATATTTTTGTAATCTCAAAGAGTACCAGGACGCTGAAGCAGTCGATCTTGATGAAGGGTCTGACAAGGAAAACTGACTCCATTGAGTGCTTTGCTGTCTTTCAAATTGAAATAGAAGTAGTAGTAGATTTGTTTGCCAAATAAAGATCCAAGTTTGATTTGAATGCAAGGGCATCCGCATTGTTAGTACTTAGTTTTTCGGGTTTGTTTGCCTTCGGTTATTGAGCGCTGCAGTTTGCTTTGAAAGCAATGGCATCCGCGTTATTACTTAGTTTTTTGGGTTTGTTAAAGATATGTCAAAGATATGAATGTATTGCAAGGCGGTGGGATTTTAAAGCAAAGATATGATTGCAAGGCGGTGGGCGTGGCAATCTGCATGCTGGGAGCCGTGAGCGTAGTAAGCAACATGCTCGCAGGCGAGGTTTGGGAGAGGCTTGCTACTGCGCATCTGGTGGGTTAATACACTTAAATTACGCCCAGCTCCATTTTGGCAATTTTTTGCCCACATCACCCCAACCCTTCTAATGTAACCGTTGACGTACATGTGGGAAAGAACAGAGTTGCATACTCTTCACCACAAACCCGAATCACATTAACACAAACAGCTTTTAAGAAACAGATGAGTTACCGCTGAAAGAAACTACCACGATTCCCCCACTGCCACACGTGAAGTCACTTACTTTCTTCGGGACATAATACGACCCACACTAAAACACTCAGTAACCAACAAATAGCTACTTATCTTCATAATGAGGCGTTTACACTAACAAAATAAGTTTGTTACAAGCACATGTTACTTCCCCGGTTTGGATAAGGGCCCTACACCACAAGACAGTGATAACGAGTCAGCCAGGCAAGTTAAGGACTTCTCTAAACATCCTTAACCTACACGTCTGCTAACAATTCAGCATTAATTAATACCCAAATACAAGACTGCGCTCTACATAAACATCTGCATAGTTTTAGAATGAAAAAAAAAAAATACTTTAAACTTTACCAAAACAGTTGCTAAAGAGTTTTCAGAGTGAAAAATGAAGACAGACCACACGTAACACTTCACGACGTTCTAACGTCACACGTTCTCAAACCTTTTGTCGTACGTATGCAAAGCTATTGCGCTGTTGTGAAGCATCTGTTTTTCTTTTCCAAATTGTTAACTAATAGGCGCAGGGGACCCAGAATTGTTGTAAGCAATTACTCAGCCTTGCAGTAGGTAAACGGAGGCTGACGCAATCAAATGTTGTACTACATTAAGTGCTTTGTTAATATCTTGCATATGTAGCTCTGTATTCAATATGCCAGTATAAACTGTTTTGGATGTTAAGTCTTATCACTTCTTCGTAAATAGTAGTTAGATACTAACTACACCACCCATTTTGGATTTACATACCCATTACGGTGGCAGATTCAGAACAGGTATGGACGAGAGAGCTGCTGTTGACCAATGATGACAATCCATATTCACTCAGTATTACATAGTCTTCCTTTTTGGTACACTCCTGTCTCATTTTCCTTTTATGCTCTGCATATTCATTGATTACCCCCCCCCCCCCATCATGGACTCCTCCCACCATCTGGGTTCTTTCTTTCTTCTTTTACATCATTTTGATTTACTATTTGTCTTTTTCCTCAATCATTTCAACACTCCCTAACTGGCCAAGACCAGTAAAATAACTCAAGCTGGGGTTCTGGAGGTTGTCCACAGAAGCCATAGGTTCCTTGGTGCATAGGTAAATACTAGGCAATCAGTCTGCAGAATTTCCCAATAGACTCAGGGAGGGAAAGACAAGACAGTGCAGGAGAGAATTTGAGGCTGCTCATCCAATTATCTAAGTTTACCGTGAAGGTGGCAAGGGTGCTACTCTGCTTGACATTTAGTGGAAATTTGTTCCAGAGGTGAAGGATACATTGGGATATGACTCCATCATGTTAATGTGTCATATGAAGATGTAGTTCTTTTAAACAAGTATTTGATGCACCATTAGTTCAGAAAGATATAGGTTCATGGGTTAGTGCTTGCCCCTTGTGGGCCATTTTAAGCCTAGCCAATTATACCATTTGAAAATCAAATCCTGCACCTTGTATTTATAAGGTAAATTCCTTAACCGTTATGGCAATAGGAGATCAAATATGGTTAATTTTTTCATGGCATGAAAGGCTAGATGTAGATTTCCATGGGGGAGACTGAGTACAGAGGACGGGCTGACAGTCTTTCCTACTAACTACAATTTTTGAGGTCAATGATCTTTTTAGTTATGAATCTCTAAGGTCTTTTAAATTGTGTTGTATGTTTAGGTAAATACATGTTGAAAGGTGCATTCTGCTCAACAATGGGTCTGATAAGATATGAGTCAAGGGGAATTAAGACTTCTTTGAATCTAGTGGCACTGCCTTTGGAAATTAAACAGGCCAGATAAAAATCTTTCTGAATTACTGTGGAGACATGATGGTCAAATGATAGGGAATCATTAATAAGAGTATCTAGATCCCTTGCAACAGTGTCTGAATATAGGGGTGTATCTCCTGTACTGTAAGTGAAACTGTTTTGTTTACCAAAGTGAACTATGATAATTTTTTTCACATTCAATTTGAGATTATCCTTGTCATATTTATTAACATAGTCTAAACCATGTTGGAGCAATTGTGAGTCAGTTGAAGATCGAATAACAACACCCAATTTACAGTCATCTGCAAACTTAACTATAGGCCAGAACTGATGGCCTGAAGGCTATATAGGGTTCTAGATGATCTGAGGTGCAAGTTTCCCCAGAATTATGTACAAGAATTACATCACTGTTGCAGTAGTAATGACTTCACAATCATAGATTTTGGTAAGGATGTACCTAATTACAAACTAAATAGTTATGCTGTAAAACTGACACTTTATTAAATATTTGGAGACAGTGATAGGCATTAATTTAAACTTTGACTCGTTTTTACTTTCCATTTTCTGTAGTCTATGAAATTCTACAGGTAGTGTGTAGTCACGCTGGAGAGATCACTGACCTACTTTATACCACAGTGATTTGGACCATCACTGAATATGATGATGCATCCTGTAGCCTTCAAACAAGCCTGCAGAAGTAGCTGGAAACAGTGCATCAATTCTTTACCAGGAAAAATGTGTCTGAAGACTTAACTATTCCAGCAAGCTTAAACTCTCTATTTTCTTTCTTATGGTATTAACCTGCCTGCCTTCTTGGCCAACTTCTGACCAAGTTCCTACTTGAAAATATATGACTGGAATGTACTTCTTGGGAAAGTAACAATTTAGTAGGATAGAATTTGATAAATATGATGTACAAAACCTTTCAAGATTATGAAATAAGTTTGTTTACAATTAGAAGTCAGCCATCATTTCTTTCTAAAAATAATCTTGATACGTTGATAACTGTATAGGAAATAAAAACTATTAATATGAGATTATGCTGTTCAAGCTTATTTTAGAGCAGTAAGTGGTAAACTTGAAAACTGAACCTTTGAGCCAATGTTTATAAATTTGTCTTGGATGTGGGATTGTAGCTGGATGTTAGGTAAGGAGCTTTGGTAGGCACTGTGTTGTATTTGGCTTAACTGCGTTTGAGGGAGTTAAATGTCTGTAGTATTTGCAAAAGGTTATGCCTGTTTGATATTCAACATTATCACATGATTTCACATTGTCTAAACTTATTGTGAGTAATTGTCATTTATTATGTGTTGTTTGAGTCACGAAGGCTTTCTAATGCTGTCTAGCTCTTGTCATGTTATATAAAAGCACATTGGTCTACATATAGCCTGGATGGAAGCCATAGTTTATGTTTTTGTAGTTCATATCATTATATATATAGCCTGTACTTTGAGTTTAGCACTGTCATTGGTCTTAGACTATACCTACAACGTGTGGGATCTTCTCCAGGCTTTAATCAGTGTGCCTCACAGTCACAGTCTTTAAAGGAAAACAACGTGATATCAAATGAAATAGGTCTACCGGCTGTCTCCTTAAGTCCCCGTTATGTGATATAGCCAAAAAAATAAATTCAGCTTTAAAAAAAAATAATCTAAACTGTTTTACAGCTTAGGCTTCCAAACTCTCCGTACTATTTTACTTTCATTTTTAAGCCCAAGTTGAAAACCGGCTAGCCGGCTCTCAAATAATGATGTCACATCTGCCATAGGTCTTCTAGTAGATCTCGGGACGTTTCCTCCCTCAAAGTGACGTAAACCCTGCCTTATTTGCATGGTGTATAGAATCCCTGTGATCCTCCCACATTGTGATGTCATCGCTGCCTTGCCCAGCCCACTGTTACCCTGATAACACAGATTAGCTTCTGTGTAGAACTTCTTTTCTATCAAAGTGAATCCTGTCGACTCCATTTCGTGAGATGGACTTCAACAAAGTTTGCCTGCATCCTCTCCAGCATTTGGCTAATTCATATATCAGGTAAGTCTTATTATTTTATCAAAAATGTAAATTTACAGTCCCTGCTTCTCTATGCGTTCCTAGCCATGATATGTTTACCTCCCGAGTGTTAAAGTGCACATTTTTAGAGTTTTTTAGAGTTACTGTTTGTAATTGTTGCACGTGCTTTAAATTTGTGTTAAAAAATTAGTGCTGCCGAGTTTTTAGCTTAGTTAGGTTAGCCTAGTTATTAATGTTTATCATGCCGGTTTATATTTGTGTGCTCATTTCAGTTTTGTATGCAATGTTGGCATCTTTGGAATTTTTGAGTCGGCCTTGTGTTTGTGTGCATGCTGCTTTCTGGATTCCTTCATCCCATGCTGCATGATCTCTCATCTGTAGGTAATTCCTTGGCGTTTACCTTTTTTGAGGTCGAAAGACAGATTAAATGAATTGGTAGCAATAGCCTCACTTTTGTTTTCTTTATTAGTGGAGAAAGTCAGTGGTACATTGGGATACATGCATATGAACTTGGTTATGCATTAAAAAATGTATAAATTGTCTTGTATGTTTGCATTCCCAAAGTTACTTTTTGTGTAGAACACATTTTTAAGTGCTGGAGTGGGATCAGGTATTTGTATTTTGATTTGAATCTGTATTATTGTCAACACCTGGTCCTGTCGTTCAAGCATTATTGATTTTATTTTACTCGGCTCTGAAAATGCGCTCTATTGGCAGTGCCTTTTGTCCGGAGTCAGTATGATTGCACTTTCTGTATGTTTCTTCATGGACCTCGCAAGTCTGGCACGTACAAAAGCTGTGATTATCTTTATTGAATAATGGTGCATCGGTTTACTGCAGCCAATTCGTAATTATGGTAGCTAAATACATGACGTTTGTGATGTACGATACAGCACCTAAATCCACACCTCTAAAATGCTAGGAATAGTCCTGTAATTTTTGGACCTCAGATTTAGCTGTGCTTCTCGTAGATTTACTGATTTTTTTTTTTTCATAATGTCAGACAGTCAAACATCTTTAATGATATATAGGATGAAGTGCAAGAGAACTAACCCCGCAGAGGGACTCACTCGCCATCCCTTACTATGTGGGATCTTGTATGCGTAGACCATCCCTGTTAAGAAACTGCAATTCTGTTACTGGCTTAGATCTGAAGAGGTCTACAGCTCAGCACTTAGCTTTCACTTTAGTGGATCGCTAAAATTTCCATAGCATGCATCCGAACTGTGTTTTTATTTTTAATGAAAAGTAAGACGGCACTCCTTTTTTGACCCCTTGTCATGATTGCTGTTATTTAGAGATTGAGAAGTATATTTACATTGGGAAATTGTGTTTTCTTTGTAAGGAAGGCTGTTTCATAGCCTCCCTCACACACTTATCTAATATTAGTGAGGAGAGCATTGGGGCAGCAGTTTCTTCCCTTGTGTAGACAGAATTAACATAAAATACAGTTGGCAGTCTTTGACTGAAGATATATCCCAATGTATGAACAATCAAGCACTGAAAAAGTCTTACTACACATGCAATTTACTCTCAGAACAGCTTAGGTGCATGGTAGCTACTGTGACAATATGCGACAATTTGTAAATGCCGACTTATAGTACAGTTATCATATTCTGTTGCTGTTAGAAGTGAGGACCATCGCTGGTTGATTTGAAGAGTGTTCAGTGTTCGGTCATTTCTGCCTAATTGTTTCCTGTTTTGATATGTTGGAAGATAATAGTGAAAGCATAACGCTGTTGTCAACTTGCCAGACTTTTTTTTTTTCCCTTCAAGATATTTTTGTGTGTTATAAGAGAGGACATGTTTTTTGTTTTTTTTAACAGCCCAGATAGTGTCGTCCACTCTGAACTGGCCACGTTTTTGCTTCTGAAGTCATGACATTTTCATCTTGTCTTATGCTGGGGAAGTTGGATGAAATGGTACCCTGCATGATATTACAGTTTGGTATGAATTCGTGCCTCATCCTTTGTCCACCTTAGATGCACATTCTCCCTGGTACTTGTAGTCTTCCAGCCATCAGGTGGGGGTGGGGGACTGCATTGGTGCAGAGCAACTCCCACAAATCAAGCAAATGTGAGTTGGCAGTTTCATGAGTCTTTTGCCTGGCTGACCCTTGCTTTCTTGTCATTACATGTGCACACCTTTCCTCTGTACGAATAGACTTCTTTCTTTAGCCCTTTTGAAATAATATGCACTAATCTGTTAATTGTTATATTGGCGCATGCCTATATTTTATTTGCAGACCGTTTGTGATAGTTACCTTGTGTAGTTTAAAAATGTGTTGGACTTTTTTTTTCCTCCCAAGGCCTCCATTGAGAATGGGCTTTGCTCACCTGGATTTGGTTATCAAAAAACATGAAAACAATTTTTAATGGTGCTTGGAAAGGTGAATGTATGACCTCCTGTGTCCAGAGATCAGTGGGATCTTTTGTATGTAGTTAGTCAGCTGGAGTCAGCTTTGATGTCTTGACTGCTGTATTAAGTGGTATAATTCATGCTGCAGGTAGCACACTCACCTTTGGTGCAGAAGGCTTTGGGTTCTTTTCCCACACCAGGTAGATCTATTGTTGACATAGCAGTGCAGCATCAGGGGTGCTACATTAGGGGTGCTACATTACCGGGTATGGCCTTGGGATGAGAAGTTAAACCGAGACCCCTTCTACTTGAGTTGGTGGTAGCTCAGGTGGATGTAAAGATCCCACAACACCTATCGAAGACGGTAGGGGATATGTTTTTATTTATTTATTTATTTATTTATTTATTTATTTCCAGTTTGATAACCGGGGAAGTCCACTGGGCCCGAAAGCCCGTTTTCAGTGGAGGCCCGGGGAGAAAAGCTCCATGATAATACATTACACACAAAAACACAGCAGAAAAGCTCTAAACTAATACATTACACACAAAAACACACTCTGTTCTAATAGCATAATACTTTAACAATTTCCAAATAAGAATGAGGTGCATTGGGCACTATACATAAGGAAATGATATATTAATGCAACTGTAATGTTAGTAAAGTAGGAAAGGAAAAGGAAATTGTAGATAGAGTTTGAATGCAAGAGCAGGGAAGCATGGGAGAAACGAAGAAGAAGCAAAGAAATTAAAGGGGCGGTGTCCAAAAGAGGATAGAAAAAGAACAGATAAACTAGTGTTCATTTTGTGATTGAGTCCAGGAGAACACCTTGAGAAAAAGGCAAAAGATTTAAAGGTGAGAGTAAGCATACAAGTGGGCAGTGGGATGAGAGCAGTTGAGGGAAAATAAAGGGTTTAATCAGGGAGGAAGGAGGAGATAATGAAGAAGAGAGAGGGGAGCTAAGGCGAGTGTCAGAAAAAGGGGAACTGGGGGGGGGTGGAACTAGGATATATTGAGATCTAGGTAGGAAGTATACAATTACATTTCCAATTTTGGAAGAGGTGAGAATGGAGAAGAGATTTAAAGTGTTCATAGTTTGTAGTGGCTCTTAGAAGGGGAGGAAGTGAGTTCCATTTTTTTGCTGTAGTATAGGAAAGTAGGAGTTGGCCAGGGGGTCGTTTGGGTTTGTATACTGAAATAAGATTTTGGTGGCTAGATCTTAGGGACCTTGGAGGAGTGTATATGGTTAAGATATTAGATAATGCTGGGCAAGCAGTGGGTTTAAAGATTAGTTTGTGTGCAGTAGTAAGTTGGAGGAAATTGAGTTGATTAGGAGTTCTAGCCATTGAAGACTACGGAGGCAGATGCAGTGGTGTGTAGAATGAGCGGAGTTAGTAGCTTAATTTGGCAATTTTGTAGTAGCAACTTTCAAGTTTTGAGGAGATAGAAGTGGAGAGATTGGATAGAAGAGGAGCACCATACAGTAGAGAAGGGAGAAGGAAGGTAGTGGCGAGAGTTTGTCTTGAAGATGGAGTAAGAAAGTTTGCATTTCTATAAAGCATACCGAGCTTCTGATGAGTTTTCTTTATGTTGAGTTGAATATGATTATTAAATTTCAGGTGTTCATCAATGGTTACTCCGAGTAATTTAGCACTACTAACAACTTCTATTGAGGACTGGGAGAGGCTGGAAATGATGAAGGATGACTTATCAAAAGTCAGAGCTTTTGAGGGGGAGAAGAGAATGATGTGGGATTTATTGGCATTGAGGGAAAGATGATTTTGAAGCATCCAATTTTCTATGGTTGTGAAGGCCAATTGGGTTTTGGCTTGGAGCTCGGGAAGGCTAGGGGCAGAGCAGATAACAGTGGAGTCGTCTGCATATTGTACTATTTGAGTAAGAGGAATGGAAGAGTGGAGATCATTAATAAAGATGTTAAAGAGCAGAGGCCCGAGAATAGAACCCTGAGGGACTCCGGTAGGGGTTGGTAGGAAGTTTGAGGTACCAGTATTCCATTTCACAGCTTGGGATCTATCAGAGAGATAACTTCTGAACCAAGAAAGAGAGTTGTGGGAGAGATTGAGGTTAGAGAGTGGTTGAGAAGGAGAGTGTGGGATATAGTGTCGAAGGCCTTAGAAAGGTCAAGAAGAACAGTGGAGACAATATTTCCAGAGTCACGGGCTTGGTTGACAATTTCTAGGAAGGAAAGAAGAGCAGTTATGGTACTGTGGCCAGGCCGAAACCCATGTTGTGTAGGAGTGAGGAGATGGTTATTGAGAAGGTAGGGCATGAGTTGCTGGTGTATACATTTTTCAAGAATTTTTGAAATTGGGGAAAGAATTGCTATTGGGCGGAAGTTAGAGATGGTGTTATTTTTGCCTTCTTTATGGAGGGGCAGAATGTGGGCAGCTCTCCAAAGTTTGGGAACGTAAGATTCTTGGATGGATCTATTGATGAGAATACTGATAGGTATGGCGATGCCATTTGCTGCGAGCTTGAGAAAGAGTGATGGGATGTTGTCAGGGGCATTGGAGCATGGTTTGAGTTTGAGAAGAAGTTGTTTGATTCTGGTGGTAGACACGGGATGTAGAATGAAAGTGGGAGGGGGGTTATGAGAGTTGGAGTGAGGGATGGGTGTGGAAGGATGCATTGGGTTAGGGGTAGGGGTGGAAGTGGAGAAGGATTTAGTCAGTTCAGCTATTGAGCCAGTAAAAAAGGAGTTAAAGAGAGTTGCGATTTCAGTGTCAGTCTTATTAATGTCTGGACAAGGATTGGATTTTGTACCTGGATGTAAGAGTGAATTGATGGAATTCCAGAATTTTTTGGGATTATTTGTGAGGGTAGATTGAAGTTTGCCGTAGTAAGATTTCTTATCCTTCATAATAAGTTTTTAGCAAGATCATGGAGTTGCTTAAATTGCAGTAAAGAGGCTGAGTTTTTATTATTGTTGTATAGTTTCCAAGTTTTGTCCCTTTGTCGCATTAGAGTTTTGGTGTCTTTAGTTAGCCAAGGGGCAGAGTTGAACTTTATCCTTTTTGTACGGGGAGGGGCTTGGGAATCTAGGACTTTAAGGAAGGTAGTATTGAAGAGTTCTAGGGCTTCATCTAGGGGAAGAGTGTTTAGTGAATCCCAGTTTGTTAGTTTAAGGGTTTCTGAAAATACTGAAGGATTAAAATTAGTTAGGTTGCGAGAGTGGGCATATTGTTGTTGGTGTGGGAGCTGTTGGTTTTTTCGGTTAATAAAGGCTGGGAGATGATCACTTAATGAGTCTGGTAAGGTACCCGAGTTGGAGATATTGTTAGGGTGGCTGACTAGAATCCAGTCCAAGATGGACCCCGGAGGGTTAGTTTTGTTAGGTCTGGTAATGTTGTTTATTAGTTGAGTAAAATTATAAAGATTGATAGACGGAAGGGGAGTATTGTTATTAATTGTATTCCAATCAATATTTACATCACCTAGAATGAAAGTCTCCTGTTTAATATTGTTTGAGGCCCAACACAGAATATTCTCTAGGGTGGAGGAGTTGTCTCCAGGAGGGATATAGATGGTTATAATACAGATGCTTTTGAAGTTGTTTATTTTGAGGATTCCTATGACTAGTTCTGCATTATTAAAATTAGGAATGGTATTTTGGTATGGGCTAAGATTTAGCAGGCAGTTGTAGACTAAGGCTACACCACCTCCTTTTTTGTTTTGGCGATCGGACCTAAGTGCTTGGTAGCCAGGTGGTAAAATTTCAGAGTTACTAGTTTGAGGTTTTAGCCAGGTTTCTGTTACTGCTACTATGTCAGGTTCAGTTACATTTAGCCAGGCATGGAAGTTTGTTATTTTGTTATTAATACTCTGGGTATTAATGGTAATGAATTTAAGGTATTTATTATTGTGCCTATTTGTGGAGGTAGTGGGAGAGAATGTTAGTTGGTGTTGGCCCAGGGTTAGGATGGACATCTCCTGCAAGAGCAAGACAAGAGAAGGAATAGAGGAGTTGAAACTTAGAATTGCGGAGTAAAGTAAAAGGGAGATGTAATTTACATTTGAAAGTGGGAGATTTTATGTAGAGTGTATGGTGTTTTAGTTTAAAGTAATGAAATGGATTTGGTTGAAGGAGGGAGGGGGATATTAAATAAAAATGGAGGGATGAAGGATGTGGATAGGAGATAGTGGAGGATGAGTGGGGTGAAAAAGAGGTGGGTAGTGTGATATTGGAATAGGAAGATGCATTATACAGAGTGGTAAGAATGAAAAGACATGTAAATGAGGTGAGATAGTGTGGAAGAGACATGGAGGAGTAGTGTAGGATAGTTATTGGAAGATAGGGAAGGGGTAGGCTATGGAGTATAGAGATATAAGGAGGGGATGTATGAGAGAGAGCAGTCAGGAAAGGGGAGTGAGAGGGGGAGGGGTGGTTTAAAGAGAAATCTCTAGGAGGGGGAGGAGCAAAGTGATGGGATAGGCTGAGTGCAATAGGGGAGGGGCTGGGAAGGGACTATAAATGTAGATGTACTGGGGGTGGGTGGGATTTGGGGGCAGGGTAGGGGAGCGGAGTGAGCCCACAGGGCGAACGGAGCGGGAAGAGCCACAGAAGGAGAGAGGCCAGGAAGAAAAACTATCAGTGGAGAGCTGAAGAGATAGGGAAAGATTGGATATAGGAGGAAGGTAAGGGCCTTACCAGTAGTGATAGTGGACAGAGAAGTGTAAGATAAACGTATCTTTGGGGGGGGCTGGTCTACACAGATGTATCCACACAGATGTGAAGTGGGAGTGAGAGAGAGAAGAGCAATGCAGCAAGGTAGGAGAGTAGGACAGCAGAGGTCCAGGAAGGCAAGGGAAGATCAAGAATCTGTCGTTGGAGTGGGGAAAGCAACAGGTAAGTACAGGGGACAGAGATGTAGTATGAAAGAGAGGACTATAGTGGATTAAGAGAGTAAAGTAAGAAATAGGGCTTTACAGATTAAAGGGGAAGAAGATAAAGATGAAATAGAGTATAAGGCAGTAATTAGATTAATAGGGAGAGGGCGCCATCTAGTGGCCAGGTGCTGGGATGCAACTAAGGTCCACAGAGGCTGTCGAAGGGGAGGAGGATGAGGACAGTGTAGATAAGTGGAGCGAGTAGAAGAGGAAGGGTGGCTGTACAAAAAAGAAGAGGAAGGTCTGACTGCTGGCTTCTTGGCAGGGAAGCGTTCAGAACACCTAGCGGGGCTAAAATAACTAAAGAACAGTAGGTTTAGCAGATGGTGCACATGCTTCCTTGGTTTCTTCAAGGGGAGGCTTGATTCTAGTCCAAATAGAGGGAAAGAGCAGCACAGTTTGTTGAGTTGCTTGGCGGACTGGATAAGCTGGGAAGGCTGGAGATGTAGGTCTGGAAGTCCACACAGGAGTATCCAAAAAGGGGAGAGCAGGGACTAAAGCTGCAGACAGGAGAGAAATGGAGGTTTAGTAATATGGAGACACAAAAATTAACAGCTGTTGTATGGTTCCAGGGATGTAGAGAGCAACAAAAGTGTAGAGAGTTAAAGAATTAAGCAAGAAGTTAGCATCAGCTAAAAAAAAAACAAATACAATGTACAGAGGTTACACAGTTATTCAAATAGCTTTTATACAAAAGGAGTAAACCTGATACAATGTAGTGTATGAAATTGGAGTTATGTATCTAAATTACCCTGTAATTACTCCAAAATTTGGCCAGGGCAATTTTTCAAATGCCCTGGCCAAATTTCCTTATTCATTCAAAGGGGATCCAGTATCTGTCAGCTTGGGATGACATGCTCAACAAGCCACGTTGCTTCGCTAGAGATGGCTTGCACCTGTCACCCTTAGGCTTTTGAATACTGGCCAAGGCTCTTGTCACCACCATAGTGTCTTTTTAGGGAAGGCTCAAAGGACAAATCCACCGCTGTAAATGGCACAAGTAACAAAAAACTGAGGGTAATGCTGCTCAGTGCCAGAAGTCTAAACCTCAAAATGCATGCACTCGAGGCAGTCCTCAGTACGGAGATAATCTATGTGTGTGCAGTAACAGAAACCTGGTTTAAGGCCCCAAAGAGCACCCCAGCACTATCAGGCTACAACTCATACCGTACATTTCGACTACAAAACCCAGGCCGAAATACAAAAGGTGGGGGAGTATCCATATTCATCAAGAATACCCACATCTCCAGTTAGTGGCACAGCACGATGCTTCAGAGATCATCCACTTGCAACTAACAGCGGTTAAAACTGCTATTCAAATTATAGCTTGCTACAGATCACCCACCATGTCCCAGGACCCCCACTCTGCATTCCTGGAAGCACTGGGAAACAAAGGTCCTACCAAACACCCTGATATTGGGTGATTGCAATTACCCAGACATTAACTGGGAGAACTACTCAAGTATGAACTCCCTTGCCCAACATTTCCTAGAATTTATAAACTCAACCACCCTGGATCAATTGGTCAACACCCCCACCAGAGCTGACAACATATTGGACCCAGTCATCACCAACATGGGCGACTGGTGTTCCACACCGGATGTCAACCCCTCGTTAGTTAGATATGACCATAAACTAATCACTCTGGATATCCACATTCCGCCACCACCCCCAGTCAAGGAAGCCACTGTGAAAAACTTATCAAGAGCAAACTTCACGTTACTTAAGACTGAGCTGGGAAGTTTCAAAGCCCCCATGTTAAAGGATAACGCTATCCAAGCTGCTAAATCCTTTACTAATGCACTCTACGGGCACATACAAGGATGCATGGATCGTGCTAAACCTCACCACAACAATAAATAGGATGTGCTGGAGGGATAGATTCCTGTCCCAGAGTCTTCCCATGCTCTGGAACAAGATTCCAATCTACATTAGGCAGGAGCTCCTCGTTAACCCTCAAGAGAAACCTTGATGAGTGGATGGGAAAGTTTACCCCGGGGATCACTTCAGTGTCTGTGCTGGACAGAGGCACAGGGAACTAATCTAAGGTGGTTGCGAAAACCAACACATTCCGGCTAGGCTTATAAATGCCTTCAAGCAGATAGCCTAGTACCTGCCTATGACCCTATTAAGTGTTATTAAAAGATGGAGGGATTTTCTTTAGTGGTGTGTCCATTATTTCATTTGTAAACAAAACTGCTGTAAACTGATTTGCTCTTCCAGTGGCCATCCAGTTCCTTGAAAGTGCTTTGAAACATTATACACGTGGTCTTACTGTACTCAGATGAACTACTTAAAAGTTTCTTTCTTATTGTTATAAGCCTCATTACTTTAGTGGCAGAAATGCCAAGTTTTTCCAGTCTCTGGATCTGCAGCAGAGACACGGAGCTCTGACTGCAACCCAAGTGGCTGTGATTCATTTATTGGCCCTGTGACTGGTGGAGTCATGCAGAGAGGAGGAAAAATGAAGTTATAAGGCTATTTATCTCCCAGGAGGTAGAGAGAAGTAGGTACATTCAAGCCCACATTGGGCAGTTGTGATCCTGGACAGACTGGATAAATCATCTTTCTTTCCTCTGAAAGAGGAGCAGGGTTGCTTAGAAGTACTGTCCCTTGCAGAAGTAAGGGGAAATCAACCTCCATTAACTCATTGCTCTCCCCAGTCAGCTCTTCACTGGTTGCATGCTGAAGTTAGAGCAGAAAAAAAATGTGAATTGTGTGATACCTATATGATATTTAAGCTGGTAAGCTTATTTATGATGCCCGAGTGGGGTATTGTGTCGAAGGCTTTTGCGAGGTCCAGGTAGACTGTCTGGGCTACCTGGCCCTCATCTATGGCTTTGGTAACTGAGAGAGCTATGCCTCCAGTTTGGCTGTGTAATTGCATCTCTCATATGTATTACAGTTTGTTGGAAGGAGGAGAGGGTTGTCTGTGTACATAAGGCAATTGTAACATTGCCTCCAAATTCCCAGATTCACAAGCTGGACTGGAGAGTAACCCTGAAACTGACCCTTGGACATACCAGATTAGTATAGGGAACTGATTTTTCACTGATCATGAAAGGACCAACCGGGAGCCTAGTACTTATGAGACGTCTAGGAGGGTGTAGTGCTTTAATTAGTTAGTGTTTCCTTATAAGATTTGAGCAAGTGCAGGGCTCTATAGGGCCCAAGAAAGCACTGGCCTCCAAGAAACTTACAACCAGTTCGGAACAGCAACTCTGCAACAGAACTTTTTTAAATTTCAGAATGTTGGAAAAAAGCAAGATTTTTTTTTTTTTTTCAGTTTTGTTTAAAGGTAGCAGAGATAAACAAGTAGTACACTATTCAGAACAGTGTAATAAATGACCCCACACTTGAGTGCTAGGCCAGAGGCAGGTAAAATGCAATTTGATCTTTCATGTAAGAAATAATATTTTCTGCAGGTGCTGAGGTTTTGATTACATTAAGTTTGTTCGATAGAACATTGTTAGCAGTTTAGAGTACATCAGGTATGGTGATCCCACTAGGGGAGATTGCCAAGCAGCAGTACTGGCTGCAATATATGTTACCAGGCATAATCCAATGGTAATGCAGCAATAATTTAAAAGGACAAATATGGTGTCTACTAATAAGGTAAAATAAGAAGGTCGTGTGATTTTATAAATGTTGAAATGCAGAGCTGCAGTGCTTCCATCTACCAAATGTCCCTGTTCATGCTAAGTGAATTGCAAAAAAATGTGGCCCAGAAGAGCTAGACAGTATTCATCTGTTATGAGTGTCCACAAGTGCATATGTTATGACTGCATTATGTAGGCAATGGAGTTGGCAGGAAAGGTTAGAACCACTGCTGGTGGCAGGTCTTGTTAAGGTTATTTATTTTTAATGAAATGGAGGACATAACTGGCTGAGAAAGTTGTTACCAGGACAGAAGTGGGAGAGTGTTGATTAGTAGTAGGTTTGGATGAGAGGGAAGGGTAGCAGGTAGTGGGATGCGTCACTGTGGTTATTTTGTATTGAAGGTTTTAGGAGAGGATGTGGTGGTGTGGTGTAATATGATTGGTTAGTGTTGCTATATTTAGCAATTATACTTGCCACCAAGTGGGTAAACAGTGAGCATGTCATGGACGACTGGGTGTAACTTAATTGAACTTTTGCTGGAAATGATGTATTTCTTTTTCAAGAACTCTTAATGTACTGTGTGTCTATCATATGTAGAACTGTTTGCATTTTTCATATGTTGCTTGAATTTTCTTATTGTTGGATACACACAATGTTTTGAAAGATAAAAAAACACCTCCCGCTGCTTAACCAATAATTTATGTAAAATTTTGGTAAAGTGTGATTTCATTGTCCCAATAGCTGCTGAGTTTGTTTTTGCGACTGTTGCTTTGGTGGAAAGGGACAAGCTGTTTCAGTTTATAGGAGCAGAAAGATAATGTAGTTTATTTTCTTTTGATGCAGAAGGTTGTGGTTTCTACTCACGCAGTACATGGATGCATTTGCGAAACTGTACTGCCTTCTTTCTGGTGAAGATACCAGTAACTATGAACCTGTTATAAGATTGCTGTCCATTCCTTATTGCAGTATTACCAGCTTATTGTTATGAGTGTAAGATAGGCAAATTATTCCAGGTTCTGTGGTTTGATTAAATGGCTGGGGTGCCTTACCTTCTGTGTGGAGTCTGTATGCCCTCCCTGTGTTTGTTTCCTCTTGTGTCCTCCCATCTTACAAAGACGTGTCTGTCTGGAGTGTTTCTCCATGGGCCTCTGCTAAAAATTAGCTTTTGTTCTAAGTCAGACTTTCCTGATTAACAAATGTTAAAAATGACACGCATTTCAATATCAGAATTCATATTTTTCAGAAAGTGCATGGTAACACAATCTTTTACTCTAGCTATTTTCCAAGTGTATCAGATGCATCTTTGAAATTTGTCCCTATCTTTGGGACTGTATTCCCCCATTATTGGCTTCATCCAGGTTTTTTGTGCTGAGGTTGAGAGCTATGGTAAGAACTGAATTCACTGAATATGTTTGGGGGTTATATTCCACCATTACTGGCTTTGTCCTCGTGTTTTTTGCTACACGGGTGAAAGCTATGGTGAGAATTTAATTCACTAAATGGTAGACATTTAAGTTTCTGTCTTCCGCTTTCACCAAACCGCTGATTTGGCATAGTGGTATGTTTTCCATGTTGTAGTATTCCTTCACACCCTCCCCATCCTGTGATTGTGCACTTGCTCCTGTGGGTGGCAGTGGACGGACTTTGCCATTTGTAGGCCTGGCTCCTAATGGTCATTCTGTTATTAGGGCTGGTGTGTGTGGACATCAATTTTATAGCCCATGTTCATAGAGCTACGCAAAGTGCAGAGGCATGTAGTACGGAATCATTGGAGTAGTGGTCATGATGTAGGCGAAAGATGGGGAACCGCATGTGAAATAATGCAACATGGCAAAGAATGTCACTTTTATGTTTACGATTTTACAAAACGATTCTTTCCAAACTGGCTGTAAAGAGGGACAGTGATATGGGTTGATCAGACATGCAGTGGGTGTCTCCTCCACAGGTGGTGGCACAGTGTAGAAGAAAATGTCAATAGATGCTGGTCCTTAAATGTGGTAAGGGTAGATGACTTTTTGCGAGCATCTAACCAATCTGACACTTCAGAGGAATGGTTAGGATGCAGGCATTAGAGTTGTCTAAACTGGGTGCAGTTCCCAGGTAAGAGGATAAGAGCAAGGCCTAAGGTAAGGTTTGTGGTAGAGGACATGCAAGTGGTGTGTGTGACAAGATGCAGTGGACAGGACAAAAGGCAAACGGATATGCTGTAGTGACCCCCAACAGGAACAGCCAAAAGCGGACTCCATTGCCATTTGAATACAGATTAATCCAGTCTTTAATGATTAGTTACAGTTGGACAGACTATCAGTGAGTTGGCACATGTAAACTGTGAAAACTAAAATGATCTTTGGTTACAATTTGATTCATGCAAAAATGACTTTGTCTCTTGTGTTCAATACAATGTCTAACATGGTGCTACGATGAATTCATGTGATGTGAAATGGAGTCTACAAATGTGTTATGCATGTTTTGTGATGTGTAATTTTAACAGTTTTCATGACTTGATGAATAGAGTTTAACCAGATGACTGGTTCTTGAGTTGGTAATGGATGGAATCGATAAGCTATGTAAGGTAGAACTGTATTAATGCCAGTGTATGGACTGGCTATTACATGCAGTCACTGTAAATGTATATTTTTGGCTTGAACTGTGAACGCTATGATTACAGTCCTGCACATTCTGCCCTTGGCAAGTACCATGTACAATGGAATAACAATACTGTCATGAAATAGTGAAGCATTCATGTATGGAGTAGCACTGAGGGAGCTGACAGTAAAGTAAGGCATAGGCATTTGTAACTAGTTGGTCCGGTTGATGAAACACACGTAAATCAAAACCTGTTTCTTCTGCTTGTTGGTCATTTGGGAACAAGTAGCTAAGCATGCAAGTTGGCAATTTTGAGGTACATGGTGTTTCTGTTGTTGAGACTTTGGACAAGTACTAATAATTAGAGAATATGCGTACTGGTATTGTGAAGTGATATTAAATCTTTCTGAAATAGTGACTTGTATGTGTGCTGTTAGAATTTAATTAAAATAAAGGTCAATCGATTGGCATAAGTTCTTGTAAGATCTGTCATGCTGTGCAGATGTAGATCAAGAGACCACTAATCTTGTGGAATGTCTAATGTTTTGTATTAGCCCGAATTTGCAGTAGGGGTTGTGTGAATGATGGAGCGGTATGGAGTTGTGTACGATTCCTTTTTATTTTTCGGCAGCTGGAGCTTATACAGTGTGTCTAGTAAGGACTGGTCCTTGGTGAATAAATGTCGGCATGTAGAGTAATTTGCTGGGCAAGCGTTGCATGTATCTGGAAGCCTGTTAGATGCAGGGGTGTAATGCTAGTGGTGATATGAGTGAATCAGGCTGGAGATGCAAGTATTGTGGCGTGAGTGGACCTCTGTGATGCTGGCTACCTTGACTAGGTACAGAGGCTTTTCACAATAGTGCTGTGGGAATTGCCACTTTTGCACATTGTAAACCAAAAGCCAGCTTATCTGGATGTCATTTATGATGGATCAGTTGACTTCTGGTACATTTTGCGAAATTAACTGGTATTTGATTACTGTAGATTTGTAAGGTCCCTTAAAATCATAACTGTTTCACAGGTGTCAGAACATCATTACACTGCAGTCTTAATGTATACAGGGGTATATTTAGAGAGATAAATGGATAGAGCGCAAACTGATTTGTAAATGCAGGTACTGTAATTAAAGCAAAATATGTAGTAAGACCATGCATACTAAAATGAAATTCTGAGTAAACCATCATATGATGGAGTATATGTAGTTAATTTGGGTTGTAATTGTAGATGTGGTTGGAAACACAAAATTGCCCATTGCTGGAACTGTGAAAGTCCGGCAAAAAAAGCAGACTATAATCTCACTATTCTGAAGAGCCCTACTGATATGTAACAAAGTACAGGCAGAAGTACAGTAACGGCTACAAAAAGAGCATAAATTTGCAATGGCCATGCGTAGACATTAACTGCATGTTTTTGCATAAGCAGATTTCTGGCACAGTTAAACAGTACAACAAATTACAAGTGGTATGCACTACCATAATTTTTTTTTTAAAATTATGACTCAAAAAAGCATGTGGGTACTGTCATGCAAGTCTGAAATATTTCATGTTTATAGTGCATCATTTGTTAGCTATTTAATCAAACAGGAAGGAAAAATAAGTGCAGTTTGATGCTTTGCAAAGCAGTGATTATTGCCATTGCTATGTAGCTTGGTTTTAAATTTGACAGGAGTAGTGGAACAAAAAAAGTCTCCCACTGTAAAGAGGGAAAGGCTGACAAGGAAACAGTACATTAGTCTGGTCACCTGCTGTGAGCTGTCAATCACATGCAGATAATGGGTCAAATTACCCTTACCTCTTTGACAGCTAGGGAAGGTAGGTGTGAAGTGGGAGGGGAGATGCCTTGAAGAGCTAGATTTCAGCCTTCACAAAAGAAAGCAACTTAGCATTTCTAAGATGAAAGAGCTATAAAATGCACTTTTCAGTTCTGTTCTGTAGGATTTGCACTGCTTGTGTTTGAAGTGGTCATTGAAAAAGGATAACCTTTTAACCAAAAGTAGGGGACTTTAAGACTGCAGTGAATGCCTGTTAAGTCAATGAAGTGACAGCAGCTTAAGGCAAAACGCAGCAGATCTGATGCAATTTTTTGGAGACAAACAATGCATTCTGGGATACTTACAGGCAGAGTAAACAGTCTGAATTTTTTCAATATGCCAGACCCCATGTGGTCAGAGTCAGAAATTGCATCTAAAAATATCTAAAAAGCTCTAAATAGTCTCAGAGTGCTGTTAAAATGTAGGAAACATCAAACCATGATGAAATTAATATGTTTTTTTGAGTCTGAGGGTGCGGTTGTCCTTTAAGGCCAAACACACCAAATACACTTGTTATAGGAGACTGTATTGTCCGGCACACTGACGTCCTGCTCACCAGACTGGACAAGAAGGTCACTGTAAGCTGCCTGTCGGGTGCCAGGATCCGCCACATAACACAAGCACTCAAGTCACTCCAAAGCAAGTACAAGTATGACTCCATCATTGTCCATGCTGGTGTGAATGACCTGAGACGTACCTCCCTGGACTACATGAAAAGAGACATAGAGGAGCTCTCTGATCATGTAGCCCAGGCTGGTATGACCCTGACCTTGAGTAGCATGTTGCCCTCACCAAGGATGATGCCACAGTATGAAGACAAAATGATCAGTTTCAACAATTGGCTAAAGTATTGGTGTCATTCAAAGGGGATCCAGTGTCTGTCAGCCTGGGATGACATGCTTGACAAGCCACGTTGCTTCGCTAGGGACGGCTTGCACCTGTCACCCTTAGGCTTTCGTATACTGGCCAAGGCTCTTGCCACCCCCATAGTGCCTTTTTAGGCAAGGCTCAAAGGACAAACCCACCTCCATAGACAACCCAAGGATAAAAAAACTAAGGGTAATGCTACTCAATGCCAGAAGTCTAAACCTCAAGATGCACGCACTCGAGGCTCTCCTCAGTATGGAGAAAATCGATGTCTGTGCAGTAACAGAAACCTGGTTCAAGGCTCCTGAGAGCACCCCAGCACTACCAGGTTATAACTCATGCCATGCATTTCGGCCCCAAAACTCGGACTGAAGCACAAAAGGAGGGGGGGTATCTATATTCATCAAAGATACCTACACCTCCAGGTTAGTGGCACTGCACGAAGCATCGGAAACCATCCATGTGCAACTAACAGTGGGCAAAACTGCCTTTCAGTTTGTAGCCTGCTACAGAACACCCTCCCTATTACAGGAACCCCACTTGGCATTCCTGAGAACACTGGAGAATATGAAGGTCTTTCCAAACACTATGTTATTGGGTGACTTCAACTACCCAAACATTGACTGGGAAAACTACTCAAGCCCAAACACCCTCGCCCAACGGTTCCTTGAATTTATAAACTCAAACGCGATGGAACAACTGGTCACCACTCCCACAAGAGGAAACAACATATTGGACCTGGTCATCACCAACATGGGGACTCTATGTTCCACACCAGACGTAAACCCCTTATTGGTAAGATCAGACCATAAACAAATTTCCCTGGACATCCATATCCCGTCCCCACCCCCAGCCAAGGAAATCACTGTAAAGAATTTCTCAAAAGCCAACTTTGCACTTCTCAAGACTGAGGTGGAATCCTTCAAAGCCCCCGGGTCAGAGGATAATACAGCCCAATCCGCAGAATCCTTTACAAATGCATTCTATGAGCACCTGCAGGAATGCATGGATTGTGCTATTCCAAATAAAACCAAGACCCACTCCTCCAAAAACAGGAGACCTGTCTGGTGGACCCCGGCCATAAATAAGCTATACAACAGAAGGAGGAAGCTACTACATGACAGAGCAAAATCCCAAAAAGGGAAGGCATCTCTGATCAGTATTAGCACGAAACTTTGATTCCTCATAAAATCATCAAAGGCCAGTTTCGAAAGAAAAATTGTCCTAGACACTAAAGATAATCACAAGGCCTTCTTTAGTTATGTCAGGAATATGGGTGGTAACTCCCAGATATGCTCTGAATTGTTGCATAACAGTACTAAATATACCGAACCTACAGACATAGCCAACATCCTGGCAGACAGATTCAGTGCTAACTTCTCCCCCCCTTCCCCCCACAAAGGAGCAAATGCCTATCCCATCTGTATGTAACCTCCCTGACATCACAGATGCACAGGTGAAAGTTGCCCTCTCCAAAGCAAAAAACACAGCATCTATGGGACCAGACGGTGTCCCAGGCAGTGTCCTACATGAGCTCCAAGAAGAACTGAACCCTCACATTAAGTCACTGTTCAAACTTAGCCTTACTACAGGATATGTACCCAAAGAATGGCGAACAGCTACAGTGGTCCCACTCCACAAAGGTGGCGCCACAACGGACCCCGGGAACTATCACCCCATAAGCCTGACTAGTCTGGTCTGTAAAGCTATGGAGCGTATTATCATGGAACTCATAAACAAAGACTTTGGGAACCTCCAGACAGTGGACCCTACCCAATTCGGCTTTGTTAAGGGCAGATCTTGCCTCTTAAACCTAGTTGATTTCTTTGAAACAGTTACCAAAGCCATAGATGAGGGCAAGGTAGTCCACACAGCCTACCTGGACCTCGCAAAAGCCTTCGACACAATACCCCACTCTGGCATCATAAATAAGCTTACTAGCTTAAATATCAACCCCTATGTCACAAGATGGGTTGCAAACTGGCTCAGGGATAGAACCCACATGGTCAGAATTGCAGGTGCCACGTCCGAATCCAAACCAGTTACAAGTGGCATCCCACAAGGCTCAGTTCTGGGGCCTCTCTTATTTGGTATATACTTCTATGAGGTACAGGCTAACACAGGGGGACTCTGGCTGACAAAGTTTGCAGATGACTGCAAACTGGGAGTCACAATCGACTCTCCAGCTGACAAGCATCCTCCAAAAGGATCTCACAGAGACGGATGCTTGGTGCCAGAGCCACGGGCTCAAGCTAAATGCTAAAAAGTGCATAGTCATCCCCTTTGGGAAAAACAAAGTGCCCACAAATTACCACATAGGTGGTAATCCATTAAGTACGGAGGAAGTAATTAGGGATTTGGGGACCCACGTAGATAGTAATCTCTCCTTTGACAATCACATTGCCAAAGTGGTTAGAAAGACCTTCTATATAGCCCACCTTATCACGAAAGGGTTCGCATCTAGATCAAGAGAGGTCATTGTGCCCCTCTACTCATCACTCATCAGGCCCATAATTGAATACAATGCCCCTTTTGGGATGTACCTTACCCGACACCTGCAGCAACTGGAGAGACCCCAAAAGTACCTCACCAAGAGGATCATGGGCCTCAAACAGATGTCCTATGCAGCTCGACTAAAGAAACTCCAGCTCTACTCAGTTGCTTACCGCCTACTCAAAGATGATCTATGCCTGACGTACAAAGCCATGTCTAACCCAGAATTAATGGACATGCTCCACCTCAAAAAATCCAAATCCCTTAGAGCTACACACTCCAGGGACTTAAACCTCAGCACATAAATAAATAGGACATGCTGGAGAGACCGATTCATTTCCCAGAGGCTCCCCTCACTCTGGAATAGAATCCCAATTCATGTTAGACAAAGTCCCTCGCTGACACTCTTCAAGCGAAATCTGGACGTGTGGATGGGAAATCACAAATTCACCCTGGGGTCTCTTCTGTGTCCCTGCTTGACAGAGGCACAGTAAACTAATCTTAAAGGGCTACCTACTGTGACCTACTATACAGAGGCACAGTAGGCTAATCTAATAGGGAGGCGAAAGCCAAATACACTATGGCTAGGCTTATAAATGCCCTAGGGCAGGTAGCCTAGTATCTACCTATGAACCTATGAACAATTCTTCTCTGACAACTATTTTTCAAGATTGTGGAGGTTACTGTCATTGCTTAACTGCACTATAACTGACCAGATGAAAGCAAAGTAATTGGGTAAGCAGCAACTGACAGATCTCTAAAGGAATGCCTCTAGATTCATAGACTTTTAATAGGCTAACTACCAGGGGGGGGGGCTTTCTAAGCCTTGCTAAGTTTTCCCGAAAGAGTAATGTCATTATCCAAATAGGATATTGAGGGCCAGGCATTTATAAGCTACCTCTGTCCATAAGGGACATGGGTGCCAGGCCTGGTGTACATTTCCTATTCCCCATCCACTGGTCTAGGTTGCACTTAAACTTGGTAATAGACAAATTCAGCTTTACATGGATGGTAAGCCTGATCCTTAGGAGGGGCAGTCTCTCGGACACATCTGTCTCTCCAGCCCATTGTTAAAGTTGCAGACAAAATTCAGGTCCCTAGACCTTGTACTTCTGGTACTGTTTGACTTAGGAATATGCCAGAGATTCATAAGTGTGGAGTTTGTGGATGCCTTTTAAGCCAGGCATAGATCACTGCTCAGCAATCTATAGGAGACTAAGTGGAGGGAAAGAGATTTAAGATGATCTGCATAAGGCAGGTTTGTTATGCCTTGTTTTTTTTTTTTTGTAAGGAACATGTGAAATTGCTCTAGTTGCTGCATATGCTTGGTCCAGTACATACCAAAGGGAGCATTGTACTCTGTGATTGGTCTGATAAGGGCAGAGTACAGCAGGATAATGACTTCTTTGGACCTAGATGCCATGCCCTTGCTTGTAAGTTGTGCAACGTAAAGGGATTTCCTCACCACTGTGGTCACATGGTGGTCAAAGGTAAGGTTGCTGTGTATGTGCGTACTCAGATCCCTTACCACTGAGTCGACTCTTAGGAGTGTATTATGAACATGGTAATTAGCTAGGATGCTTGACTTCCCAAAGGGTATAATTATACATTTCTAAGCACTGAGTTTAAGACCATGGCTTTGGCACCATTTGTTATAGATAGACCTTAAAGAATGCTAGTGTCTACAGGGGAGTCAATGATAACCCCCAGCTTGCAGTCTTCTGCAAGTTTAGTCAGCCATAAACCTTCAGCATTTGCTTCCATTTCAGAGAAATAGATGCCAAAGAGAAGTGGGCCAAGTATTGAGACTGGCGTCTTGGTGGAGGTGGCCTCACCTATTTTGACCTCCTGGGTCCTATTAGTTAGATAGTTGGTTATCCAGTGGGTAATGAAGGATTTATACCTAAATTAGTGAGGTTGTCTATAAAGCTTGAGTGGGGTATTGTATCAAAAGCCTTGGCTAAGTGATAAGCTGTGTGCACAGTCTTACCTTCACCCAGTGGTTTTGTGACCCTCTCAAAAAAAGTCCAACAGATATAATTGTGAAAGAACCTAGAGACTCCTTTTTATATGCTATTCAAGGTTCATAAGTGTTTAAGGAATCCTCCTGGTAGGCCCATCATTTCAGGTACTGGTTCTTACATAGAGAAGGTGAATGTGCTTTTGGATTTCCACTTTAAGAATTATTTAACTTTGGTACCCTCTCATGTTAAAAACACTAATGATGTTTGCAAAGAATTACACAATTTTGAATGGAAACAAGACTATTTTTGGGCTACAGTTGATGTGTTGGCTTTATACAGTAACAGACAAAAGATGGGGATTAGAAGCCATGGCTAAGATCATGGGGGAACGCATACCTCTCAACCTGGAAACCTCAAAAATCTGGACAAAGACCCATGAAAAATAGGTACAAATCTGTATGCTGACCAACGTAAAATTTGCATACATACTTATGTAACCATTGGAATTGTGGATAACAACATGAAGAATGACGTCACTAAATAAATTATGGCAGACCTTTGAATTTCAGACATCATATCCCTCAGAAAAAATACATGATAATGTAAACATATTATTCTAGCAACTAAGTAGTTTACAGAAGCAGTATTTAAAATCTGTCCCTATTTTTGGGTCTTTGTCCCACCATTAAATTTAGCTTTGTCCAGATTTCTTGCTCTGAGAGATTAAGAGCTATGATTGCAGTACTGATCCAGTTATATGGAATATTCCTCATAACCAAATTTCTGCCCTATTTTTGGGTCTTTGTCCCACCATTATTTTTGGCTTTGTCCAGATTTCTTGCACTGAGAGATTAAGAGCTATGATTGCAGTACTGATCCAGTTATATGGAATATTCCTTGTAACCAAATTTGAAGATTGTAAGGAAACCAGTGGCGGCTGGTGACTTCAAATTAAAGGAGGGCTGCGGGAGACAGCTGAATGGGTGGGGCCAATGGGAATGGGGTGTGGCCAACCAGAAAGGGGTGGAGCTATGCTTAAAAGCACAGCAACTGGAACTTTAATTAAATACACTGCCCTGTGTGCCAAACAATCATTACAAGAGTCCAATTAATACAAAATGAAGTGGAGAAGAAAAAAATATTTCAATGCATTGGCAACATGACAACTTACTTAATATCCAGATGGAAATAGGTTGTGAGGCATGAAAAAATAAATTACTTTTTAAATACATTACTGGAATGCCAGTCAAAATCAAGTATAAAAAACAAGCAGCACTCAACTCAAACCACTACTCCTTGCACTGCAGTTCTAATTATAATTTATATTCAACTTTATAAAATTACCAAGTAACATGCTGAAAGTAGCAATCTCTGTGATACCCCCACTTGTAAAAATGTTTCTTATCCAAAAAAGACCTGCTGCCTGACACAACTATCTACTTGTTTCATGGGGAAGACATGATCAAAGTAAAAATGAACAGCAAACAAGAAACAAGCTCAAGATAAATTGCTTAAAGGATTCCTGCACAAGTTATGGACCACACATGATAGATTGGCATTCTGTTTAGTTTACGGGTAAGCCTGCAAAGATGACTGCAAGTCTCCAACAAAAGATGACTGCAAGTCTCCAACAAATGTAATGAGCTTCTGAAAATACTGTAATCCTGTCCTTTATTACAAATACTGTCATATGCATTTAAATACCCAAGGCTGATACGTTATCTAGTTATGTAAATATTCTCGGTATGGCAACAACGAAAAGGCTTTCAATGCTGGTAATTCTTTAACAGTATGCTTATTAAAGCTTACTTGCATCTTACAGTCTCCGACAAGCTTACCTGATGGTCATTAAATCATTGCTACTTAAACAGAGCAACAGGGCACTGTGACAGCATGCATTTCCTGAATAATAAGAAGCATAAATCAACAGTATAAAAATATGACAGAAAACCAGAACATTCTGCAAAATCAAGGACAGATGAAAAGCCACGGTCGTACTTGTGGTCTGCCTTGGATGGGGGAATACTCTGCACACTTACACTGCATAACTGCTCCTTGCCTTCTTTGGACACATCCAGAGCCACTACAATGGGGTGTGGGGGTGCAACAAGTATGTCACAATTTGAAATGTCTCTGGCTGACAGTGATGGCTCTGACACTCATACCTCTCAACTTCACAGAAAGAAATCTGGACAAAGTCATACATAGAACTAGAAGTGGGACACAGGCCCAAAAATAAGGACAATTTTTAAATATTGCTCTTATTAACTTAGATAATAGAACAGTAGTAGGTCTTGCATTAGTACAAATTTTCTGAAGGGTATGAAATCTGAAACTCAAATGTCTGTCATTATTTTCTAACTTCAATCTTTAATGACTTGCCACTAATTTGCCAGAAAACCACAATTTTACAGACCAAAATGTGATGCAAAAATATAAAGTTGCCACATGATACAGCTGGGAACCTGTCAAAAAGGGACACCTTTTTAATATTAACACTGTTAACTTGAGCAGCTAACAAAATAAGAGCATCTACATGCATTTTTGAAATAAAAGCAATCTATAACTCTGATCATTAGTTATATATAATTGTAAGCCCTCCACGTATTCTTCCAAAATTGCCATTTTGAGGAGGGATTATTAGGGGAGAGCAACATTTTGAGCCAAAATTGGGGACAATGGAGAGGTTTGGATATTCCTAATTCTACAAAGTGATTTGCACATACCTCTCAACCTCTTAATGCAGGAAATCTGGACAAGGCCAAATATATTAGGGGAACATACAAACACTACTAAAAATTGCTCTTGTATAAACTTAAGACAGTTGATAGAATAACAGGTTTTGCATTAGCATGCATTTTTCTAAAGGTTATGACGTCTGAAACTCAATGTCTGTCTTTAGTGACTTCATTCCTAAATGATTTGCTAGAAGACCACAAATTTTATGAGGAAAAAAACAAAAATAAGAAGCAAATATCTATTCATTATGCAAACATATGGACAACTGAGAGGTATAGTTCAACCGGGGCTGTCTGAGTTTGCTACCCCTCCCTCACAAAATCATGGTCGAATGGAGCCTCCCCCCTGCAGCCATTCCAATGTCCCATTCCTTGATTATTTTGCCCCATTTACCATAAACACTGTAATGTGCATACTGCTTTACTTCTGCGATGATTTAGATTTCATTTGAAAGTTTTATTTTGCATTTTACAGCACAAACCCTAATAGATATCTGTTAAACAAAGCAATGCAGTCTCACAATGAAAATAGACTTAGCATTAAAACTTCTCTGCCATTGAAACTCACATGCATTGAAACCCACATTCAAAGAAAATACATTTTGCCAGTGGCAGATAAAGATTATGCGCTGTTTTCAAAATCATAGCTCCTTGAACATAAAACATACACATGCTCTTTGGTACACCTTCCTGACTGTATTACATTATATTCCTTGTACAATACAGTACAGTTGTTAGAGGGCATTTTAAATGCATTGTTTTGAACATTTTTCCAGTAAACAATGAAACAAAATGCATACACCAATGACAAAACTGCCCAGTTCAGAACATTTCCATCATAAAAAGTCTACTCAACCTTCTATAGTCCACCAGTATCAGTAAATATGCACAATCTCTGAAGAAGTAAAATCCACATTAAAGAAATCTGTAACTAATAAAGAGGTTTCTGCTAGCAAACAACTTTATATGTCATTGTTTCATCTGCAAATAAAGTGCCTGTTGCCCTTGAAGAATACATTGCCTATGTTGCATGCATTAAAAAAATTATAAGCTAGTAATACCACAATAGGGAATGGATATCAAACTGATAACAGGTTCATAGTTACTAGGTATCTTTGCCAAAAAGGACTGCAGCATCCACCCCCTTTGCAACATAGTACAGTATCAGCAATGCATCTACCTACTGTGGGAATAGAACCCACAGCCTTCTGCATCAAAAGCAAGTGCACTACCTGTTGTGCTATTAACAATGCAAGAAGACAGCATAAGCAGCACTAAACTTTTACTCCCCTGCAGCTCTCAGCTCCTTGTAAAATCTACTCGACACTCAGCTGTATCTCTGAACTTTGCAGCACAAGAAATCTGGAAAAAGCCAAAATTTATTGAGGGGGCACACATTTTAAACATTGCTTGTATAATGTTGGAAAGTTGCTAGAATAAAATGCTGTGTTACCACCATACATTTCACTGCCACATCTTGAACCCAGGGTACCCTGTGCAAAACAGTCAGAGCAATATACCACTATGCCAAATCAGCTGTTTTGTGAAAGAGGAAGACGGAAACTTAAAGGGCTACCATTTAATTAATTCAGTTCTCACCATAGCACAGCTGTCAACCTCTTAGCACAAAACACCTGAACAAAGCCAATAATGAGTGAATACAGCCCCTAAACATTCAGTTAATTCAGTTCTCACCATAGCTCTCAACCTATTAGCAAAAACACCCGGACAAAGCCAGTAATGGGGGAATATAGCCCCCAAACATATTCAGTGCATTCAGTTCTTACCATAGTTCTCAACCTTAGCACAAAACCTGGATGAAGCCAATAATGGGGGAATACAGTCCCAAAAATAGGGACAAATTTCAAATATCCATCTTATACACTTAGAAAATTGCTAGAATAAAAGCTTTTGTGTTACCATGCACTTTCTGAAGAATATGAAGTCTGATATTCAAATGTGTGTCATTTTTAACATTTGTTAACCAGGAAAGTTTGACTTGGAACAAAAGCTAATTTTAAGCAGAGGCCCAGGGAGAAACACTCCAGACAGACACATGTCTTTGTAAGATGGGAGGACACTACAGGAAACAAAAACAGGGAGGGCATACAGACTCCACACAGAAGGTAAGGCACCCCAGCCAAGAATCAAACCAGAGAACATGTAGCTTGTCAGGAAACAATGCTACCACTGCACCAAAGTGCTACTGGCTTTGCAAGGAGTGGACACAAATACATAAACCACAGATTTTATGAGTAACAGAACAAGTATGAGGGAAAAATCTGCAACATTTATACAAATGGTGGTGGGTAGGGAATTCAGACTCTTGCCACCTGGGCCCAAGGTGCAGGGTTTAAGCCTTATTCCCTACCCACCACCATGTAGCACCTGGGGCATTTCACACACCCTACCTGGATAGATGTAGATCCCTTTGTTGCATTAAATCCACAGCTGTTGGAGCACTACAAGCCTGCCTGTGCATTACATCCTTCCCTAAGTCCATTGGAGCATTAAATCTACCACAGCCCGTGAGATTTTCTTCCCCCGATGAGACTCCCAGCCTGCTGACATTGCAGTCCGAGTCCGATCCCTTTCCAGCGACAGTCTATACAGTTACAACTGCATAGACTTCTGGGATCTCTACTTTTGAATGTTTCCTAATCCGGACTGCTGCCGAGAGTCTGTGCATGCTCCAGACTGTCTCAGCAGCAGTCTGGGTATCGGTAATGCTGCTAGTGCGCATGTGCGAAGGTCTGCTATTTGCAATATTTTTTTTTCTTCTTTTCTATTTTATTTTCTTTGTTTTACAGCTGGGGGGGCTGCAGTCCAGCAGTCCAATAGCACGGGCCACACCTGAAGGAAACAAGTAGGAAAGGAAAAAAATAAATTTGAGAAACAAAGTGATAATGCATTCCTCAATCATGGCAGTTGACAAGTATAAGCAAAGAGATCGAAAGGTGGTATAACATAATAAAATTTAGTCACTAAACCAAGCAGTCAGTATTACTGATAAAGGCACTTTGCCCCGGCTGGTTTTCACTCCATTAAGAAAAGACCATATAGTACTGCTGTTTAACTGTTACATTCCATCTCATTAATGGTTTGACATCATTTTATGTCTATGACAGGTACAGCATTTGTAATTCAACATTTCACACAGCGCCAGTTCAACAAATGCTACAAAACACTAATGAAAAGACACACTGCTAGTATCCACTGCATTGCAGCTGTTAATTCTATACCTTGCGTTTTAAGCTTATCTGCAAATCACTCACCTTACAGCACGTGCACTCTGAAGGCAGAGAAAACAAACATCAACACTGGATAAAAGCTACAAAACAGCATCACAAATTACCAATAAAAGTAGTAAAATAAAGTGCTTCACACTTACCAGCTGGTGTAGACACACAGGCATCCTACCTCATTGCAAAGCATAATAAAGGACTCCTTTCCCCATAATATTCAAACCATTAACTGTACCTGACAACCTTAATTGACCTTCTCCTACAGCTCTTAAAAAATTAAAACTACTTTAGCATAACTGAATCCCACCACCCCTTCAAGAGTAATCCTGGCATCTCTAGGTGCGCATAATTATTGGTCAAGTGAAAAACGGACTTAGCCAGTCAATTAGAGCGAAAGGTGGGACTTCCATAAGGAGTCAATTGACATCATGCAATAATGGTAGGAAGTTGTGGTGGGAGTCAGTGGGAAAATTGCCTGTAACCTTTACAGGTTTGGGTTAATTAGATAAAAGCGGTACTTTAATGTGACATGCTTTGAAGTTTTTTGGTTTTGTGGACAAAGCACGTTAAAGTTTGGTGGTTACCACATTTACCTTGACACAGGTGTGTATGCTATCACAATTATAATCATCAGTACTTGTCTGTTAACCTTTGTAAAGAACAGGCATGGCAAGTACATGGCAGAGTTTTACTCATCTAACAGTAACTTTGAAACTTTTGTCTCTCTTATTTTTTCTGTTGCCTTCGCTAAACTCAAGCATATAAATTTTCAGGTGTTCTCCCATCATGTGCAGAAGGACAGACAGCATGTGTGACCCTTTTCAGGTTTCTTGGAAATACTACTCACAAGTCACAACTGAGGACAATTCAAATTTGTGGTTCTGTTCCTGCTTCTGAGACACACTTCCCTGCACAGAGAGAGAGAGTTAGTTATTAGAGGCTGTAACTGCTCCATTTCTTAAATAAAAGACGCAATGACATTATTAAACTTTCCTATTTTGTCCAAGACATTTGCTGCAGGCTGGAAAGAACAGCAGTAGAAACACTTGCATTTCCAGTGTACTTTTGGTATACATTTATTAATCCAAACAGCTTTACAAATAAAGATTGAGTAAATGTATGCAAGGACAAAACATGTAGCAACACCAACACTAGTATCACGAAGAAAACAGCCAAGGAGTTCTAAATCACCACCGGTTGTTTTATTTAAAAGGTGGAAACTCCACTGACCCCTCAAACTACTGACCCATTGCCATTCTGTCCCCCCTCTCCAAGATATTAGAAAAATGTATTCACTCACAGCTTCTCAATCGCCTCCTCACACACCACTTACTTACCCTACCCAACATGGATTTCGTCCTCACCACAGCACCACCACTGCTCTTCTCTCCTTCAATCATATCATTGCAGAGGCCCTAGACAACAATAAACTCATTTCCTGTCTCTTCCTAGATCTCTCCAAAGCCTTCAATACTGTCTCTCATCCTCTACTACTATCCAAACTCGCAAATCTTCACCTATCCCCCTCCGCACTTGCCTGGTTTAATAGTTACCTATCTGGCAGGGAACAATCTGTCAAATGGCTCTCATCCTTCTCACCTTTCCTTCCCATCTCCACTGGTGTTCCCCAAGGCTCCATCTTGGGACCCCTTTTGTTTAACATCTTCACCAATGATCTTTACACCTCATGCAAAGAATCCTCCCTTATTCAGTATGCCGACGACTCCACACTTATATCCATCTCAAATAGCATTCCTGAATGACACTCCCTGACCCAACAGGCCCTACTATCCACTGAACAACGGCTCTCTCACAACCTATTGATCCTAAATCCCAAAAAGACCAAACTCCTACTTTTCCTTCCCCGTTCTCTTTCTTATCACAAAACATCCTTTTTTATTACATCTTCTAACAATACAAATATCCACCCACACAAAACTTCTAGGGGTCATTATCGATGACGAACTCAAGTTCAACCTACACATATTCCAATGTATTAAAAAAAACAAACAAACCAGAAACTAGGTCTGCTATATCAGAACAAAAAATTCCTAACCCCTGAATCTAGACTTACCCTGGGCCAGGCACTCCTCCTCCTCTCCCTCTTATATGCCGCCCCAATTCTTACCAGTATCCAGGCCTCCACTCTAAACAAACTGCAACAGACTTACCATACAATAGCCAGATTCATTACTAACTCCCCATACAACTCACACCACTGCATTTCTTTAAACTCTCTTCAATGGCTTGAACTTCCCCAGTTTCCGCTATCTTATCAATTTCATATGCTACACTCTATTCTTTATAAACCCTCCTTCTGTCCATCTCTATCTTCCTTAGTCTCCATCTACATCCCATCCTGGACCCTCCGTACTTCTAATCAACAATTACTTGACATCTACCACCCACAAAGCTCAGCAGGAAAACTACTCTACAAACACTCCCTTGCCCATGCTTGGAACAAACATCCCCTTGATGTACGTTCAATCTCCCACACCTCACACTTTAAAAATGAACTAAAAGCTTATTTTCTCAATTCCAGAACCTGCCCTTGCCATGACCCTACCTAGTCTTCCTTCCCTTTATGTACCCTCAAAAGGACCATACTTAGTACCTCATTACACCTCTCTCTTCAATGTGTCTATGCATTTGCACAATTTTATACAAACAAAAAATGTTCATTGTTGACCTATTGAACTATATCAATGAAAAATTGTTACTTAGCTTCTTTTTAATGCAACTTTAACTTTATGCATGTATCCCAACATATGTTAATTGTTTTGCTATAAATGCTATTATATCAATATTGTTTAAAATTGTACTTGTTTTAGAATGTATTACTGGAGCTTTTCTCCTCGTATCTCCACTCTAAATGGGCCACAAGCCCAGTTGGACAAACCCGGTTAACAAATGTTAATAAATAAAAATAAATATAAAAATGAGGAAATGACAGTAGAATGCAGTATAACACAACAGTAGATAGATAAGCGTTTTCGTCCTGCTTAAAATTATCTGGAACTTCATCAGATCTTGAACTGTTTACTCGTTTTTATATAATACAACCGGTGGTGATTTAGAATTCCTTGGCTGTTTTCTTTGTGATACTAAATGTATGCAAGGAGGCATTTTTACACATTAACTAACAAACACACACACACATATTGAATTTGCATGGCTCTTTCTTGCTTTAGAAATGATTTACGTACCTGGAAATATTCAGAGTCAGAACACATTGAGGTTTTCTGGGATGCAGTCACGTTGTCCTGCTAGTAGAGCATATGGAATGGAAGGCATTACTGCAAGCTCAGTATTAGTGCCTGCTGAACTATGAGAAGTATTAGGGAAAATTAACATTTTCTCTCTCTCATTAAGAGATCTCTCATTTTACTCTCAGCTGGACACTTTTCAGATGTGACTAAATGCAGTGAGAGATGCAACTCGTCATGAGTGCAAGTTACACGTTGCTTGCAACCATAAACAAATGAACAGTCACACCCCTCAAGCCCTCAGCTGAATTCAGACAGGCTGGCAGGCTGCTTACAAAGCTGATGTCACTGTGCATGCCTCCGCACGATGATGTCAGTTCAAAAATAAAAAAAAGCCTAGAAAATTGGAAGTTAAGGGGTGCCACTCTGGAATCGTGGCACCCTATTATTTGCACCTCAAAACTCATTAAAAACTGAGTAATTTGGTACGGTTGGGAGGTATGAGGGAATGGCCCCGAACAACTTTTTTGTTGACTCTTTTAGAGTTCAGTTTGACTCATAACTATTTTAAGTGGAAAAAGAATTTCTATTTGCAGTTAAGAGGTACAGCCATGGGGGCAGCTTTTGCCCATCATATGCTATAATATACATGGGAGAGTTTGAAAGGCAGTTTATGTTCTTGAATCAGTTTTTTGTCTAACGTCATATATTATAAGAGATATATTAACAATTTAATTTTTGTGTGGAGAGGCAACCATAGTATGTGGAATTTATGCAACAATTGAATGAGAACACATGGTTTAAAATAGACTTGGGAGCTTAATTCTAACAACATAACATTTTTGGATGTAGAGTTTTATATAAATGATCAGAACAAGATGCAGCACAAGCTTTATAGGAAGCCCACATCAGTTAACAATTTTTTGCATGCTGAAGGCATGCATCCCCCTCATTTGCTTAAATCTTTACCCTATGGGGGATTCAGAAGGATTTTTTTATAACACTTCTGAAGAGCAACTTTGAGAAGGTTTTTTGAATAAAGTATATGAGAGATTATTTTCACGTGGGTATTCTGATGTTGTTCTTTTTAAAGCTAGACATAGGGTTTGTCAGAAGTAGGGGGATGCATACTGTTAGAGAAGAGACCGAGTATCAGAATGTGAAAAAAATTGTTTGTTACTAGATTTTCCAACATCTCTCCTATTTTGGAGGGTATAGTTAGGCAGGTTTGGAATGTAGTTTGTGAAGATGCCTCGGTAGAATTTTTGTTTCCTAAACATATCACATTTTCTTATGGCAGATACAATAATTTAAAAGATCTTCTTAACAGCAATGTTATTAGTGTTGCAGATGGGGGCAGGGTAGGCACTCAGATGTGCAGCAATTGTTTAGTATGCAGCAGAGTAAGAAATATGCATGGTTCTAAAATCAATGGAAAAGTGTATCTTGCTAGAGAAAGTTATGATTGTAATTAGTGTGGGGTAATCTATATTATAGGGTGTGACTGCACCACTGTTTGTTGGTACATCGGACAAACTACCAGGAAAGTTAAGGTGCATATTTTGGAACACTTGGGGGACATCAGGAGAATTAAAATGGATAGTCCAGTGGCTGCTCATCTTATATCCAAACATGATGGATCAGTGGGAGGGTTGTTTTAGTGTTTTGGTATGACCAATGATCAACAGAGGGGATTTCAGAAGGGAATTGAACAAATTGGAATGTAGAATGATTTTAAATGATCATACTTTACTTCCTAGGGGTATGAACTTGGATAGTAATATTACTTTATAGGTTATGTAATATTGTATAAAAGAATAAAATAAAAATGTGTTTAAGGTTCTGTATGATAGTAGCACTTTAAATATTCTTCTGCATTCAAAGTTCTTAAAATATAATGAACTGGCAGGGAGCATTTTATTATATAGTTAATTGATGTAATTAAATAATTATTCAATTTGTATATTTAAGTATCTAGTTGTATATAAGGAGGTGAATTTTACACCTGAATTATTCCTTGAAGGTGAAAGGCCGAGGTACCAGAATAAATTTATGGTGATTTATGCTTCCTGAAGTCAGTGTGGATTTTGTATCGTGGTGACTCAAGTGGATTTTGTATCGTGGTGACTCAAGTTGTGTTTCTTTATGAGTAGATTATAACCCCCAGCTTGCAATCTTCTGCAGATTTAGTCAGCCATAAACTTTCAGCATTTGTTTCCATTTTAGAGAAACAGATGTCAAAAAGAAGTGGGCCCAGTACTGAGACTAGGGAAATCCTCTAGTGACTGGCGTCTTGGTTGAGGTGGCCTCACCTACTTTGACCTCCTGGGTCCTATCAGTTAGACAATTGGGTTTCCAGAGGGTAATGAAGGGTTTATACCTAAATTAGTGAGCTTGTCTATAAAGCCTGAGTGGGGTATTGTATCAAAAGCCTTGGCTAAGTTATAAGCTGTGTACACAGTCTTACCTTCATCCAGTGGTTTTGTGACTCTCCCAAAAAAAGTCCAAAAGATATAATGGGCATGACCTTCCTTTAACAAAGCCAAACTGTGAAGGTTCCAATGTTTGCAGGTTACCTATGTCCTCATTTATCATGTCCATGATGATTCTTTCCATGACGTGGTAAGGCGTATGGGCCTTTAGTTTGCCTAGATCAGTGGTTGGACATCCATTGTGCAAGGGAATGACTGTAACCATCTTTAATTCCTTAGATACAAAACCTGACTGAAGGCTCCAGTTGAAAAGTGATTTAAGTGGACCAGGAAGGTTCATGCTATTTATTAAACATACCAGGATGTTATCGGGGCTCATCGATGTAATGTTTTTGGCCTTGAAAAATGCTTTGATGATCTGTTCCCTAGTACTGGGCGAGTGGGGGGATTGTGTTATGTGGTATTTCCTGAACCTGTCATCCAAAAGGTTGGCAATGGCCTTCAACTCATTGCGGTGATGCCATTTACAATAAGTTTTGCGCATTGTTGTGTATTTCCTCCAAGGTTACATACATAGCTGTAGAAAGCTTTGTGATTGTCTTTTACCTGAGAAACTGTTTTTCTTCAAATTTAGCCTTTGAAGTACATTAACATTCTTAGCTGCCTGTTTAGATTGGTCAGAGAACTTTTAGTATGTATGGCTTTGTTCCTCCTATGCTTGGCCAAGATTTTTTCATTTGTTGTACGCCCGTTTGATATTGTGATTCCACCAGAGTGGCTTGTCTTTTGAGTTTGCTTTATTCTTAATATGAGTGGGCACAGCTTGTTCTACACAGCTATCAATATGGCTGTACAGAGATTTTGTAAATAGCTCAATGTATTCTATGCTGTTTACTGGGTTTGGGGGTGCTTGGAATTTAGCCAAAGCGTTGCTTAGTAGAGAGAGTTTAGCTTTGGAATGGTTCCTAAAGGTTTTTGGTTTTGCTGGATCCCTGGATTTAATTTTTATTTCAAGTAATACTGCCTTATGATCAGATCTGTTGAGGGAATAATATTACATTAGGTGAGGAACATTGGCCTCCCAGGTTCATGTGTACAAGGTCACAGAGCTGATTTGGCCTAGTGATGTGTTGCTCTGACTCTAGTGCACAGGGTCTTGGGTTCAATACTTGGCAGCAGTGTCTTTTCCGTCATACATTCAGACCGCAAACTGTTGGCAGTAACTATCGTACATTCAGACTGCAAATTGTGAGGAGTAAACCCAGAGGAGATGGAGTTTCAGTATACATTAAAGACATAGCAGTAAAGTCAGAACAAACCTCTCAACCGATAAAGGAAAAAATTTAGCAAACAGCAAAATAGTGAAGAAAAAGGCAAACTGGTTCCAACACAGCACTCTTTAATAGCAACACAACAAGGTAAGCGCTTTCACGGATTACATCCGCTTCCTCAGACCAAAATATTAAAACTCAAGTCACATCTTTAAACATTCTAGCAGCCGATGAGGCACACTAATCACTGAACCAATTTAACACATTCATTGCCTTGTCTAAGCAGTGAAGAAACTAACATCAGTGTGTAAATCAGCAACACTATAAAACATACATTGCAGCTCAAAAATTGCTAAGTACATAATTAAAACTGACTGTGGTCTATCACATAAACATAAATATAAATTCTAAAATGTATCAACATTTAAATATACTAAAATATATATATATATATATATATATATATATATATATATATATATAAAAAAAAAAAAATATATATATATATATATATATATATATATATATACATACATATAATAAAATCTGTCTAAAAATATGTATATAAAACTGGTCAATCTTGTGGACATATAAAATAAAAACCATAGCAAAGATATATATAAGAAACCAAGGACATAAGCCTGGTACTACTTGGTCAATGTTTCAGTGCTCTAGCTTTTAAAAAGGGCTTCAGAGACACCTTACTATTGAGACCTGGTGGTTTGTCAGCTTGATAACATATAATCCACTTCTGTTCCACTGATTCTGTCTTATTATTGATGTCACCACTTCTAATATTATCGTGTATGACTTCTAGAACAAAATATTTAAATTTATGTGCAGTACCTTCTTTCGCAACATGCATGGCCAACGCACTTGTTTCTTTAGCATTCCTAATGGCTCTTGGATGTTCTAAAATTCTCTCCTTGAAGGCTGTATTTGTTTTGCCTGTATAGAATGAAAAACAGATAGTACAGAAACAAAAATATACAATGTGCTTGGTATGCAATCAGCATATAAAGTGGTGCTAATCTCAAAGCCTAATTGTGGATGTAGAAAAGTGCACCCCCATATATACACACACAAGCCATACATCTGCATGGGTATGTACCCATTCTATCAGATTGTACAACATTCTGTCTACCCTTGTATTTGTAACATAACTGGTTCTACCTTTTTACTGAAGGATCCACTCCCAATCAGAGGGAGATCCAGGAATCGGTATACCAACTCGAAAATGAGATGTCCACACAGTGAGGAGGAGGTAATAAGGACAGGAAAGAGGCAGAAACAGGTCTAGTATACAACATCTCTTCTGTTATTTTAACTGAAGAACAACTCTCAGTTCTAAACAGAGGTTTAAACTTTGTTCCAGCTCAACAAGTTGATCTTGTTGATGTACTCAAAGATCTACGCCTGTTTGGCAGGACATTGACACTAAAAAGTATGTTTCTGATATGATGACTGAAGGTGTTTTTAGAAAACAGTGTACTTTTGTTCCTCCTACAAATTCGACTGTTGAATTATTTCTAGATATTTGTGACAAACAGATCAGGGACAAGTTCTCTGATAATCACACTAAAGGCTTTATTAATTTGTCAGTGAATGAGCGGCAAGCACTTTTTGAATTGAAACGCATGAATAGTATTGAAATACAACCAGCTGACAAAGGGGATGGGATTGTCATACTTGATAGAGATGTGTATATTGGATGCATGTTGGATCTGTTAAGTGACTTGAACACCTACTCCCCTATCACAGGTACCATGTTGAAAGGGATTATTGATAGAATACAGTTTTATGTGTTTGATCTGCTTATGACAGGGCTAATCTCTGAACAACTGTTTGAATATTTTAGAGTAGATCATCCAGTAGTACCCATTGTTTATGGCCTTCTGAAGATGCATAAGAATTTTCATAATCCACCCATGCGTCCTATAGTGTCCAGCAAGGGCTGGGCAACAGTGCCACTTTCTATCTTTGTTGGAAAAAAATCTCCAGATTGTGCTAGGTAGTTGTCATACTGTGCTTAGAGATACTAAAGGTTTTTTGCAAGAGCTGAATAATCATTTAGATGTTTTATCTGGTCATTGCTTTTTTGTCACACTTGATGTAGCCTCTCTATTCACTCTTATCCCAATAGTTGGGGGATTGAGAATATTAGAGAAATATTATATGCCAATGAATTTATTACTAGCAAAGTATAACTCATTTGTACTCTCTTGGAGATTATTCTTGTGAATGTTTTTATTTTCAGTGACTCCCATTATATACAGAAGGTTGGCGTGACTATGGGCACTGCTTGTGCTACGCCAATCTAACACTTGTGAATTGGGAGACTAAGTTTGTTCTCTCCAATAATAGATTTTGTAGTTCGATAAAATGGTTCAAACGTTTTGTCAATGATATTTTTTTGCTATGGCAAGATACAGAAGAGGAGTTAGTACAATTTTTACAGTACCTCAATGGATTGAATGACTTTTTGAGATTTACGTATACATATTCATCAGAAGAGATTGATTTTTTAGATGTGAAAGTGAGTAAAAATGCCCTGTCATCTGTTTCCACTACTATATATAGGAAGGATGCTAGGAGAAATAACATACTCCACAACAGCAGTATGCATCACAATCACACAAAATTTAATGTTTTAAAAGGGCAGATTTATCGCATGATGCGTCTCCATAGTGATGATACACAGCTAACTCTTGCACTAACCAAATTGAAAGAGGAATTTATTGAGAGGAGATATAAGCCCACTGCCGTTGACTCTCAGATTAGGGCAGGTTGGGTGGAGAGTAATATAAGATGTAGACCTTATTTTGAGAATGTTCCCCCAAATGCCCAAACAAATGTTTGTAGAGCTGTTGATTCACCATCTAATATTATCCCCAGTATTACTGTAGGGGTTAGCATGCCACTAACTTGCTAGCAATGTGTGCATGGTATGTGATGTTATTAAGAACAATTGGGATATTCTCTTGATTGATCCTGAACTCAGAGATGTTATAGGTCGCCAACCCAGTTTTACTTTCAGGAATAACAAATCTCTTAAGAACCAGTTAAGTGGAACATTGCGCTTTGAACATGAAGTGAATACTGATGATATGAATGCGCATGAGATGTTTCTTAAATATTTTCATGACTTGGAGAATAAGCTTTGCAGGTATAAGCGACTGCAGTGGCAGCGCTTCCACCTTGAAGCTTCTCTTAAAATGAACATAGCACCAAGAGGACTGAGAGTCTTGACAATGTCGAGCTATGGACAAACCTATCCTGAACTTTTGAGACGCTGGCAGCTGTTAAATCTTGAGTGCATTGCCAGATACATGCAACTCCTTACTGAGTTCTTTCAACCTGAAGAGGCTGATTTATGCAGAGAGATAGAAGACTTAGAGAGTGCGATCTTTGACAAGTATCCAGATGATGTCATAGGGAATAAAATGGAGGTTTTGTTTGACAATATAAGTGGGTATGATAAAAGGCTATCAGCCACCAAACTTAGGAAAATTCAAAGAAACACATTTGATTTCCAAAATGGTAATGTGTTCTCTTGGTCAAGAGATGGTACTGGCCATGGTGTTCAAACTCAGCAATCAACAGGAAGTGGGCAGAGGCCATATAATACAGGAACGAATGAGTCATACGATAAACGTTCCATGAAATCAGTACAGGTACATACAGTTTTATCGGCTACTACAAGAACTGCATCAGTATCTGAACCAGTGGCCAACAATTCACTAGATATTCAAACTGGCCATTCTAGTGAGAATGTTGCTAACATTAAATCTTCGACCAGTACTGATTCTGACAATGTTGTTAGGCCTAAATCGCTGACAATAGTACACAATAGCCCTGCTAAAGCAGCAAGGAATCTGCTTGCACCTGAAGTAGTACGTTCTACGTTTTTACTGAAGGATCCACTCCCGATCAGAGGGAGATCCAGGAATCAGTATACTAACTCAAAAATGAGACGTCCGCACAGTGAGGAGGAGGTAATAAGGACAGGAAAGAGGCAGAAACAAGTCTAGTACACATCTCTTCTGTTATTTTAACTAAAGAACAACTCTCAGTTCTAAACAGAGGTTTAAACTTTGTTCCAGCTCAACAAGTTGATCTTGTTGATGTACTCTAAGATCTATACCTGTTTGGCAGGACAGTGACACTAAAAAGTATGTTTCCTGATAATATGATGACTGAAGGTGTTTTTAGAAAACCGAGTACTTTTGTTCCTCCTACAATTTCGACTGTTGAATTATTTCTAGATATTTGTGACAAACAGATCAGGGACAAGTTCTCTGATAATCACACTAAAGGCTTTATTAATTTGTCAGTGAATGAGCGGCAAGCACTTTTTGAATTGAAACGCATGAATAGTATTGAAATACGACCAGCTGACAAAGGGGGTGGGATTGTCATACTTCATAGAGATGTGTATATTGGATGCATGTTGGATCTGTTAAGTGACTTGAACACCTACTCCCCTATCACAGGTACCATGTTGAAAGGGATTATTGATAGAATACAGTTTTATGTATTTGATCTGCTTATGACAGGGCTAATCTCTGAACAACTGTTTGAATATTTCAAAGTAGATCATCCAGTAGTACCCGTTATTTATGGCCTTCCGAAGATACATAAGAATTTACACCATCCACCCATACATCATATAGTATTCAGCAGAGGCTGGGCAACAGTGCCACTTTCTATCTTTGTTGAAAAAAATCTCCGGATTGTGCTAGACAGTCGTCATACTGTGCTTAGAGATACTAAAGGTTTTGTGCAAGAGCTGAATAATCAGTTAGATGTTTTATCTGGTAATTGCTTTTTTGTCACACTTGATGTAGCCTCTCTATTCACTATTATCCCCAATAGTTGGGGGATTGAGAATATTAGAGAAATATTATGTTCCAATGGATTTATTACTAGCAAAGTTGAACTTATTTGTACTCTCTTAGAGATTATTCTTGAGAATAATGTTTTTATTTTCGATGACTCCCATTATATACAGAAGGATGGCGTGGCTATGGGCACTGCTTGTGCCAATAGCTACACCAACCTAACACTTGTGAATTGGGAGACTAAGTTTGTTTTCTCCAATAATAGATTTTGTAGTTCGATAAAATGGTTCAAACGTTTTGTCAATGATAATTTTTTGCTATGGCCAGATACAGAAGAGGAGTTAGTACAATTTTTACAGTACCTCAATGGATTGAATGACTGAGATTTACGTATACATATTCATCAGAAGAGATTGATTTTTTTAGATGTGAAAGTGAGTAAAAATGCCCTGTCATCTGTTTCCACTACTATATATAGGAAGGACGTTAGGAGGAATAACATACTCCACAACAGCAGTATGCATCCCAATCACACAAAATGTAATGTTTCAAAAGGGCAGATTTATCGCATGATGCATCTCCATAGTGATGATACACAGCTAACTCTTGCACTAACCAAATTGAAAGAGGAATTTATTGAGAGGGGATATAAGCCCACTGCCACGGACTCTCAGATTAGGGCAGCTTGGGTGGAGACACATAGAAGATGTAGACCTTATTTTGAGAATGTTCCCCCAAATGCCTCAAATAAATGTTTGTAGAGCTGTTGATTCTCCATCTAATATCACCAGTATTACTGTAGGGGTTAGGATGCTACTAACGTTTGCTAGCAATGTGTGCATGGTATGTGATGTTATTAAGAACAATTGGGATATTCTCTTGACTGATCCTGGATGCAAAGATGTTATAGGTCGCCAACCCAGTTTTTCTTTCGGGAATAACAAATCTCTTAAGAACCAGTTATGTTACAAATCCAAGGGTAGACAGAATGCTGTACAATCTGATAGAATGGGTACGTACCCATGCAGGAGATGTATGGCTTGTGTGTGTTTATATTGGGGGGGGCACTTTTGTGCATCCACAATTAGGCTTTGAGATTAGCACCACTTTATATGCTGACTGCCATACCAAGCACATTGTATATTTTTGTTTCTGTACTATCTGTTTTTCATTCTATATAGGCAAAACAAATATAGCCTTCAAGGAGAGAATTTTAGAACACCTAAGAGAGGTTAGGAATGCTAAGGAAACAAGTGCATTGGTCATGCATGTTGCGAAAGAAGGCACTGCACATAAGTTTAAATTTTTTGTTCTAGAAGTCATACACGTGTGTCCACAAGATTGACCAGTTTTATATACATATTTTTAGACAGATTTTATTATATGTATGTATATATATATATATATATATATGTATATATTTTTTTTTTTTTTTTTTTGTGTATGTATATATATATATATATATATATATATATGTATATATATATATATTTTTTAGTATATTTAAATGTTGATACATTTTAGAATTTATATTTATGTTTATGTGATAGACCAGAGTCAGTTTTAATTATGTACTTAGAAATTTTTGAGCTGCAATGCATGTTTTATAGTGTTGCTGATTTACACACTGATGTTAGTTTCTTCACTGCTTAGACAAGGCAATGAATGTGTTAAATTGGTTCAGTGATTAGTGTGCCTCATTAGCTGCTAGAATGTTTAAAGATGTGACTTGAGTTTTAATATTTTGGTCTGAGGAAGCGGATGTAATCCGTGAAAGCGCTTACCTTGTTGTGTTGCTATTAAACAGTGCTGTGTTGGAACCAGTTTGCCTTTTTCTTCACTACATTAAGGACATACCCACCTCATTCTATTCACATTTGAATGTCTATCAGTTCCAAAATATTCTTGTAAGTCACATTCACAGATATTAAAAAAGCAGCTGTATGAAGTGCATGTACTGGTGCAAAAATACTAAGTTTCTTAAATGCCACCTGACTTTTCCCACTTTTAAACAATGATTTTAAATGCAGAAATAAATATAAGGCCTTTCTTCAATAAGCTTAATTCAGGGGTGTTTAAAGCAAATTTGGATAAATTGAACAACATGTTGTCATTTCCATATCTATACTGAAATTCATTCATCCTCCTCGGACTTCTTTCAACATGGCCCCTGCTGTAACCTCTCTGTTGTGTGGTCTGAAAATTGGGTAAAGCTAATGGAGCTGGCAATGAATGAAATTCATTACAGTCAGTGAGGAAGTTAGCTGTAATGATCTCATCTGTACCTGATACTATCGTTTGAGTAGATGTGGAACGGCACTCTGGCAGTAGTTGGTGAAGTATTCTTAGAACATCCACTCAGTGACCAGGAAAAGAAACAATCTTTCTTAAAATCATTGCTATATTGTATAGCTTCCTCTTCTTAACAGCCATTATATCTTTTTCACATGTTAAAACATTATCAATAGTTTTGGCATACTTGGATCTGACTGCATCAAAGTTGGTAAACTGCATAAATGTTCATCCAATATATTCATTTCAGACAGCAGTTGGGCTTCAGTCAAAAATTCATTCATCAAACTCATATAATCAAAACTAAGTTGTAGATTTAACTGCTGCCATTTTTTAAGGAGGTCTGGACATCTGCCACAGTATGTAGGCATTAAGTTTAAGCAAACCACTAGGTACGATTTTAAATTTCAAATAGGTATCAAATGTAAGATGTTGCCATTGTAATTTTTTATATTTCAAAAACTTAGACTCATATTCGATGAGGTTCACTAGCATTAGATGTTTGCTAATCAACATTACCATCCAAAGGTTCCACCATCTCAATTAATGGATTACCTGGAAGTATTAGCATCTTACGAACTTTAGAAACTGCTTGATGAGTAATAGGAGACAGTAAAAATGGTGTGTAACCCAGTTCCAGAGCCTCTACATCCGCCATTGTTTCATTGTCCAACTAAACAACCTTAATGTCCAACAAACGAAGGACAACAGGATAAAGTGACAGCTAAACAACAAAAGTGAAACCAAATGAACAAAACACAACTCAGTACAACCAGTGTCAATATAGTTCCTTTAATAAGAACTTTTAAACACACTAAAGCATTTCACTTCAAGCTTCATCAAGCATTTAAACCTAAGTTTGGCATTTACATGTTTATAGTCAAGATTCTCAGTCACGTGTTATATAACTTCACAATAAAATCACACTATGAACAATTTTTTAAACTTCGCCAAGAACAGAAAATACAAAGTGTTAAATATACCAAACAATATATTTAAAAACAAAATTTACTTCTAATATTTCAGTTTCCTTTCTCTCTCAAGACTGGCTTTAACAAAATAATCATTTAAACCTGGCAGCCTATATGCTTCTAACTCTAGCATCTACTTTGATTCTACTACTAAAGCATGATTTCACTTGTTGCCACCGCTAACTTTTAGTTATGTACTTACCATAACTTTAGATAGAAGGGATCCATCTACGCCACATTCATGCTCGATGCTGATCGCTGCTCCAACTCTGCACACTATGCTATAGAGCGAGAATTATTATTGCTATTATATTTCTTATCCCAGGATGCACACCACCACCCCCCCAGATCTTGTTTGTCTGCATTCATGCACACATGCACAACTTGTTTATATAACATAGTTAGATGTTTCAAGATGAAACAGGATTCGGACCTTCTGATATCCTCTCTGATCTCCAAGGAGGGGAAGAGGGAGGTGGGTTATTAATAATGGCTTAGATGGATCCCAAATATCTAACGTTATGGTAAGTACATAACTAAAAGATGTTATGTGATCCTATCTCACCTACATTCAATACTGATGGGACAGCGTCCCTAGCACCTAAATCCTGGGTGGCTCATTGGAAAACACTCCTGAGCACTGTGGAACCAAATTAAGCTAGTCCTCTAGATGCCACATCCAATTTGTAGTGGGAAATGAAAGTGTGAGGGGAAGATCATGTAGCCGCAGCACAAATGTCACTAATGGCAAGCTTAGAATGGAATGCTATCGAAGTAGCCATAGCCCTTGTAGAATGAGCTTTGGCAGAGGTGGTAAGCTCTTTGTTAGAAAAAGAATAAACTCGAGTAATACAGTCCCTGATCCATTTGGCAATAGTGACCTTAGTGACGGCTTTGCCCAATTTATTATCTGCAAAGGATACAAACAACTGATCTGTTTTCCTGGCTTTGTTTGGTCCTATCTAAAAACGCAACTGCCTGTGGACATCTGTGTGGAATATGAATTCCGCTTTGTTAGAATACTTCGGAAAAAAGACTGGAAGTTCTGATTGTTGCAGGCAGAAAGTAGAACAAACTTTAGGGACAAAGGAGGGATTTGGCCTGAGAGATACTCTGTCTTTGTGAAAAACCAAGTATGGAGGTTTTACCGACAAAGCTTGAAGCTCTGAAACCCTTCTGGCATAAGTAATTGCCACCAGAAAGGCAGTCTTCCACGATAGAAATTTTAAATCACATATCGCTGCCGGTTCGAAGGGAAAGGAAGTTAAGGCACGTAACACCACATAGAGATCCCATGGAGGAGCAGGATGAGAAATCGGAGGTCTTAAAAGCGCAGCACCTTTCAAGAAGGTCTTACACAATCGGTTGCTCATTAAAGGTGGGTTTATAGATTCGTGAAAATTGGAAATAGCTGCCAATTGAACCTTGATGGTAGAGACTGAAGAGCCTTGCTTGAAAAGAGAAGTTAGGAATTTCAGTACTTCTGATACGGAAATAGTGATGGGATCCAGGCCCCGGAGTTAAGCCCAAATAGCAAATTTTTTCCATTTGCTAGAATACAATTTCTTTGTAGATGACTTGTGGGCCGAAGATAAGATGTGTACAACTTCTGGATCCAATGTAGGACTCCTGACTATAGTCTGAAGAGGAGCCAAGCCGTCAATTTTAAGGTGTGTAGGGACTGGTGGAATAATCCCGACTGATGAACCAAGAGGTCTGGGATCTGATCCAGGAGCCATGGACCTTCCAGAGCATATTTCCGAAGATAAGGGAACCATACTTGATGAGGCCAGTAAGGAGCAACTAAGATAATTTTGCTCCCCAAGAGGGATGCCTTTTGGATCACCCTGGGAAGGAGAGGAACAGGGGGGAAGGCATAAAGCAAGCCGGTGGGCCAAGGATTGGCTAGTGCGTCCATGGGGCTCCTCCCCGGAGCCGGGGTTAGGGAGAAGAACTTTTTGCACTTCGCATTCAGTGGAGTCGAAGAGGTCGCAACACGGAACTCCCCATTTGCTGAAAATCTGATTTGTAACTGTAATGTTCAGAGACCATTCGTGGGGAGAGAGGATGGTTCTGCTCAGTCTGTCGGCTATCACATTGGACTTGCCCGGGATATGAGTAGCCACTAGAAAGCGTTTGGTCAACACTGCCCATTCCCAAACTCTCATGGCCTCTCTACAAAGGGGATAGGATCTGGTCCCTCCCCATTTGTTCAGGTACCAGACAACTGACATGTCTGAGTGAACGGCAATTACGCCCTGGGGAAGGTAATCGTGAAGGGCTTGAAGGGACAGAAGCACCGCTCTCATTTCTAGGATGTTGATATGAAGTAGGGTCTCTTGGGTGCCATTTGCCTTGGACTGACCTGCCCAGGGAATACCCCCCACCCCATCTGGAAGGCGTCTGTGGTCAAAGTGGCCGCAGGAAGAGGTGGAACAAAGGGTAGTCCCCGATCCAAATTGTTGGGTAACCAGCGAAGGTCCCGCTTGCAGGTTTCCGTGATCCATATGAGGTGACAGAGGGAGTTCCTGAAAGGACCACTGAGCTGAAAGAAGCCACTGGAGAATTCTCATGTGCAACCTTGCCAGGGGAACTAGAAGAACAGTGCAGACATGGATCCCAACAGCTGCAGGACCATTCTGGCTGGGGCTTTGGATCTGGGAAGTAAGGCTCGGACTTGAGCCTGTATAGTTTGTATCCTGTCTGTAGGTAGATAGACTCAAACCGTCTATCTCTACCCCTATGAATCTTATGCGTTGAGATGGCAACAACACAGACTTTGGCCAATTGAAGGTGATTCCAAGGGAATTGCCCAATGATATGGTGGCTTGTAGGCTCCGCAATAGTAAATGCTTGGAGGTGGCAGTTAGGAGCCAGTCTAGATACAGAAACACCTGGAATCCCAGACTTCTCAGGTGAGCAGTCACGACCGCCAAACATTTGGTGAACACCGTGGGGGCTGTGGTGAGACCAAAGGGCAGCGCGCAGAACTGAAAATGACTGCCTCCTAGGCTGAAGCGCAGATGTCTCCTGGACGCTTGATGTACCATGATATGGTAATAGGAGTCCTTGAGATCTATGGAGCACATCCAAACGCCTTTCTCCAGCAATGGGAGAATGGCTTGTAGGGTGACCATTCAGAACTTGGACTTTTTGACTGAACGGTTTAGAATGCTGTAATCAAAAATGGGTCTCAAGTCCCCGGTCTTTGACACCAAAAAAAATTTTGAGTAAGTCCCTAATCCGATCTGGTCTGCGGGGACCGGTTGGATGACTCCTTTTTGCAACAGCTTTGAAACTTCTGAGGCTGCAGTTCCCTGTTGACTGGGTGGCGGGTCCGGGATTTTTTGGACTGAGGTGGAGAGTGAAAGAAAGGGATGGAGTAACCTCCGGCGATAATTTGAAGCACCCATCGGTCCTGAGGGATACCTTCCCAGGCTTCTAGGTGCCTCGAAAAACGACCCCCGACTGGCTCCGGAGCTGCACAGTCGGGCAATCCCTCAGGGACTGTGAAAGGCTGAAGAGCCATGAAAGGATTCGCGGTCTCCAGTGTTGCGAGGGCCTCTGCCGCCTCTGGGATGGCATCTTCCGGATGAATTTCCCCCTCCCCTGGCTCTGGAAGGGGGATCATCCTGCTGAGAGGGGTAAGGCTTCTGAGATCTACGGAACCACATTTTCCCTCCTCTTTTAGCCTTGGGATAAGGTTGAAAGGGAGTGGAAAATCGTGCCCCTACGGCAGAGTCTTACCCTCCTGTTCACAGCGGGTCAGTGTCCTTTACTTTGGGTCCAAACAGGAAGGACCCATCAAAGGGGGTGTCTGCAAAGGAAGAGTTAAAGGCCTCCGCGAAATGACACAGGCGTACCCAGGCTTGTCTCCGTAGAGCAGTGCCTGTACCCGCCGCTCTACTCTCCCCTTCGGCCGCATAAGAAATGAGCCTCATGGACGAGTTTGAAATGGACGATAATGTAGCCAGCTGAGGGCCAACCGTCTGAGCCAGCTCCTCAGGCAGGTTACCCAAGAGGGTATCGGAAAGCTCTTTAATCAGATCCCTCTGAAATCTGGTAAAGTGCATAAGGTAGCTCAAGGACCTTAATGTAAAGGCCGCTGAACTTAGGGTGCGCTTTCCGTACCGATCCATGCTCCTAGACTTATTAGGAGAATGGACGGACGAAGCCTCTGCTACATCTTGCTGGGTAGCAGATGCCACCACCAAAGCATCTACAGCCATACCTTTAGTTAGAAACTCTCTCAGGGGGTGCAGAGAGGAATTTATTAGGACGAGCAGGCACCAGTTCCACAGAGTCTGGGTGTTCCCACGCCCTTCGACAGATCAAATCCAAGAGCTCGAAGGGTGGACACACCCAGGAGGCGGAGGGCTGAGCCCTGAAGGCCTTAAGGAACACAGACTCATCAGCAGAAGGGGGTTTGGACTGCCAGCTGCCTCGTAGTTTAAGGGCTTCCAGGATGTCTGCAAAGGAGACATCATCCGAGGACGACTTAAGGGACCCTTCTGCATAAATAGAGATCAGTGTCTGATGTAAGAGACTCATCAGGGGAGTCAACGTGCTTCCTCTTGCATGATCTTTTCCTGGGGGGTTCTTCCGAAGAAGCTTCAGAAGGACCTCCAGGAGGGGGGGGGGACCCCAGTGGGGGTAACCTCAGGCCCCGGGGCTCCACTGTCTAAGGACAGGGGGACTGCCAAAGACCCAGTCTCGGTATGCAGGGAAGGAGCTGGGGAGACCGTGGAGGTAGCCAAAGATGATTTGGCTAACGCACTCCTCATAGCCCTGAAGGTGGGACCACCAGAATCCTGGGAGTGTCCCACCTCAGTGGTCACGGCGGTAGACTGCACTCCCGCAGCTGACGCACCGAGAGGAAGACTTGGGACCGAAAACAATCCCGAAGCATCCCCCCCGGAGCAGACGGAAGTCCGCGTACCGAACTCCAACTAGAGCCGGAGTTGGAGTAAGGGTCGGGCCTGACCCTAAAACCTCCACCGGTTCCACCAGCACCGGCTCCAACGGTGCCAAGGCTGTTGGAGGAGGAACCATAGTAGGAAGGTGGACCATCGGCTCCGAAGCCGAATGGGCTGGAGCCGAAACTAACTTTTGGAACACCGGAGACTGGAAGAGTCTTAGGAGCATCCTGTCGATGTCCAAATCAGACATCTTGGAGGATCTGGACGATACTGATCGGGTCCAAATCGATTTCTCCATCGGCTCCATAGGACTAGGGGACCGGCTCCGAATGGATTCAATAATTAAATCGGTTCCGAGGGAGATCTCAAGTCAATTTCCCTCGGTGCCGATTAGGACTTCGGCGCCAAAGGGGAAGATTCTGAGCCGGCAGCCTTCATCGGCTCCAATATCAGTGGAGCCGATGAAGGTGACCCGCCTCTCGATGCCCCAGTCCTCTGCTCCGAAACCAGAGGGGTCGAGACTGGAGGCATCGAGGCAGACCGTTCCACCCTTGGCTCCGAAGTCCGTGGAGCCGATGGAGAAGCCTGCCTAGGTTTTTTGGCAGTCTGTTCCGACTGGTCGGAGCCGATGCTCTTTTCTTTTTTGAAGGAGGAAGATGAAGATAAAGCCTCCTCGAAGGAAGGCTTTATCAAACCTTTAAGGATTAATTTGTTCTTCCTCTCCTGGAGGACTCTTGATGAAAAAGCGTGACACACGCTACATGACTCTTGTAGGTGCTTGGCGCCTAAGCAATAAACGCACGAGGAGTGGTCGTCCCGTTATGGACATTTTATAACCACACACCTCACGCACTTTTTAAACCCGGAGGGTCTATGTTCTTTTGACATGTCTGCACCAAAACTAGTAGTTTAAAGTCAAAAGAAATACAAAAAGTTTTTTTTTTTTTTTACCAATACAGTCAAACAAAAACACAGAAAGAGAGGGTCAAGACCCTCGGGTACTTGACCCACAAACACACGCTAGAATAGCAAATAGCAAAAGGGGAAGGCCCCTCAAACGGGAAACCTTCCCTGACGAAAAAAAAGACACAAATTCCTCAATAAAAATACGCAACACACACTTGTATCACAATAGCTGTTAAAACAGCTTTTGGGTTCAAAACAAGCAAATTCCTGACAGGAAAAGCCTAAATAAAGTAGTACTTAGCCCAGCCAAGTTGAGACCACATCCTAGCTTAGCAAGCGGCAAACGAGATCTGGGGGATTAGTGGTGGTGCATCCTGGGATAAGAAATAGCTCAGCCAATAACAGGCCTCGCTCTATAGCATAGTGTGCAGAGTCGGAGCAGAGGGATCGGCTCCGAGCCCATCAGTATTGAATGTAGGCGAGATAGGATCACATATCATTTGTTTGCACTAATTCTAAAACTTGAAATGTAAAAGAATGAGATATTTGGCATTCAGGAAAGAATCTCCACTGTGAGCAAAGACCTCTGTCTAACCCTTACTTGGAGCCACTTTCAGGTAATTTCTCATTTAAATACATTAAAATCTAACCAGCACCTTCTTTGCCCTTTACTAAACATATCAACAGATTAATTGGCCATGCACTTGCTACATTATATTGAATTTCTTGGGTACTAAATGGAGGCATTCCATGGTGTAGAGGGATAAAGCCCTGATTATGATTTAGATAACCCAGGTAAGTGAAACGGTTCATGCGATGGAGGACCATTAGGGTTGAGAGTTAGAGTTCAATGCCAGCATGGTGATCTAAGCCTGACATTAGAAATGAGTGAGGATGTAACCATATATTTTATTTACTTGTATTTGTCAATCAGGGTAGAGCATTGATCTACATGGACCTTTTTCAGCTTCAGTTCTGGAGAACTGCCTAGTTAAGGGACTTCCTCAGAGTCACGCAGTAGGCAAAGGGAATCAACCTCTGAACCACAGGATGCAGCTCATTAATAGCCCATAGCTTTAATCCTTTGCTCTTTTAGCCTTCATTGAATGTGTTATGGAAACATGCACAGGAAGGGAATATCAGACTGGGAGTCCCCATACCAACCACCCAAGGGTATGGTTAGGGCTAATAGAAATACACTCACATCCAGCATCTAGAATGATGAGGTAAATGAGGTAGCAATACCATATGGCTCTCAGGCCTGGGAGCAACTAGTGCCCAATCCAGGCAGCACCAAATGTGAGGTGAATCCTGATTCCCTGGCCATTAGGACAAGAGCAATCCATCCCTTGGTAATGTGCACAGGAAAGTGGTACAGGGAAAAGAACACAGTCTTCCATGGCTACCTGGATAACAGCCATCTGCAGCTAGCTCTTACCCTCATAGGTAGGGCCCCTTGCAAACAGAAAACGAATGAGCTCAAGAGCGATAATGGGGGGTGAGAGTTGTCAAGTACAGAGTATAAAAGTAAACAGAAAAAAAAAACACTGAAGGAAATGATAAAATTTGTAATGAAATGCTTGTGCCACGTCACCAAAAATAAAATCTGATAATGTGAAACTTTAAGCACCTAAAAATAAAATGTTGGTTTATAATTAACTTGCTAATAAAAGAACATCACTCCTTATCATGGAGGAGGCACATTGTCTACCTATTCAACTCAAAGTAAAAAACAAATCCTGTAAAAGGACCTCAAGTTCCTTCATCTCCCTGTTATCCCCTGAACATCCCACTTGATCCCTTACAAGAACAACATTTGCTTTCTTTCTGTCTGGACCCAAAATTTGGATCCATGTTCCAGTTTTTATTTGGGAACCTAGCACTCATATTTTTCATCTCAGCCAACTTATCTTAACTCAACCTTGGCCACAAAGGTTTCTTTTTGTCAATCAATATTGTTTTTTTTCTATTGTGAACTCAAAGCCTGCAGAACTAATGCCATCTGCTGTTGACATCTGAATATAAACTTTACACTACTCATTTCAACCTTCTCACTCTTTTTGATGTATAACTGAACTTTTGTTTACTTCTTGACTCCACTCCTAACTCCTTTTCTCCCTTTGTGTCATTCTTTTCCATGGTACATTAACACACTCTACGGCAACAACTGAATTTAATAAGTTTAGTTCTTCTTTACTTGTATTATGATGTAATGTTTTTATTAAGTGTATCATATTTATTATTTTCATTCCACAATTCTTTATTCTACCTATATTATTTATAACCTATACCAATTGCATTTACGCTATTAAATTACCAATTTTCTTTTTTTAACTTTTCTCCCTGGACGTCTGCAGAAAATGAATTATTACAAGGCCCTGCCTAGTTGGACTATCCCTGTAAACACATAGAAATAAATTAAGCCAAAGGAGCACCATTTCTTTCCAAGACCAAATCTTAAAGTAATTTGTTACAATTTTTAAGTGCTCTGCTTTGTTTTGCATGTATTGCAATAGCAGCATAATTTACCATATTGCAACTTTTTTGTGGGTTTTCTATAGTGGAATCATTTATTTCCTAGCTCAAACTATCAAAACAGAGCTTCTGTTGGCATTCTGAAACTTATTTTTCTGAAACTCAACCCTCCACCAAGATGTCATGTTAGGTTAGCAGTGCTAGAGTTGAGCTGGAAATACTGAAGCATGACAGTTTTATTTCAGAGACTTGCTCTTATTTTTTTTTTTACCTGAGCATCAGCTGTAACAGGATAAAAACACTGCAAATGCATCCACATTCAGTTTTGTAATCTAACCATTATTGCACTGGGCATCTTACTATTTTACATGGCAATACTTTTCAAAGAGTTACAGTTCCGTTTGTGCAATGGTGATCTGTGTGCTGTACTGCTGACAGACTCATGTTTGTTGTACTTCATTTTTAAAAACAATATGAACAGTGTGTGTTGTTTTCAGGCGTCTAAGCCAAGATATGAAGTTAGTTGCGCTGTGCATACCTCTCAACTATCCAGAGTATTTTAGACAGTCACTGACTGGGTTTTCACACTCATGCACGCACACACACGCACATGCACGAACACACACACATACGTGCGCGCGTGCACACAAAGCTTTAACATGTCACTATTGCATACTCCATGCATGGCTCATATGAACACATCACAGTCTATTGCTGTGAGCTTGGGCAGCACTATCATCATGCCACCCTCTCTCCATCACCCTCCAAATAGTTTCAGGAATATGACGTTTCCCTTTGTAAACTGCACTACACAGTCTGCCCTACAGCTTTGCACTACATTTTCTCCATAAGTAGATGCACAAAAAAACAGTTCACTTTACATAAAGAAGAACTGAAACAATGCAACAAATTTCAATTCTTATCCCGAGAGCGAGTGAGTATATGTGTATGACATTACTTCTGTGCATATCATTACAGTGCTCATTCCTAATTTCATATTCATAGCTAATTTTAAACAGATCCATACCACTGACCAACTTCCTCCCCTTCATTCTATGCCCTACTCATACACACATTGTCACTCAAAAAATTAACAAAAACACCAGTGCACTGCTGTTAACCAGCAGTGATAACAGTAAGTGTGACCACAAAATGAAAGTAATGCAAGTAATTAGCTTAGAAAAAATACATATTTAATTTAGTAAATCAGCAGCAAAAGAAATTCTTTACATCTGACCATAACCCATTTTCTTTTACTTTTTTTTATGTTGTTGTTTACCAGGAAAGGCTGTCTGGGTGGAAAAAAAAACTTTTCAGCAGAGACCCAGGGAGAAATGCACCACAATACACATAGAAAGTAATATATGTACATAGTGACTGTTCATACCTCTCAACTGTCCAGATTTTCACAGAAAGTCCAGAGTTCTGCCTCATATTTTTGGTCTGTTCCTTTTAAAAGGAGAGGTTTTGTGGCAAATCACCGAGAACTGAACTAACTAAATGTCATATTTGAGTTTCAGACTATATTCTTCAGAAAATGTGGGCTAGCAGGAAACCTGTTATTCTAGCTACTTTCTAAGTTTCTAAGAGCAATATTTAAAATCTCTCCCTATATTTAGGCTTTTGTCCCCCCAATTATTGTAGGCTTTGTCCAGATTTCTCACAGTGTTGTCAGAGTGGGATGAATCATTTGAGCATACTGTAATGAGAATAAAACAGTGACTGTTTGAACATACAATAGTGAGAAAACAAAATCATAGACAAGATGCATATGAATGCTCAGTATACAAACTGAGTCATAATACAGGTAATATAATGATGTAAACATCATTCAAAGGTAGATCACACTGTGTTCATACTAACAAAGTTAAGACCCATAGTATTTTATAACAGGACAGTGGTGAACTTAATTTTAATAACAATGTAAAGTTGTGAAGAGCATGGTGCAGTTTATGTTGCCAAGCAGATATAATAGTACAGGAATAAGATACAAGATCACTGGCCAAGTAGTCATTTTAGAGCAATATTTCAGCATGGGATGGAGTCACATCAACATTGCTGTCGTCTGAACTTCCTGCTGAACTCAAATAAATGTAATCCTTGCAACGATTTAGTATTTCAGCATCAGAAGTTAAACAAATAATTTGGGCATCATTATTTTCACTAGAAAAAACACCCCAGTCCTCAGAATTGCTTCTGTGCACTGAACTGACAGCTTTAGTAGAATGCATAACATGACGTCAAAGCTCAGAGGGTATTCCACAGAAAATTACAAGAAGGTAAAGCATCACAAAATGAAAAATAACAGAAAAAAGGGTATAAATGATTGCAGATCATGAAACAATTATGGAGAAACCAAAGAAGGAGGGATTACAACAATAAAACAAACATGAAGATAAGAATAGTGATAAATCACTAAAGCTGGTGAATGTGGGTTTATAGCAAAATACCGAAACCTCACTTATGTGAATACCTAAATGCCGACACAAATAGCGAACCGCAAAAACACCGAACGTCCTGAAGTGAGAAATTCGAAATATCGAATTGCCATAGTTGGCCAACCCCACCGCCTGCTAGGTACTACCTAACCAAACAAAATAAATAATCCACACTTCCCCCATATCTACACTTCACCCATATATCCCATATCCTAATCAAACATTCACTACACACAAATTTATCTAACTATAAACAAACACCCAACTATGGGAAAAGTATACTTCACGTATACATTCAGCTACACAACTATATTACTACACATACACTTAACATAACCCTAAAGTAAAGGTTGCATGCATTACTATGTATGGACTTACCTTAACCCTAAGGTCCGTAACTATTGCACATTTACGTTAAGGAGCTATACCGGATAAGGGCCAACTATGACAATTCGATATTTCGAATTTCTCGCTTCAGGACGTTCGGTGTTTTCACGGTTCGCTATTTATGTGTCGGCATTTAGGTATTCGTGTAAGTGAGGTTTCGCTATTTTAATATAGACCCGATGAATATTTAGGGCTAAAGTGTCGTCAATATGGTAAAATCCCAACATTTTTCTTTCAAGTAAGAAAGACAAAAAATGAAAATTACATAATTCTACACATGCTTCATTGACTATGTAGGTTGACATTATTTAACCACTTTGTGTTGTGTTCCTTTATGTTTCATTTCCTCCTTTTTTCTGTGTCTGTAGCTGAAAAGGAGCCTCTGTCTCAGCAACCTAAATAAATTACTACATTTATACATACATACATATATATCAATCTCATCTCTTTGATGAAACATCCACTAGTCTAGGACATCAGACCAATATCTACTTTTCTAAACTCAATCTGTAGTCACAGTTTGTCTAAATGCCTATTCAAAATGCTGTTTTTCTGTTGGGGTGCTGTAGCCTCACCCCTTTGTAGGAGTCCATAACCATTTCTTTCCTGCTACTTACTATAATTAAATCTGGGGTCACAGCCTCCCAAGGTAAGGTGAAAAAAACTCCTGCAACAGTCTTCATACCCTGGTTTCAATGGCATTTTCCTGATTCAGGGAAAGTGATGTCAGACAAATGTCCTATTGCAGACATCCACATCATTACAATAGTCCCATGTATGACAAAAACAACTCACCCTCTTCAGGTTAGTATGCTGTTCTCTTAAGTAAGGTACAAAGCCTTAACTCTCACTATAGCAAACACTATAACTTTACCATTCTCTTTTACTTACTGAACATTAATGCCGCGGTAGTATGGCGGTAGCGTTGTTACCTCACAGCAAGAGGTTCTCCCGTTTGATTCTCTGCTGGGCTTGGGAGTGCTTCTGTGTGGACTCTGCATGTCCTCCCCATGGTTGGGTAGTGTTCGAAAGACATGCGTGCGTAAATGAGCATGCCTTCGTTGAAGGTTGAGCATAGAGCTGGCACCTCGGCGTTTCGTAAAAATCTACTGCCAATAATTAGTGGACCGGAGTTCCGCTGTGGCAACCCCTTACCGGGAAAAAGCAGAAAGACAAACAAAAACAACAACAGGTAATAGCCATCTTAAGAACTATAAGGTTGTAGGACTAGACTGGGAATCCTACACCACTTCTAATTCACAAGCTCAGCAATTCCTAAACTTTGTTAATACCAACATCCTAGAACAGTTGATCTATTCTCCTACCAGGCATACAAACATCCTTCACAAGATCTAGGCTATTGGCCCTGAGGCCCTTATAAGCCTAGCCAAGAGTTTAGCCCATGTTTAGACTAATCAGCACCCAATGCCCCTGTCCAGCAGGGACATGGGTGGAATCCCAGGGGTATATTTTCTGATTCCCATCTAGTTATCCAGGTTGTGCCTAAAAAGGGTACTCTGCTTGATGTGGAGAGGAAGTCTATTCCATAGATGGGGGAGTCTCTGGGACACAAATATGTCCCGCCAACAAGTCTTGTTGATGTCATAGACCCAGATGAAACTGAGTAGAGGGATAGGGCTTTTACCCTGTGTATGGTAGATGTTAGAGGCCCTGGATTCTCCTGGTGAGGAACCTATGTGGTCTCTCCAGCATGTGCTTCACAAGATACTTGCCAAAAGGGGCGTTGTACTCAATAATGGGCCTTATAAGGGACAAATACAGGGATGTTGTTATGACCTCCTTGTCTCTGGATGAGACACCCTTACTTATGAGGTGGGCCAAGTAAAAGGCTTTCTGTACAACAGAAGCAACATGGTGGTCAAAAGTCAAGTTGCTATCAACCTGGGTGCCCAAATCCCTCATGACTGATTGCGTGCTTAGGACGTTATTAATGTAGTAATTTGTGGGGACAATCACTCTCCCTAAAGGGGATGATGATGCATTTTTTGGTATTCAGCTTGAGGCCATGTTTCTGGCACCACTCATTTATCAGGGTGAGACTCTCTTGGAGGATGTCCACATCACTAGGGGAATTGATGACAGCACCCAGCTTGCAGTCATCTGCAAACTTGGTCAGCCATAGCTCACTGGTTTTGGCCTGCACCTCAGAAAAATATATGCCAAATAACAGAGGCCCCAAGACCGAACCCTGAGGTATGCCACTTGTTACGGTTCTTCTGCTTGAGGTGGCTTCCCCTATTTTGACCACTTGGGCTCTAACAGTGAGCCAGTTTGCTACCCATCTGTTAACATATGGATAGATGCCTAGTTGAGAGAGTTTATCTATTATGCCCGAGTGGGGAATAGTGTCAAAGGCTTTGACCAGGTCAAGGTAGGTAATGTGCACCATCTTCCCCTCATCCATGGCTTTGGTGACTGTCTCAAAGAAATTTTGCAGACATGACCTCCCATTGATGAAGCCAAACTGTGTGGGATCAAGTGGTTGGAGGTTGCCAATGTCTTTGTTAATGAGGTCCATGATAATCAGTTCCCTGGCCTTGCAGATCAGGCTAGTTAGGCTGAAGGGTCTATAATTTCACAGATCGGTGGATGCTCCAAATTTGTGTAAAGGGATAACAGTGACTGTCCTCCACTCAGCTAGTATGAAGCCAGTACTCAGGTTGAACAGAGTGCCTAATGGTACTGCAAGTTCCTGCCCGAGTTCATATAGGATGCCACCTGGGGTGTCATCAGGTCCCATGGAGGCTGTATTTTTTGCCTTTGAGAGAGCAGTGATGACCTGTTCCCTAGATATAAGGGGAAGGTGGCAGGTACTGAGGATGTCCTGATTTGCTGATGCGGGGACAGAGAGGTGGAGTTTTCAATTAATCTGTCAGCCAGGAAGTTTGCAATATCTATGGCATTTGTATATGTGGTGTCCTTTACCACCAGTTCTGAGCAGATCTGGGTATTTCCTTTGAGGTTGCGGACATATGTGAAGAAGGCCTTATGATTGTCTCTAATAGATGTGGCCAATTTGGACTCGAAGTTTGCTTTGGAGGATTTCACTAGTGCTCATATTTGCTTGTTCAGGCTAAGGAGACATTGCTTCCAATTGGGCACCTGCTTCTTCTTGGTCTTGGACAGCAATTTTATCCTTTTGTTATAGAGTTTATTTATTGCAGATGTCCACCAGACAGGTTTACTCTTCCTTGCGGAGGATGATTTGGTCCTGTTGGGTATTCCTGATTCTATGCATCTATATAAATGCTCATGTAGTGCTTTGTGTAGTTTTGGATATTGGTGTCAGTTCCTACAGAGGGGGAGGGGGCTGTGAAGGTGTTTATACCATCCCTCAGGAGGCTTTAATCAGCTTTGGAGATGTTTCATGTCTAATCCTAACTGAGGGGAGGGGTTGGGGGAGATGGTGACTTTGAAAGTGACCGCTTTGTGGTCGGATCTTACCAGGGAGAATGATAATATAGGGATGCTGCAGTGGTTACTCATGTTGGTTAATACCAAGTCCAAGACATTATCACATCTTGTGGGGTATCAACTAGCTGTTCCAAGGCATTTGCATTGACAAAAATCAAGGAATCTCTGGGCATTTGTGTTCTGGCATGAGTAGTTCTTCCAATCTATGTTTGGGAAGTTAAAGTCACCCAGGTTTAGGGTAAAGGGTTGAATCTTCATAGACTCGAACAGGTCCAAATAGGTGGATTGGGCATATTGAGTCAGATTTGTTGGCCGGTAGCTAGCTATGATTTGAATAGGGGTCTTGTCAATGGTTAACTGCACCTGGACTGTCTCCTGTTCGTCATACTGCTTGACCAGAAAGAAGTTTTACAGTTCAATACAAGAAGAAATAACAGCACTGCTGAACTTATAAGAGAATCCTGATATTGTTATAAAGCAAGCAGATAAAGTAGGAGGGGTTGTAATAGTTAATAGGATGGATTATATTTGATTAATGAATGACAATGGGGGGTTGGCATAATGGTTAAGGTGTTCACCTTACAGACACAAGGTGCAAGGTTTGATTCTCACTTGGGATAACTGGCTAGGCTTAAAATGGCCCACAAGGGCAGTTAGCCTAGTACTGAACTATGAACATGTTAAATGATAAATCTGTTTTTTAAAGTTATTCACTGATTTGATATTAATCAGTTAATATAGTATTTATGATTTACACACAAGTGGGCTTTTATCTGATGAACTGTTTGAATATCTTTATGTTGCATAACCTGTTATACCAGAGATATATAGGCTTCCTAAAATGCATAAGAATAAAGAATGATCACCACTTCAACAAATTGTTTCTGGAAGTGGTTGGGCCACAAAGCCCATTTCAATATTTCTGGAAGTAATGTTCAAAAAGTATGTTTCAGCAAATCCTGTGGTATTGAAAGATGGTGAACATTTTTTGAATTTATATAAATGGTTTGTTAATAATCAGTGTAATGTATTTTACTTGGTTACTATGGATGTAAAATTTATTTTTACGGTTATCCCTAACTTTGATGGAATAGAATTAATTCATGAATATCTGGCTTCTAATACAGATGCAACTACATCTGAAATGTATTTATTGGGATTTGTTTACCGGGAAAGTCTGACTGGGAACATATGCCCTTTCTAAGAAGAGGACTGGAAGAAAAACTCCAAGGTATCATATTTAATGCAAACAATATTTACAATAACAAATTTTATAATGCAGTTTCAATGAATTTATAGCACAATAGTCAGCATAGTAAAATTTGTATTGATATTCACAAATACTAAATTTAATTCTATTATGTCATCTCCTTAAATTGGTTTTAGAGAACAAGAAAAACCTAGCAAAGTTAGAGTTTTCACTGTGTGATACCTTAAACTTCCTGTAATAGAGGCCCACGGGATATATGCAAACAACCCTTTAATGACATTGAGTGTTTCAGCTATATGGCTTCTGAATGTCCATGGCATTTGACTTTTTCTTTTTAAGACTAGCTGTGGCCATGCAGATTTCGGCCTTTTTATGACCGTCAGCACAGCTTAAGTGGATTGTTTGGCTATACAAATGCAGGGTCTTTAAAGCCAGCTGATGTCCATAACCATTAAGCTGGCTGGTTTGGATGTTAGTTAGGATATTTTGCATGTCCACAGCTAGTGGGGTTTGGTTTTATTGGCCTGAATGTATCCATGAAGACTGAGAAAGGAAAAGTTAAATGACATGGGCATTCATATAGCTAAAACACTCGATATCCTTATATATATATATATATATATATATATATATATATATATATATATATATATATATATATATATATATATCCCATAGGCCTCTATTATAGGTGGTTTAAGGTATCGCACAATGAAAATTCAAGCTAGGCTAGGTTTTCCTTTACTAATTGGTTTGTTTGTGTGATCTTTTTACTCTTTGGTGTGGTTTTAGAGAACAATGTATTTATGTTTGATGATGTGTTCTATCTACTGCAAGTGGGTGTTGCTATGGGCGCAGTGTGCACAAATTCCTATATGACTTTAGTATTAATGTCATAGGAATATAATTTTTTTGAAGCATTGTGAATATTGGAGTGGTTTAATTTTATGCATGTTTTGTTGATGGTATATTTATGAATTGGGAAAGTGATATTCCTTCCTTGCAGGCATTTCATAATTACTTAGAAGAGACCACAAGTTCACAAAGTTTAGACATGAATTTTTCAAATCAAGAACAAAGTTTTTATATGTTAAACATAAAAAGGTATTTGATAATACATTGCATACTATGATTTATAGGAAGGATTGTAAGTAGAAACTCTCTACATTCACTGCTGCAGTATTCTTAACATATGGGATTCCCTGCAGTGGAAGCCTGATGTCTGGCTAGTCTACCAAAGACATTTGCTGCTTTAAAGGTACGCTGAATGTCATCCAAATGCTCCTTACGTAGTGTAGTGCATAAAGGTGATGTTCAGGCTTACCGTCAGAACTTCTTTGCCCCCAGTCCAAAGTATCTTTTCACTGTTAATCTGTTTACCTGCATCCATTTTCTGCCAGTTGACTACATTTTCATTCTCCAGTGACTATACATGTCTTTTTGCTGCCTTCTTTGGTTTGTGTGAGTTGCTCAATACTGGTTTGATCTATTCTTCTATTAAGGCTGCCTTCTGGCTTTCTCCTACTTCAGCTTCTAGATTTGAAGTGAAACAATTTCTTGAAGGCGTCCTTAATATTAGACCTCCCAGGAAGCCTGTTCCTCCTCTCTGGGATCTTAATTTTGTTTTGGAGAAGTTGACTCTGGCTCCTTTTGAGCCTGCTGCTTCAACTTCCTTGCAACATTGTTCCTGGAAGACTGCTCTTTTGTTAGCTCTTACTTCTGACAGATGGGTGTCAGAGTTACAGGCCCTTATGGCTTGTCTTCCCTTTTTGATCTTTCATGAGGACAGAGTGTCCTTGTGCACTAACCCTTCTTTTATGCCTAAGGTGGTTAATGAGTTATCACTTAATCAGTCTATTAATCTGTCTACTTTTTCCCTTCTCCAAAAACTGATGCAGAGAGGGTGCTGCAAACATTGGGTGTGCATAGGTAGCTCAGGATTTATTTGGATAAGACTAAGGCTATTAGAAAATCTAATCAGTTATTTCTATCTTTTCATCATAGCACTTTGGGACTTGCTGTATCCAAGCAAACTATTTCTTCTTGGATTTCTAAGGCTATTTCTTTTTGTTACACTTTTCATGGCAAGAGCCTTCCCTTTTCAGTCAAGGCTCATTCTACTAGAGTTGTGGCTTCTTCTGGTGCTTTTTTCAAGGGCTTAGATACTAATTCTATTCTTGAAGCAGCCACCTGGGCTTCTGTGCTTACCTTTATCAAGCACTACAAGTTGGATGGTATCTCTAGAGCTAGGGCTGATTTTGCTAGTGCTATTCTTCATGGCTTTTTAGGGGACTATTCTGCTTCTACCCCCTCCCTAGTTTCCTCTTGAGCTTTGGCACTCTCCCATATGTTAGGAATACTGCAGCAGTGACTGTAAGGACATAGTACAGTTGTATAAAATCTTACCAGTATGGTAGATGTCCTTGTCCCTCCTTACCCTTAGTCTTTTGCCTTCCTGGATGTACAGATTACCTCTTGGGTTCCTTGGACTGGTGTTCCTACTGGGGCAATCAGTTCTGACTATGGTAGGCCTTAACGTCACCTTTATGCCATATGCTACATAAGGAGCTTTTGGGTGATGTTTGGCATACCTTTAAAGAACAGGAATCTTTGTTAGACTGGCCAGACACCAGGCTTCCATGGCAGGGACTCCCATATATTAAGAATACTGCAGCAGTGAAGGCAAGGACATCTACCATTATGGTAAAATTTTATACAGCTGTACTTTCCTATCTTCATTATAGTAGCATGTTTCTATAGTAGCATGTTTCTAAGGCATACTTTTTAAAAAAATATTGCTGAAGGATAGCTGATGAGGGCATCAAGACTACCTACAGATGACATGCAATTACATCACACCCTTGATGAATTTTGCTCAGATTTTAATGACCAAGGTTATAATATGAATGATTTAAATGTAACATGAGATGATGTTTTATTACAGTGTACTGACATAGGTAGTTAATTGTTTTGGTACTACACAGGATGATATGCAAGAGAAGGTTATTTATGATAAGCCTAATTTCATTTCCATCTATTCAATAGATTTTTACAATGTTTGTAATATTGTCAAATGTAATCACAATGTATTGATTACATTGCAATATAGTGATAATATTTTGGAAGTTGCTGGGAGTGAAGCAAGGTTTTCATAAAGAAATAAAAATTTGTAAAGAAGTCTGCATTATGATAAGAATAATATAAAGGCAAGGTTGAATAAAAAAGGAACATTTCCTTGTTGGAATTGGTCCATATGTAGTTATATTAACGAGAAGGATAGTTATGTGCATGAAAAAAAAAAGAAAAATGTTATGCCTTCAATTCATATGCTGATTGTAATACCAGCCATCTATTTTATTTAGCAGAATGTGCCCAGTATAAAGCCTATTATGGAGACAAGATGAACAGAATGTGTAGAGAATGTATTTAAGAGCATATAGCTGACATCACTAGATGAAAGCATACAAAAGACTTAGATAAATTTTTTGTGATCAAGGTGACTGTCATTATTTTAAATTTCAAGTTTTAGAATTGATTCAAGCAAGTGTTAGAGATGGTGACTGTGACACTGTCAGCCCAGCTATCTGGAATTTTGTAAAATAATCTTATGTCATTTGTGAATATCAACATGATGCATATGCTTGTCTTGCAAATTTAGGAGAACTGTATGTTATGTGTATATATTAAACTACTGGTGTAGAAGTGTGTGTTGAACAGGGTTTGTACAGTACTGAGCTTCAAGGATGTGTTCACAGTGTACCCTACTGGAAGAGAACAGAAATGTATATAAACTATATACCTGTGCAAATGTGTGTTTTAATAGTAGAAGCTGGAACATACAGAGTTAACTTACAAAACTTCAATAAAATAAGTTGAAATTAAAGTGTTTTATGATTGTGTTATCTCTCAGTGAAACAGACACAATATCTAGAGCTACAGGTTTTTCTGTTGTCTTGGAGGGAAGTAATTACTAGGTATAAAATGTAAAAGTGTTTAATTATTTTACAACTTCCAGTTCTCAGCAAACATCTGAGAGATATGCATTTTTAACACAGAAATGTTAGTTTCTGGTTTAGCTTGGAAACTAAAGTCAGGTGACAAAAAGTGATGTCATCCAAGCTAACCCAGCAGTAATATATGATATTGATGTTAGAACTCTCTCAGAGAGAGAATTTACATTTTGTATCTTGTCTTGGACCTAGAAACATCCATCATCAGCACTTCTGCCTGCGTGTTGCTCTGTAAGTAAGACTTAGAGCATAGTATCTCTCTTAGCTATAGATATGATTAGTTTAGATGTTTTCTGTATTTATTTCAGACTGTCCTGCAATTTTTTTTAAAAAATATTTCCTGCGATTTTGAACTCTGCAGTTACTGTGTTGTTTGAGTATTGTCTTGTTCTTTTATTATTTATTATTAAATATATTTAAACCTATCTTTGTGGCTGATATTTGTGAGACATATTTAAGCTCTTTGAGTACTTGCATATGTATTTGGTGACACTGTACAGGCCACTCCTAAATAGCCTTGCAAGTCTTGGTCACACTTAACATTTGGATAATAGTAACATTACACAGTAGGATAGGATTGGTTACCCTTTGTAAGGGCCTTCTGGTAGCTGATAAGGAGATGTTGGTGGCAGTGATAACTACCTTCTAGTCTGGGCAGAAGGGGGCATAGCTAGTAAACCTGTGCCAGCCTTTCCCAGGTGTGTGTGTGTGTGTGTGTGTGTGTGTGTGTGTGTGTGTGTGTGTGTATAAAACAAATCGCAAAGTGTGTGTATGTCAGCTACTTGGCCCAGGACACGAAGCACTGGTTGGACAGAGGGTGCTGAAGGTCTCGGCTTGACCCCTCAGCTTAGAGCTTAACCCTATAGCTTGTGCCAGTGGGGAGTCTTATTGGGGATTGGAGAAAGAGGGAGAAACCAGCCCCATACTGATTGTGATCTCTGTATGCTCTTAAGGGAAATTGTACTTTACAGTGTGTGTACTTGTCATCCTCCCATTGTGTATGTCCCTCACTGTTGCCAGTGGTGAGGATTGAGGCTCCTTGATTACTGGGCCAGTGCAGGGGTGTCACAGCGACATATTAAATCATATTGAGGTAGTGGAATCAAAGTGGATACTAGAGTTAGAAGTCTACATGCTGCCAAGTTTGAATGATTATTTTTTATTAAAGACAGTATTGAAAGAAAGGAGACTGAAACATTAGGAAAAGTGAATTTTGTTTTTGAATATCAGATGGGGCAGTGGTGCAGCGGTTTGCATTGTCGCCTCACATCAAGGGGTTCTCCAGTTCGACTCTTGGCTGGGGTGCCTTCTGTGTGGAGTCTGCATGTCCTCCCTGTGTTCATGTGGGTTTCTCTGGGTGCTCCAGTTTCCTCCAATGTTACAAAGACATGCGTCTGGAACATTTCTCCCTCTGCCTCCACTGAAAATGGACTCATTCCAAGTCGGAGTTTCCCGGTAAACAGATGTTAAATAAATAAAAACAAATAATGATTGGTATATTAAACATTATTTAGTGTCTATTTTTGAGGAAGTTTAAGTAATTGTTAATAGTCTGATTTTATTGTGATGTCATATAACATGCGACTCAGAATCTTGGCTGTAAACATTTAAATGCCAGATTTGGGTTTAAATGCCTGATGACACTTGAAGTGAAAATGCTTTAGTGTGTTTAAGTGCTCTTATTAAAGGAAGTATATTAACCCTGATTGTGCTGAGCTACGTTTTGTTCATTTGGTTTCAGTTTTGTTGCTTAGCTGGCACTTTATCCTTTTGCCCTTCATTAGTTGGACATATCCGCATTGTGTTAATTTTAGAGTGGGACAGGAGCAGTGTTAAAAATGGGCAAAGGTTGGAAGGTGGCAACACTAAACCTTGTGAAATGTCTGATTTTATGAGGATGGATAAGGAGAAATGTTTCTTTACTTTTACTCGGAAGGCTCTTTCCTTTTGGTCAGGAGTGAAACCTTCTTGTCTATGGCAAGCATTTGTAGTTCAGATAGACTTGTGTGCTATTCAATCAAATAGCCATATAACTCCTGTAAGGAAACAATTGATATCCCTGTAAGCTTTTTTTTTTTATAAAAGTATTGCAGTAGTAGTATCATGACCTTTCATTAAATTGCACTTTTCACATACAGTAGGTCATAGTCCTCAATCCATTGCTTCAGTTGTGAAAGAGGTTTTAAAGAAATATGTGTTTAGTGATAAATGGTTTTCACAACAAAGTAAATGACATTGTCAGTTATCCAGCAATATTGTTGCATTGTAACAGCCCACAAATTACTTGCTGAAACTTGCAAAGATTGTGGAATGATACTGAAATTCTGAAGAGACTTACATAAAAGTTTGATCAAGAACATAACCTAGACATTAATTCATAGGTTAATGAATTACAATTTAGAATTATCTATTTGTCTCTTAACATAACATTTTGCTGTCAATTGTATTCCAGAGCCCTCCTTGAGCATCCACTCTACCTTTTCTGACACCTGTCCAACTGGCTGCTTCAGGCCAGAGTCCTGTGAATGGGGAATTGCCAAGTGTATGCAGCCAGGAGAAGCATGCAGAAAGGAGATCAGGGCATCCTGGTATGGCACCATCCTGAAAGTTGCAGACCTGCCCAGTTCTTAATGTGAATTACATATGATCGTAATCCTGGGCTGGCAGCACTGGTCTGGAAACCGTGGTAAGAAACTCTTAAATGTAAACAAAGGCAGTTCTCAATGCACTTAACCAGTAGGAGGGAGGCAGTGAATTACTCCCATGTGAGGTCAGAATGTATTGTTTAAGACTTTATTTTGCTCGGTGAATCAACATATCCAATGGGATGTAGAACTACACTGAGATTCTTCTGATATCAGAAAGGTTGTATCTCACTGATACTCATTTTGGAAGAGTTTAAAACTGTAACAGACCTAAGCAAGTTGCCTGTAGGCTGTGAAAATAAAATAATGGGTAACTACTGTATTAACAGAACAAAATTAGATGGTTTGAGATAAAGGTAGTGTATGCATTTTGAAGAGATTATGGGAAAGAGCATGCCAGGCATAAGCTTTCGTACAGGGGAAATTCATGTATGACAGTACTTGCAACTCAAGTCAGCTCTAAGGCAGCAGTATCTAAATTCTTTTCATATTCTCAAGAATAGTAACCATACACAGGATGCACTAGTTTAAGATAGATGTACTTAAAGCAGAAGCACATTGAAATTGAGACAGTGACGAACTTTCACTGCTCTTATGGATGTAAAACTATTATACTCTTTCATTCTTACTATAAGAAAACTCTGTGAGCAAGTTGTTTAACAACCAGTGCTGAGTGATGTGTAGATTTCCTAAGTACCTCTTGGATCCAGCATGCTATGGGCTCTCACTGTTTGTTTAACCAATGGGCAGTTCTGAATAAATCATATCAGCAGAATGACATTGGCAGTTGTCACTTAAAAAAAGTTATGACCGAGTCATACCTCTCAACTCTCCTTGTTTTTGCAAAATATCCCCAGTTTTACCTCAAATTTCGACCTGTTCTTTGTAAAATATTTGATTTTTTGGTAAATCTTTGAGGCTTGCACTCAGTCAGCAATGACAGATATACTTTTTATTGCTCAGAAAATCTGTGTTGATGCATAACATATTGTCCTATTAACTTTTTATATTTAAAATTGCCCCCCAGCCCCCCCCACACACACTTTTTTTTGGTCCAGAATTCTTGAGTAAAGAAGCTGAGAGGTATAGAAACAGCTTGCCAGGTGTAAAGTATGCCTGATGGAATAGTCTGAATTACAGAGACTGAATTCTTAGGAAAAAAATCTGAACGCAGATAATTTAATGCAGTACCTCAGATTTTTGTTCATTCAATTCAGTGTGAATTTGCAAAGCATTTTCCTATAATTTTGGAGTATAGAATCATTGTAAGAGTTATTTAGCTTCTAATATGATGGACCTGATGGGGTCTTAAAACACTTCCAGATTTTCTCTACTTTAGCTTGGATGAAGGACCAAAGTTTTTAAATGAGGGTCAAAAAGGAGTTTTAAGATGCCCTTTATGGAGTTTCCAAATACTTTTCTAAGCTGCAATTATTACCAATACAAATGGGCTAAACAGAATTTTTTAAGGAGGCTGAAATACTATTCAAAGTTGTTAAGAAGGGCCAGAAACATACTTTCATGATATCACTTTCCCCTGCAACTGTGTAACAGTGAAATGTTTTATTCAGTCATCTAGACCTCAGTAAAGATAATACATTATCATTAGTCCTTTTTTGGTCCAGGCAGAACAGCAGCAAGAAGAGTGCATCATATGCATACAAGGGATGTCCCAAAGGATTGTCAGACTTTCCAGCAGATGGTGCACTATTTACACTGCAAAAGCAGTACTAAAAATTAAAATGTGTTGTTCAGAATAAGATCTAACATTCATTGGATTCAGAGTAAGGGCTGACTAATCTGCTGAATCTCTGGGTGCTCTCATGCTTGTAGAGGTACCTGCACTGAATATGGGGAGTCTCAGGGTATTTTCTTATGCTAAGTATTCTGTGAGTCTTGCCTTCTCAGTTGAAAGCTAAACTTAAGCTTTAATTTGTTTTTAAACTGAAAGTTACCATTTGGAGTATGAATGTACCTCAGTACATACGTTTAGGAAGGAATTTGATACAGATTGCATGGAGTTGCCCCCTAGTTGATATATGCAGCCCCTGCCACCTACAAATTACAAGGTGGTGATCATCTCACTGTATTTGTGATTGCAGTGGAGGAAGTACTGATACACTGAACATTAGACTAATACCCAAATAATTAATCACATTCTTAGGCTACAGGAAGTGAGGAGCTAGTCAACTTCCTTTTAGGTTTTTGGATTCTGCATTTATATACTATATTTCTTTTTTATTATTTATTTTTATATACAACTTTTATTTAACAAACTTTCTTTAATATACAATGCAATATGTATGGTATGCGGCATTACCTTTGCAAACATAGATATTCACAACTATAGACTATATTAATGCTCCTTCCCCTCTAACATTCCATTTAAATAACATTCAGAAACTATCAATCATTAACATGGGCTGTCCTATCCTCAACTAAATGTGAAGGTAAATATACCTTATCATATACTACTACTTCATCAATTAACTACATATTAAATGCTGGACTCAACTTAGTTTGGATTCATCAAGGGCAGGTCATGCTAACTCAACCTGGTAGATTTTTTTGAAAAGGTCACCAAAAGCAATCGATGAAGGCAAAATGGTGCACACTGCATACCTAGACCTGGCCAAAGATTTTGACTCCATTCTTCACTCAGGTGTAATAGAAAAGCTAAATAAACTCTGAATAAACCCCTGTGTCACCTGCTGGCTTGTCAACTGATTCATAGATAGGATAGGGAAAGCTACCTCCACAAAGTGAACTAGTCCTGCAGTGTTCTGTACTGGGACCTCTCCTGTTTGGCATCTACTTTTCTGAAGGAAAAGGCAATACCAAAAGGCTCTGGCTGACTAAGTTTGCAGATGACTGCAAGCTAGGAGCAGCCATTGACTCTTCAAATGACTTTGCCATCAGGTAGGAAGATTTTCCCAAATAAATAACTAGTGCCAAAATCATGGACTGAAACTAAATGCATTATTGTTTCCTTTGGGAAGTCATCTCTTCCAGGGAGCTACCACATTGACATGCTCCTAAGAGCTGCCCAGTTGTTCAGGATTTGGGAACTTATGTGGACAGTGATTTAACTTTTGACCAAAATGTTGTCTGTTTTTGTAAGAAAGTCCTTCTATGTTGCACAGCTTATAAACAATGGGATTGTGTTTAGATCTAGGAATATCATTGTCCTCTCACTCAGCCCTCATTTGGCCAGTCATTGAATATAATGCCCTGTTTGGCATGTATCTGTCCACACACATGCAACAACTGTAAGCCCCACAAAAATAGCTTACTAAAAGGATACAAGGCCTAAACAACATATTCCACATAGACCATTTCAAAGCCCTGTCATTATATTCGGTATTCTACAGACTGTTAGGAGATGACCTTTGTTTGGCATGCAAGATATCCTCTGACCCATTACTGATGGATTTACTGGACATCAGCAAGTCAAATGGCATCAAAAATACTCAGTCTATGGATCTAAACCTCTTCTGCAACATCAGCAGAGCAGTTTGGATTGGGAGGTATATGTTGCAGAGTATACTGCTGCTGTGGAACAGACTTCTCATCCACATAAAACAAAATTCATCCCTGTTCATAGTCAAGCACAGTATAGATCTATGGATGGGAAATGAGAAATTTACTCCAGGACTGCCCCCTGTACTACTAATGGACAGAGGCAGCTGCTAAATGCTTTATCCCATGCATGGGTCCCTTCAAATTATCTGTGGCATGATCCCAGGTTTTCTCATTAGGGGTAATGTAGGATTATCTACTGTGGGATGGGTAAGACCAATCTATAACCAAATGGAATATGTTACTTTGAGCACAAAAAAGGGGAAATTGTCTTGGCTTAAAATGGCCCGCAAGGGCAGCTAGCCTAGTACTTGCCTATAAACCTATTAACAATTAGTTATCAAATGAAATTTCCTCTTTAGTCGTTAACCTGAGTCTCTTACCTTCCATCTGCATTAACAATAGGTTTTCTTCATTGACCTTAAGCCAGTCATATATACATGCTGGGAGTTGGGTCAGATTTTGAAAACATTCCCAATATTATTTGGCTTGTTGTTGAGTTAGGTAATGGTGTGTCCATCACAGTTGCATCAGTCTATAATATTGTCCCCAAACCTTATATAATAGCTATTTTCTCCATGCATTGTAACCATGTTAGCCATTTGTTTAACACATTTCCGCCAGTTTCCGCACTCTTCCCTATCTTCCATTTCTCTCAGGTCTTCCATAATCTGTATCACCTCATTATTTTCTGGACTGCTTTGCTGTTTCTATTTAACATTTGTTGACCGGGAAAGTCCGACTAGGTTCCACAGATCCTGTTTTCAGCGGAGGCCCGGGGAGAAATGCTCCAGAAGCATGTCTTTGGAATGTGGGAGGAAACCGGAGTACCCAGAGGAAACCCACACGAACACAGGGAGAACATGCAAACTCCACACAGAAGGCACCCCAGCCAAGAATCGAACTGGAGAACCTCTTGCTGTGAGGTGACAGCGTTAACCGCTGCACCACTGCGCTGCCCGTCTATGTACTCATTATTGCCTTCTTTGCTGTGAGGATAATAATGGGTAATAGCTAGATATTTTTCCCTCTTCCCATAAGCCTAAAACATAGCCCTTCTATCTAGACTTAAGACATCTCCTGTTATATCTACTACTAATTGTTTTAAACCATATTTAAATATCTCCAGGTCCCCACACTCCCGGAATAAATGCTGCCAATACACAATTACACCTCCAACAGTTACTAACTGATATTAGAAAAATCTTATCTATTTTTCTAGGGGTATAGAAATATTTATGCAAGCATTTCCAAGCAAAAAACATACATTTCCTGGATTGCAGTACTTTCCTGAGAATATACATACTTTTCCCATTACTTCCTCATCATCAGTTCTATTCCTAATCAAGCCTCCCATGTTTCATTTACTTTCACATGTTCTTTCTTACTCCCTCCTTCTCTCACACTGTAACATTTTCTGTAAGAACAATATTATTTTTTTCCTTCTTGTCCTACTGTCTTTTCTACCAGCTGTCTAATATTATAGCAGTATAGAGAGAGAGGCGTATTCCAGACAACTGGAGAGTAAGTTTACTAGTGCCGGTGTACAAGAGCCAAGGGAACATCCACAGCTGTGGGCAGTGCAGAGGTATCAGACTCCTGTCACACTGCAGGAAAGTTCTGAAGAGGGTGATTGGTAAATTATATGCTGAGTAGTAGAAAGTAACTTGGGAGATAAGCAGTTTGGATTCTGATCAGGATGCAGCATAAACAACCTGATGTTGCAGTCTGACAGACTTGGAGAAAGCATACAACAAGGTCCCAAGAAAGCTGCATCAGGCAGTTCTGAAGTGGTTTAAAGTCCCAGAAACATTAATAGAATTAGTGCAGACTACGTACAAAGACCAAAAATCTCAAGTATGAGCAGTGTTTAGTCTCACAGAGGGTTTCCATTGGGAGTGGGTGTGCATCAGGGTTCAGCTCTGAGCCCACTGCTGTTCATACTGGTGATGGACTACATTAGCAAATAGGTAGGGGGATAGTTAGACAAAGCATTACAGGCAGACACTGAGCAAGAACTTCAGAAAATAATAAGGGAATGGAGTGCAAAACTGAAGGCACATGGGATGAAACTGAATACAGATAAGACAGTTATAATGGCAACAAATGGGGGTAATCAGAAGAAGCTGAGAACTGAGATAGAAGGGAAAATAAGTACTTGGGATGGGTGGTTGAGGAGAAGGGAAGTCTGGATGAAGAGGCCAAAGCTAGAATCTTAGGGGCTGCAGCCAACTAGCACAGAATGTCTGGGGTAGTGTATGACAGAAGAATGCCAATAAAGCTGAAAATTTAGGTGACAGAACAGTGGTGCAACCAGTACTACTGTATGGTACAGAAACCTGGGCAGTGAAGGAAGAGTAGCTGAGAAAGCTAGATGTCATGGCGATGAAGTACCTGAGACTGGTGCTGGGATGCACATTGTGGTACAGATGATGAAATGAGGACATCGGAGCAGTAGCCAAGTAGCTGCAATTGTAGAGAAGGTCAAAGAGAACAGATTATGGTGGTTCAGGCACACATGCAGGAAGGCTGAAGACAATCTGGTGAACAGAATTTGGGATAGATAGTAAGAAGGTAAAAGGAAATGAGGGCATCCAGCAATGAGGTGGATGGATTGTGTGAGAGGAGACCTGCAACAGTCATGCTCGAGTGTTGAAGAAGGTAGGAGACTGGCATTGAATTGAGAGAAATGGCAGTTGAGGTGACACCCCGCAACCATGTAGAAAATGGGAAAAAGGGGTTGTTGATGATGATGCTATTCAGTTGAATATCTTTGTAGCTTCCATCAACCCCCTGCAGTCCTGTCTGTCCCCTTGTTGCAGACCAAACTTCTTTACCTCCAACTCCCAACCTTAATTTTGCATTCTGTATTATCACTGATGCTCCCAATATATTATCAAAGTTTTTCTCCCCACTATAAGCCCAGAAAGGTCCAGGTGGATCATGTCTGATAGTATGGTAGATATCCTGGTAGCCATTATAGTCATAAAAACTTATATTTATGATTTAATATTATTATCAGCCTATACAAGCTAGGACTTAGAAGATCCTTCACTTCTTTCAATAATACTACAATCACCCCTCTTTTCCGCAATCCCAAAATTTGCTTTTCTGCCACTATTCTGTTCCTCAATCAGACAATTGAAAATGTTTTATTTGATTTGTTAGTTACAGGCATATACTGTAAATACTGTACATAGTTAACATTTTATTGTTGTAGTTTATCAGAATAAAAAGGTTGTATTATGACTAAATATTATGTGGTGTTAAACAGCTTTGACATTATTTGCAGAGATTCTTTTATTGTATTTTGTGTAATAAGATAACCAGTAAACATTTAACTGTAAAAATATCTATTCTGGTCATCATTTCCATCCATATTTTCATCAGTCTCATCTCCTAAGCCACAGACGTCTACATGAATTATGTCTGATCCGGGAGCTTTTCCCAAATGCTTGCTTTTTTTAATGCCTGAGCTACTCCTCATGTTTGCTATCTTTGGTAAACCCTAACCTGCTGAGATTTTTTAAATATTTTCATTTAATCCCTCTCCACTTATTTCTGTACAGTATATTTTTTCCTAATATCTCTTAAAAACCTCCTTTATTCCCATAATATTGTCCACTACCTCTCCTGTCTATTCATCCTTTATGTAGAACATTGACCGTTCTGCTTTCTGTTGCCATAATCTACCTGTGATTACTTTAATTGGTCTAGTGTTACTAGCATAATACACTCCTTTAATAGATGTTTATTGCATAATAATTCTGCTGTCTTCGCTCTCTTGTAAATCTTTTGTTTTGCTTCTTTTGGTGTACTACTCTTTCAAAGTTCTAGTATTTTCTTTCTTTTGTAGATATTTTAACCTGGTTCACAATATTCCCCCTTTTCTGACTTTCCATTCACTTCTGTCTCTTCCCTGCTAATGTTTTCTTTCACTGTTTCCTGTTCTATTACTGATGCATCACTCACTTTCTCTAGGATCTTGATTAGTATCTTTTGTATCCACTTCTTACACTACTATCTTAAGTAATAAGTAGAAAGAGTTGCTCTTGGATAACCTAATGCTTCACCGGATTATGCTAGGAATTATCAGGAACCTCCTCACAATATTCCCATGCCAGACCATATGCAATGCATCTTGCAGGTGTTAAGGCATGGGCATGACACCTTGAAGAACCTTCCAAGAGGGCCTGCTTATGAGTGCAATATGTAGCTTGACTAATTAGGAAACATTCATTACCTGAGCCCTCATATGCATAATCAGCATGCTTAGGGGCCTGAATCTGGATGATATACACGTAAGCACCCTGAGAGAGCCTCATTGTTCTATGGAAGATTCTGTAGAGCTGCAGGAGAAAAACTAGCTTCATCTGTTTTCAGTAAGTAATACTATGAAACCTGATTTTCAACTTGCTTAAGGTATATGCAGCTTTTTCCTAAGTAGTAGTTATAAACGCATGCATATTAATGTTTCTCATGGGAAATTCATACTTTGGGGAAATATGCAGCTGGTGTTAGGTGTTTGAATAAGGAGAAATACTAGGTAGAGAGGCACAGAGAGTGGCCTTGAAAGGGGTATTAAGGTTATTGGGAGATGTACCCAACAATTGTGAAGAGTAGATCTTAAAGGATGCAGGCCAACCATGTGATGGGATGCAGTGGAATACAGCTTTATATGTTTATAGCAATATGTGTAAGGGCTGTAATCCTGGAAGTAACGGTAACATGGAACGCGGTGTGTGTGTGTGTGTGTGTGTGTGTGTGTGTGTGTGTGTGTGTGTGTTGATGGTGAGCACATCAGGAAGCAACCTGTGATGTCCTTATAGAAGGGCATGTGCCACAGTGTACACAAGACTGTGTGTGATGTGAAGGGGGAGTCTGTCAGTCAGGTTAACTGAGTGTCATATGCATGTGTGTGTATTGCAGGTTTTGGGAGCCAATGTTTGTACTGGTGATTGGTGGCCTGTTACGTTTAGAAGGTTATGGGTGTACCCTTTTGTGTAGTGCTTAATTTATATAGTGACATTATGTATTTTTATACATTCCTTGCTTCTCCTTGCCAGGCATATTGCTGAAAGAGCAAGGCCAAAAACAAGGCCTCTGAGAGGAAGAGTAAAAAAAGTAAGTCCTCAGACGCAGAGAATGAGGTGTTACTGCAGGCCACCCAGTCCATGGCTGATGGCTCTTCAGGCAAGAATCTGCCAACTGGCCCTACTATGAATATGCTTGGCAGGATCTTATGGTTGACATCAATGCTGTCAGTGGTCAGGACCACACTTACAAGCAGGTCAGACATATGGCCACCAACGTTACCCTTGCTACTGGAAAATGGGCTTTGCAGAGAAAGGCAGGGTGGCTGGAAGGTTCTGTTGGTTGAGCTACCTTTGATGGAGGAGGTACAGTTTCTGGCCTCTCACAGTCCCATGATATGGTGTTAGAATTTTGAGCCGAGACGCAGTGTGCCCCAAGAGTATACACTGGCTATGCCCCAGGTGGGCTTAGCCATACCTGTAGGACTCTGATTATTTTCCATTGGTGCTGCTATCACTGCACATGTCAGCAACATTGTGTGCATCGGGTAATATAGGAACATAAGGGATGCAGCCTCTTCATGTATCTTCGCAAGGTAATGAATTATCCAGTATTATTGCTCTTCACTCCATTCTTAAAACTTCACAAGAGGCAAGGCAGTGGTGATAGGTTAGACTTGTACTGGGCTTTATCCTTTGTTGTGCTCTCAGCCGATTCTCCATCTGGTCCCACCAAGGAATTACCACCAACTGATATCAGAAAATCTGACTGATGATGATGGTGATGTTGGTGAGCAGCTGGCACAGGGGGTGCATTGTTGTGTTGGAGACAAGAAGTGTGCAGACAGAATCCCCTGCTCAAGCCACAAAGGCAACCTTTGTGCCTCTGAACATCCGACAAACACACAGCACACAGGGAGGACAGGTTACTATGTTCCCTCACAGTCAGGACAGCATGACACCCCTATGGTTCAGTATCAATGTCTGCCACAAACAAGCCCCATGGGGTGGGGTGAACACATGGGCACATGTACTGGTGTATGTTAAAGGCTTGGGTAATGCCTTTCCCCTGAATAAGCTGTGCTCATGGGTGTGACCCAACCTTTATGCAGGGTCATCATGGAGGCACAGCCTTTGCAGAGTTGATAAGGATTATGCATCAACAAAAGAAAGAGGAGAAAGAATAATGAGTGCTGGAATTAATGTTTTTGTGATTCTAGTGACTCTAATTTTAGTCCACCCTGTGAGAAGAACTTTCTCATTTTTATTTCTGCAGTTTAGAAATTACTGATACATATTATAGTCTATTTCAGAAATTTTTTTTTTTTCATTTTTATTTAAGGAAATTGAAATGTACCTTCATGCTTGAACAGCATGTTATAAAAAAGTTCCATGTTACTTTTTCTAAAAAATATATATGGAATCCAGCATTATACCCACGACTGTCCCTTTATGCCCCAGCAATATATTTTACAACCTTAGCACTGAAGAAAGCAATGGTTTAAGGAAGCCGGTATCTAACACAGATGTTAGGGTTCTGAAACCTGATAAAGCTGCTGTGGTGTAATTAACGGATTCCTTAGACTATGTGAGTAAGGTGTTTAATCTGATTTTGAAAGGTACTCTACACCATACAGTCTCCCTTAATGAACTCCACCAAGCATATAGCGACATTGCTCTAACTCTAAAGGACTGCTTATTGATGGGCACTGTAACACTACAGGAATATACTTAGAGGTCCTAAATGGCTCTTGGGACTTTCTTGATAAGATTAGGGGTGTTAATTGTGATACAGAAGGTATTTTGGTCATTGTACAGAAGGTATTTTGGTCATTGTTGACATTAAAGACATTTCCTATTATCCTCCACAATTGTTTAAGGGAGTATCTAGCTCCTGAGACAGATTGAACAGTACATCATTGGATAATCTTTGTTTATTTATGGCTCTGGTCTTGTCTAACAATTTTTTTATTTTCAAGGGTGAAAACTTTAAATAGGATGCCTGGAGTTGCTATGGGGGCAGTTTGTGCCCCATTTTTTTGCCAAGATTGTTCTCTGCCATTAAGAATAAAGGTTTAGTTTTGGCAACATATGCAATATCCATTTAAAATGTCATTCCAGATTTCTGGATGACATCTTTTTTTTATTTGGAAGGACAGTGCACAGTTATTTAAGTTCTGTGACCATATGTCTTGTACTACAGATTTTTTGAGTTGTCTTTTAACTCTGACTTTATGGAGATAATTTTTAGATATAATTTTGTAAAAATGTGATTACAGGTTGTTTTAAATTTAATTTGTTCCAGAAACCCACATTTTCTAATACTTATGCTTATTTTAATAATGCACTTTATGGACAGAAGAGGAGTGTTGTCAAAAATAATTTGGTTGTCCAGATTTATGATAAGAATTTTTGCAATAGTGCAATTTTGTGACTAATGTGGTTATCTCTAAAAACTTAGAGTTGAGATGTTTAAATTTGCACAGACTAATAAAGACAGTGAATAAACACAAATTTTGAGAAAACCCGTACCGGGAGGGGGTTCAAGAGACCCAGGAACAATTTTTCTTATTCAGCGATTTTACATAATTCCTTTGACTCTCATGGCATCAAGAGTATTATAGAGGAAAATTGGAATTTGTTATTTAGGGGTGTACCAGATTTTGTTTAACTGGGATCAGGTCCAAAATTTATGTATAAAACCACCTCCAACATTAAACACTTGTTAGGAAATGAACATCACAAGAAGTTCATGTATGTCACCATGAAGAAATGTGTCTGTTACCTGTATTGTGGGTACATCAAGGAAGGTGTTTCTATTAATAGTCATGGTTACCTTCACCTCCTGGACTGTAGTGGCAAATTTAATTGCAACACATGCTGGATGGTGTACCTTGCACAATATTCTGCCTGCTTTGTATTTTATTTGGGCAAGACAGAGAGGAAACTCAGTAAAAGAATTTATAAACTTCAGAGAAGCATTACAGATAAAATAAAACTAATGCACTTTTTAGACACACTTGTGAATGTAATTTTTAAAATATTTTTTATTCTTGAATTTTGAAAAATCAACATTGGGGGTGGCTGGGTGAAATAATTTCTTTTAAATGAATTGACATGGCAGATTAAGTTAATATCTCCTGGTATTAATGAACATCTATTCATTTTGACTGTTTTAAAAGAAAAAAGGTACAGGTCAAAGAAGTAGCCAATCATGTTTCATATTTGTATATTTGAATGTGCAATTTCCTGTTGTCATTTTGATGAAGTTCATAAGGAACTTGTGTACACACACACACACACACATTACTTTGTTGGGGAGGTTCTCATTGTTGTATAAAGAATCTGGTGCATATTTCAGCATTGTGTGTGTAAAACATTGGAAAGCATCTCAGAAGTCAGATGATAGTGCAGTTTTATATCCTTATTCTTCTGGAATTCATGTACAATACATCTAAATTATTAATTAAATTCCTTAAGCTTTGCAAATGCTGGAGATAGTCTGTCTCTATATTGTGGGAAACTTAGGGACTGAAGATTTTAAGACCAGTGTGATAATACTAGGTTAGGTCATGCCTCTCAACTGTTCAGAATTTCACAAAATATCTAGATTTTTGCCGCATATTCTTGGTCTGTTCCTCTGAGAATTTGCTGTTTTCTGGAAAATCATCGAGGATCACAGTTACTAAATAATGACAATCATTTGCGTTTCAGATTTCATATACTTCAGAAAATGCATGCTAAAACAAAATTTGTTATTTTAGCAACTTTCTAAGTTTATAAGAATAATTAAAAAAAAATCTATCTGTATCTTTGGGTCTACCCCATTAGTTTGTATTTTGCCAGTTATTCCTGTGCTAAGAAGCTGAGACGTATGAGTATGTTTTATCAGGACTCTACAAATTCTTTTTCTGTGACTATTGATACTTTGCAACAGTTATTTTGGGAACTACTTTCATCAAAATGAAGGGGGGGGGGTCCACACACACACACTCTCCATTTTATATATACTAACATCACAGTTTCACAGCATTAAGGAAAAGGGCAAATTCAAAGTTTGGTGAAAGTGGTAAGGGCCAAGCAGGCCTTTCTAAATAAGGTGCCATCCCACACGGAATTGGGGAATACAATAACTCTGAGGCTTCATCTCTTTCAAAAACAGAGGCCTCCATATCTGACCCTCAGAGAGTGGTGCTGACTGACAAAGAAGCACCATGTCCTCCCACTGCTGTGAAACCAAGATTAAGGCATAGCTTTTGTGAGGGGGCAGAGTTAGCATATTGGTTCATAGGTTCATAGGTTTATACTAGGCTATCTGCCCTAAGGCATTTATAAGCCTAGCCCAAATTTTTGGCTTACGCCACCCCTTATATGAAAAAATACTGTGCCCATTAGTTTGTTGTGCCTCTGTCCAGCAGTGACACAGAGATGATTCCCGGGGTAAACCTACGATCTCCCATCCACAGGTCAAGATTTCTCTTGAACAGAGTCAGCGAGGTGCTCTGCCTCACATGGACCGGGATTTTATTCCACAGCATAGGGAGTCTGAGTGATAAATCTATCCCTCCAGCACTTCCTATTTATATCCGTGCTAAGGTTTAAGTCGCTTGCTCTAGTGGTTTTGGTGGATTTGGATTTTTTGAGGTGGAGCATGTCCATTAATTCTGGGTTGGACATGGCCTTGTATGTCAGGCACATGTCACCTCTGAGCAGACGGTATGCGACTGAATAGAGCTGGAGTTTCTTCAATCTGGCAGCATATGACAGATTTTGGAGTCCCTTTATCCTTTTGGTGAGGAACTTTTGGGGTCTCTCCAATTGCTGCAGATGTCGGGTGAGATACATCCCGAATGGGGCATTGTACTCTATCATTGGTCTGATAAGTGAAGAGTACAGGGGAACAATGACCTCACTAGATCTGGATGTGAATCCTTCATGATCAGGTGGGCAATGTAGAAGGTCTTTCTAACCACTTTAGCAACGTGAGTATCAAAAGAAAGGCCACTGTCAACCTGGGTCCCCAGGTCCCTGATAACCTCTTCTGTGCTTAGTGGATTGCCACCTATATGGTAGCTTGGGGTTACCTTGTTTTTCCCCGAAGGGAATGACTATACATTTTTTGGAGTTTAACTTCAGGCCATGGCTCTGGCACCAGCTATCTGTTTCCGCGAGTCCCTTCTGAAGGATATCCGTGTCCGATGCACTTTCCACTATGGCGCCCAGTTTGCAGTCGTCTGCAAACTTTGGCAGCCAAAGTCCTCCCATGTTGGCCTGTACTTCTGAGAAGTAGATGCAGAATAGGGGGCCAAGGACCGAGCCCTGTGGGACACCACTTGTGACCGGCTTGGAGTCTGACATAGCGCCAGCAACTCTAACCCTGTGGGTTCTGTCCTTAAGCCAGTTTGCAACCCATCTTGTGACATATGGGTTTACATTTAAGCTGGTAAGTTTTTCTACAATACCCGAGTGGGGTATTGTGTCAAAAGCCTTTGCAAGGTCAAGGTAGGCTGTATGGACTGCCTTTCCCTCATCAATGGCCTTGGTGACTGTTTCAAAGAAGTCGACCAAGTTCAAAAGGCATGATCTTCCCTTGACGAAGCCAAACTGGGTCGGGTCCAATGTCTGCAAGTCCCCTATATCTTTATGAGCTCCATTATGATCCTCTCCATAGCTTTGCAGACTAGACTTGTTAAGCTTATGGGGCGGTAATTACCAGGGTCCGTAGAGGCACCGCCTTTGTGGAGTGGGACCACAGTTGCTGTACGCCACTCCTTGGGCACGTATCCTGTGGTAAGGCTGAGATTAAACAGCTGCCTTATGTGCGGGTTTAATTCCTCATTTAGCTCGTGTAGCACACAGCCGGGGACACCATCTGGTCCCATTGATGCTGTGTTTTTAGCTTTAGAGAGAGCAGCTTTCACCTGCGCATTTGAGATGTCTGGGAGGCTACACTCCACTGGGATAGTTATCTCTCCTTTAGGGGGTGAAGTTTGCACTGAACCTGTCTGCCAGTATGTTGGCAATGTCTGTGGGTTCAGTGATTTTTGTATCATTTTGGACTAATTCTGAGCATATCTGGGAGTTTCCACCCAGGTTCCTAACATAGCTGAAAAAGGCCTTATGATTGTCCTTTGAATCCATGGCAATTTTTCTCTCAAAATAGGCCTTAGTTGATTTTATGAGTGCTCGTATTTTTTTTACTAATAATGATCAGGGGTGACTTCCCTTTTATGGATTTTGTTCTATCATGTAATAGCTTTCTCCTCTTATTGTAAAGTTTGTTAATGGCTGGGGTCCACCAGACTGGACGTTTGCCCTTTGTGGAAAGAGTCTTGGTTTTATTTGGGATTGCCTGATCCATGCAGTCCTGGAGGTGTTCATAGAAGGCATTTGTAAGGGCTTCCGCAGCTTGGGTTGTGGTTTCCACTGGCTCAGGGGCCTTGAAGGATACCACACCAGTCTTGAGTAGTGTGAAGTTTGCTTTAGAGAAGTTCTTCACTGTGGTCTTTTTTGTTTGGGGTGGGGCGGATGTGGATTTCCAGTGAGATTAGTTTATGATCAGATCTCACCAATGAGGGATATACTTCCTGTGTGGAGCATTTTGTCCCCATGTTTGTGACAATGAGATCTAGTATATTTTCTCCTCTCATGGGAACAGTGACTAGCTGTTCCATGGAATTTGAATTTATGAACTCCAGGAACCGTTGGGCTAGAAAGTTAGGGCTTGAGTAATGTTCCCAGTCTATATTCGGGTAGTTGAAGTCACCCAATATGATGGTGTTTGGAGATACATTTATACCCTCCAGTGTCTTCAGGAAGGCTGTGTGGGGTTCCTGAGTTTGAGAGGGTGGCCTGTAGCATGCTACAATTTGTAGAGCAGTTTTGCCTATGGTTAGTTGCACCTGGATGGTTTCCGAAGCTTTGTGCGTTGCCACCAACCTGGAGGTGTGGGTATCCTTTATGAATATGGATACACCCCCTCCTTTTGTAGTGTGGTCCGGGTTTTGGGGCCGAACACATATGATATGAGGTAAAACCTAATAGTGCCGGGGTGCTCTCAGGAGCCTTGAACCAGGTTTCAGTTACAGCACAGACATCGATGTTCTCCATACTGAGAAGGGCCTCGAGTGCGTGCATTTTGAGATTGAGACTTCTGGCATTGAGCAGCATTACCCTCAGTTTCTTCCCATTTTTGTTTTCTAGGGTGGTATGTTTAGAATTTGAGCCTTGCCTAAAAAAGGCACTATGGGGGTGGCAAGAGCCTTAGCCAATATCCGGAATCCCAGGGGTGACTGGTGCAAGCCGTCCCTTCAAAAGCAGTGTGGCTCGTCAAGCATGTCATCCCAGGCAGACAGACACTGAATCCCCTTTGAATGACACCAGACATTAAGCCAATTGTTAAAGCTGATCATCTTGTCTCTATATTGTGGCATCATTCTTGGTGAAGGAAGGATACTGCTCAGGGTCAGGGTCATACCTGCCTGGGCTACATAATGAGAGAGCTCCTCTAGGTCTCTTTTCATGTAGTCCAGGGAGGTACGTCTCAGGTCGTTCACACCAGCATGGACAATGACTGTCATATTTGTACTTGCCGTGGAGTGACCCGAGTGCTTGTGTTATGTGGCAGATTCTAGCACCCGATAGGCAGCTTACTGTGACCCTCTCCTTGTTCAGCCTGGTGAGTGGGACGTCAGTGTGTCTGACTATGGAGTCACCTATGACAAGTATGTTTGGTGTTGTATTTGGCCTTAAGGGCTGGGACTGCTTTGCACACTGCTTTTGTGGTTTATGTGTTGCTTGTGGGGTGTCTTGAGGTAGCAGTTGTTTGGGTGTCTGCTTTGGAGGCCTCTGCTGTTTAGGTAAATTTTTACTCAGAGCCTCCGAGTATGTCTTTGTGTGTTTATGTGTTTGATTCAGTGGAGTGGTAGCATTATGTGAGGCTGGTTTTGTGGTGTGTGTAGTTACCTTCTCCTCCTGTCTGGTCTTGCCAGTCCTGAGTTGAGAGAGCTCAGCCTCCAGTTTGGCTAAATAGCTGCATCTCTCGCAAGTATTTGTGTTATGTGGGAGGAGGAGAGGGTTGTCTGTGTACATGAGGCAGTTATAACATTGCCTCAAGATTCCCAGATTCACCAGCTGGACCGGAGAGGAGATTGACAACTGACCTTTGGACATGCTAGAATAATATTGGGAAATCCTTAATTGAAAACAAGGGCCAGTGGAGAGTGAGGGTGTAGTGCTTTTAATTTTTAGTGCTGACTTATATAATTGCTTTAGTGAGCAAGTGCCAGGTAACTTGAGTGCAATGTGTTACAAGTAACTAAATGCAAAAACGACCAACAGTAACTTTCTTTCAAGTGAAACAAGGAAATAAGTACAGTAAGCAATGCAGATATCACTAGTGATCCACAGAAGCGCTGAGAAGTTGCATATTAGGTGGAATTAGCTTCCAGAACAAGCATATAAACAAAGCTAGATTCAGCAGGCCTGGATCTAGTCTATGCTAGAGCAAACAAGGTGTACCAATTTCAGTAAGATACAGTTCAAATATTCAGGCACTATAAACCTTTAACCAGAAATTCCCAGCTCAGAAGGGCAGAGTCCAGCCTCTTCTCCCACAAGAGTGCAGACCACGAACCTTCTTAATGTAAAATAACTGGCCTGAAGCCAAGTGCCTAAACCAGAAATAATACACTTGGACACTGGGCTCTCAATCAGCAGTTCCCAACTTAGGATGAAAGCTACCTGTCCTGCCACCACAGTGCTTGCCACAAACCTTCCTAATGTAAAACAACTGGTCTGAAGCCCAAGTGCTTAATCCAAAAGACGTAGAATGATAGCTACACTTTAATCAAGTTACAACCAAGCAGTAATAAATACAATTGAATACTTTAGAGAATGTCTGGATTAGTGCTCAAGTTACACAAACAAAGCTAGATCCAGCAGGCCCGAATCCAGTCTATGCCACAGCAAACAAGGCGCACCAACTTCAGTATTAAGCAGTTCAGATATGCATGCACTATAAGCCTTTAACCAGAAATTCCCAGCTCAGAAGGGCAGAGTCCAGCCTCTCCTCCCACAAGAGTGCAGACCACGAACCCTCTTAATGTAAAATAACTGGCTTGAAAGCCCAAGTGCTTAAACCAGAATTAATACACTTTTAGAATAACAGACACTGAGCCCTCAATCAGCAGTTCCCAACCTAGAAGGATGTAAGCTACCTGTTCTGCCACAACAGTGCAGACCACAAACCCTCTCAGTGCAAAACAACTGGTCCGAAGCCCAAGTGTTTAAACCAAAAGGCTTAGAATGAGTTACACCAAGCAGTAATAAATACAATTGAGTATTTTTAAGATGATGCAAAAGTAAAATGAAGTAGGTAGAAACAAGTACAGTAAAAGCAGATGACATTTTTTTTTCTATCTGAACAAGTGCTGAGATCAAAGAAACAGATTTGAGTGCTGCAACTAGAAAACTGGCTAGTTATAAGAAAAAAACAAGCTAGAAGGCTTCCCTCAAACACAGAAGGGCTTGGGGGCTCAGAAGCCTACAAATAGTCTATACCACTTAACAAAAAAGGCAGGAAATAAGCTTAATTTTTTTTTGTCCGTTTCCCAGATGCTCTCTTTGTACACAGTAGGAGTGCCTGAAATCAGAATATGATCTCACTGCACTCAGTTGAGTGAGCAAATGAGATGGGCCCAGAGGCAGGCTGAGGGGCGGGCAGTTTCAAGGCCACTAAGATTAACACCAAAACAAAAACATGGAGGGTGGGTGGGAATAACTGAAGAGCAGAATAACTTCAGTTAAATATTCCTTCAACACTCCCTCACAGTTTAAATCAAATTAAATACTGTATATTTTTAAAAAAAAGTGCAGATAAAGGTACTTAAATTCTCTTATACGTCCAGTTGAATATAACCAAGTTCTTAGCTGGCCAAAGCTGAGGTTTTAGATCTTAATCTCATAGATACAAGGTACAGGGCTTGATTCTGACCTCCGGTTATTGGCTAGACATCTACAGACTGATAGCCTAGTATTTACCTATGAACTATGAGTGTTACAAATACAGATTTGTTTTGAGGGAATGAGCTAAATTCTTCTGTTTTACTGTATAAGATGGACAGGAGAAAATATCTTATTACTAGTACCAGCTGTGTACCCATAATTGTTGTGTGCATATATTGTTGAAGCATAGCTGATGAAGTATTTGGGGTTTGCTGCAATATATTTTATTTCTGTTAGAAGTATAACATATGTACAGAAATTCTAGAAGTACTCACTGCCAACCATCTTGTGTGTGTATATATATGTATGTATGTGTATATGTGTGTGTGTATATGTATATGTGTGTGTGTGATATATATGTGTGTGTATGTATATAGATATATATATATATATATATATATATATATATATAGCCATGGCCTCAAGCTAAACGCCAAAAAGTGTATGGTCATCCCCTTTGGCAAAAACAAAGTGCCCACAAATTACCACATAGGTGGTAATCCACTAAGTATGGAAGAAGTAATTAGGGATCTGGGGACCCAAATTGATAGTCTCTCATTTGACAACCAAGTGGCCAAAGTGGTTAGAAAAACATTTTATACAGCCCACCTAATCATGAAGGGATTCACATCTAGATCAGGGGAGGTCATCGTGCCTCTTTACTCATCCCTCATCAGGCCCATAATTGAGTACAATGCCCCTTTTGGGATGTACCTTACCAGACACCTGCAGCAACTGGAAAGACCCCAAAAGTACCTCACGAAGAGGATCAAAGGGCTCAAACAGATGCCGTATGCTGCCCGGTTAAAGTAACTCCAGCTCTAATCAGTGGCATACCACCTGCTCAGAGGCAATCTGTGCCAGACGTATAAAGCCATGTCCAACCCGGAATTAATGGACATGTTGCACCTCAGAAAATCCAAATCCCATCGAGCTACGCGCTCAAGGGACTTGAACCTCCACTGAAATAAATAGGACATGCTGGAGGGACAGATTCATAACCCAGAGGCTCCCTTCACTCTGGAATAAAATCCCAGTCCAGGTTAGGCAGAGTCCCTCATTGGCTCTCAAAGAGGAATCTTGATGAGTGGATGGGAGATCGTAGGTTTACCCCGGGTATCACTTCTGCGTCACTGTTAGACAGAGGCACAGTATACTAACCTCGAAAAAGGGCATAGCAAAATTCATTTAAAATGGGTGGCGAAAGCCAAACACACTCTGGCTAGGCTTATAAATGCCCTAGGGCAGATAGGTTCATACTAGGCTATGTAAAAATGAAAGGAAAATTTAGGAAAAAAATTCACCTTTTTTATGCATAGCTTTCCTGAGTAAAAAAATCACCAGTCAGCATGTACATCACATTAAATGAATAGTAGGCCCTTATTTCAGTTCATCATAATTTATTATTATGCCACAGTAAATTCTACAAGTTGTCCTAAATGCATCAAATCAATGACATGTCAATGGTAGGCTCACTTAAAGAACTGGAGTTAACAGCGTGCCACATACCACTAGATGGCAGTGCAGACTGTAAATTAAATTAGTAAACTTTGAAATTTATAATGCAGATCAAGCCATCTCAAAATATAGCCAGAACAGACCTTTCACTTGTCACTATTTTGAAAGAATGTTCCCTTTTTCAGTCCTGATTTACCCCTTTACATGGTGTACTTGTTTTTGGAGGTATATTCCTAATTTTTCAGGCTTGATTTACCTCTTAATGCAACATTTTTGAATCCCGCCTCATCATGTGCTGATTTTTGAAGCTATTACACAAAAAATACCACAGGACCAACATAATAGTGGGATCAATAATTTAAAGAAAGAGAATGTGCATCTTGCATATCCTTTTTGCAGAAGCAAAAATAGATTACACTGAGTGGTATAATTTTACAATATGCTTCATTAAAGGCTACAGATTCTATACTGTCTCTGATAATGTGCTTATATTTTCCATAATTTTTGTCAGTCTGTTTTTTTAAACATATGTTTCTGAGTAGTATTCCACATTAATATTGGAAGCAGGAAGTGTTACATGCTATTTGGCATTCAGATTTTATATTAATTAGATATATAGATTTTTGGCTAGATGTCCTTACTTTTCAAGGGCCTCTGTTCCTATTTTCAGTGTTTGCAAGTTTTGAGGTATGAGCCTGAATATGCAAATTCACACACACACATATACATATAGATATATAGATACATACATACATAGATATATATATATCTATGTATGTATATATATATTATATATATATATATATATATATACACATATACACACACAGATATAGATAGATATTTATAGATATAGATATATACATGTATGACATGGTGAATCACCACCTCCTTATACACACTCAAAAACCTGTCATTGGACAACCATACTAGTGGTTCCAATCATACCTACATAACAGGCAACAGGCTGTACTATGGGAAAATGCTTCATCTTCCCACGTCCAAGTCACTCTAGGGGTCCCGCAAGGATCTATATTAGGCCCATTACTCTTCTCCATCTTTGCAAATGACCTTCATTCTGTAATTCCTCAAGCTGACTGTATCCAATACGCTGACGGCTCCACACTCATATGTGCTGCTGCTTCTCAATCAGAACTTCAGTCACTAACCCAAATGACCTTTAGTACAGTTGAAAACTGGCTCCTACAAAGAAGTCTTATCCTTAACCCCAAAATAACAAAAATGCTACTTTTTACCCCCACCCGCAGAACCTCCCCACTTAACTTTACTATTACTTCAAATGATGGAACTATGATATCTCCTGAACCAACCACCAAACTGCTCGGGGTACTAACAAGATAACAACTTGTCCTTTGAACCTCACATTAATAACACCATAAAAATAGTAAACAAGAAACTAGGTTCCCTCTATAGAATAAAAACCTTTCTTACACCTCCAGCCAGGGTTACTATTGCTCGTACCCACCTCATCTCTACCTTGCTCTATGCCTCCCCTATCTATACCAAAATATGTATTAGTAATCCGAGTAAACTTACATCCTCCTCCTACAATATTGCCAGATTTGCAGCTGGGTCCTCCTATAGAACTCATCACTGTATCAAATGAGTTAGGATGGTTAGAGCTGCCAAATTTAATACTTTTCAATCAATTAATAGTAGCCCACAAGATCCTGTATTTACCTCAAAATACACCCATACTTACATCCCTAGTCATCCCCTACAATAACCTCAAGACCTTATGCTCAGCTAATAACATACTTGTACAAATATCAAAATCCAACAACTTAGCTGGTGACACCTTGTTCTCCAATACAGTAGGTAAAGCCTGGAACATCCTTTCAAGCCAGCTAACCTCAATATCCTCTGTCAGCTTATTTAAAAGCAAGCTTAAACCCTACCTCAAATCACACTGGCTATGCCCCTGTGTTAACCCAGACTAAGTACCTAACTATTAACTAGACTCCATTTCCTAGCCTATCATGATCTTGTGTTGTCTCACTAATTTTTAGTGAGCTTAACCTTCCTTAGGATTTTTTCTCATGTAAAAAAGTATATACTGTGGAATGATCATCACAACCTGTGTGTTAAATAACACTAGAAATCCATCCTTGTTTGCTGATCTTCTATACTCTATCTATTGATCTCGTGTTTTTCTTAGACCTTAGTATCTCTTATCAGAAATTACTAGGTGTATCTAGTTTTGTAATATGGTATAAAGATTTGTACTACACCATTTCTAATACAAATGTATTAGTCTTATTCATCGATAAATTGTTTCCTTTTTCCTACTGAAATATAAAATATATAATCTTAGGGTTGTACTATAATTGTTAAAACTTCTCCCGGTCAACAAATGTAAAATAAAATGAGAATATATATATATATATATATATATATATATATATATATATATAGATATATATAGATATATATAGATATATATATATATATATATATATATATATATATATATATATATATATATATATATATATATATATATATGGGTTCACTACATATGACCAACAACCCACAATTCCGACACCCAGAACACAGAGCCCACAAGACCGACAGCCCATATGCACGAATGTACACATAACAGACGCCCAGAATACCGTAAAAGCTCATCCAACCCCACAACATAACAGGCATTCAACCACCATCGCTATAGAAACATACCAATCACAAAACCGCCAGTATTTAAATGGATGTAACCTCTGCTAGGCTTTTCAATGGCTGATGTTGCAGGGATGGCCAACCAAATTTATGATGCGCCTGGTACTGTCGGTGTACTCTACCCAAGGCTGAGTCTCAGAAGTGTAAGGATGTGCTGATAATCGATGGGTACATCTATCATCTAGAGCAGAAATCTGGTAGTAAGCATTGCTGGTGTTGCAAATGGAAGCGCAGCAACACTTACAAGGGAAGAACAGTGACTGAGTCCCTATCAGAAGGTGAGAGACTACAGAAATCTATGCCGCACAATCATGCGGGTGATCCGTTAGAAGTAGAACATTAGTGTCTGTGGATCACTCCACGAGAAAGCTGCCATGTCTAGGGACACTCCATGCTTACTGGTAGATGATGCTCTGGCATCCACCTCCCTAGGATGTGTACCCAGTCTTCTGAACAGGAAGGCCATGTTGCAACAAATACACCGTGTCAGGTGTAAGAATGCAGCTGTAGGACACATACCTAACCTAACCTTAGAGACACTAGACTTTAGCCGCTTCCCCTTACATTCAGGTGAATTCCTAGTGAAACGGGCTGCTGATACAGGCTCAGGCACACATGTAGTTGTCTTTAGTACAGTGAATAACCTGCATGACTTGAGTATAGCTACAATATGGTTGATGGATGGGATGTACTTCTGCAAGGGTGCCGTATGCCGCCAACTATATAGCATACATGGGATTGTTAAGTGCTGTGGATACAGTAAATGTGTCCCACTCATATGTGGGCTGATGTCAAAAAAATCCCTTCGTGCTTACAACATGCCATGGCACTGCGTGTTATATCTATTTGCATCCCAGAATTTCACACTGTCACTCCGGTATGTGCTTTGTGACTATGAGGTAGCTGCTATCAAGAGTGTTAGGCTAAACTTCCCTGATGTAACTGCCAAGATTTGTTTATTTCACTTTGGCCAAAATGTCTGGCACAAAGTGCAGCAGTTAATTCTGGGTCTTTGTATAACTGTAGCCATGAGTTTCAGTTGGCTGTTAAATCACTGGTTGGTCTAACATTTCTTGAGGAGTCGGAGGTAATGCCAACATTCAATTAATTGAAAGAGTCATTCATTGATGAGGGTAGGGAAGTAATTAAGTTTCTCGGACTGGTATGTCCTGGGCCATGTGAGGAAGTTTACTACAAGATCTACGGCCATTACTAGATTCCCACCCCTATTCCCTATTAGATTTTGGAATATCTCAGAGCTAAATAGACTATTTCTGCCATGCACACAGAACTCTGTGGAGGCGTGGCATTGGCGACTGAAATGTCTTCTAGGGGATAGGGCAATGGATTTATCTGTGCTCAAGACCTGCCTAACCAAGGAATAGAGTCGAGTAGATGGCCTACGTGAATGTCTAGCAGCAGGATGTCCACCATCTCTGAAAATGCCAGCGGGTTCTAGATAGACAACACAAGTTCCAATGATTACTGGATAACAAAGATGAGTATTACACTGTGGATTTTGTTAGATGCATAGCACGGCTGCTTAAGATGTGATGCAATATACCTGCAATATGATTGGTACAGTGCCGTTGTACCACTATGTGTTAGTCTTTCGTGTCATAATCGGAGTTTGTTTGTACATTGAGGAGGGACTTACTTGCAACTGATACGTTTTTGGTGTGGAGGACAAGTGTTTTCTTTTGCTATGATGGTGTGTGGGTGTTGCAATGGTCTCTGCCTCATGGACGTTAGTGTTTTGTGTACTATTCCAAGGTTTGGTGAGAATATGCACGTAGCATTTGGTTTTGGTGTTGGTTTGTCTGTATGTCAGCATGTTACAGCCGTTGGAATCTCTTTTTTCGAGATTTTGGGCAGACGGTATTCTGGGCGTCAGTTATGTGTACATTTGTGCATATGGGCTGTCAGTCTTGTGGGCTCTGTATTCTGGGCATCGAGATTGTGGGTTTTCGGTCATATGTAGTGAACCCATATATATATATATATATATATATATATATATATATATGTGTGTGTGCACGCGTGTATGTATTTATAAAACATGTTCTTAGATGAATGTGTGATTTGCAATATTACAGCCCTCTAGCACATGCATGTCATATGAAGAGAACAGCAGCAAAGCTGACAGTGAGGTGCTACAGACATTATGTAAATCAGAACTTGTCAGAATATGTAGGTAGAGAAGTGCTTCACTGTAGTATGGAATTCCTTTCATTTACAGGTAAGAACAACAGCAGGTTTTGAGATGGTGGCACTAATAGGGTTCTCTATAAGTGGCAGTGTTTCATTCCAAAAGACATAGTGCATTATAACAGAAGTATACTGTAGTGTAGTATACCCCCAAGGGTACCTTGAGTAGTACATGTGGTGCTGGGCTACCAAAGGCAAGGTATCCTTTGAGTTCTGAACAAATCTGTCTTAGCAGGATGTGTGATTTTTTTTTAACAAAGTGCTGTATGTCATCTCTCACCACAATAGGTGCAATGAGGACAGCAATGTAGTCAGCATCAAGGTACCAGGGCTGTGTTGCCCTATAGTTTTTAAACAGACTAGATGTTGGCAAAACATGTAATAAATGTTTTGAGAACAAGGCATTATATTGATTAAGGAAACAGGAATGCGGGTTCCTATTATTTCCTCGAAGAGGCGTTCGATAGAAGGCCTCTTCATCGAACTTGAAACCGCGAAATTTGAAAACATCGAATGTCCACATACGTGATTTCTTTCCTTGGGAAAGAAATCGCTTGGCCATCCTCATCAGTTTGCCATTTTCCCCGCTGTAGTGCGATCTCGGAGTTCGTATATTTAGTTAGGGGGGTGTGGGGGGCACAGCCCTCCACTTTGTAGTGTTTGTGGTTATTTCTTGGTGTTTGTAGGGCAAGTGATTTCTTTCCAAGGGAAAGAAATTGCTTATGCAGAGGTTCGATATTTTGAAAGTTCATTGTTTTAGGGTCAATGAAGAGGTGTTCGATGGAGCGCCTCTTCGAGAAAATAATATAGACTGCAGGAATGCATCTTGGGGACTTTTATGAAATTTATGGTAGGGTGTCGGAAATGGTGTCATTTTAGTATCCTACTAGAGGAAGATAAAGGGCTCCTATACTAACTTAAAAACACACTTTTCAGGCCTGTTTTTCATAGTGTGTCAAGATGTTTAGCATTGGACTTTGGGGGAAAACAAATATTTTACTGTTATGCAATCTTAATGATGAATAAGCATAAAGAAGCAGGGCTAATGCATGAGATGGTATAGGAAAATGAAAGGAGCTTTCTCACAGATGAAGAAGTTATCAGATAAATGATGACAGGCAGAATATAAAGGCATGGGGTGCATCTGACACTGGGAACAAAAAGTAGTGTACAGGTACATATTACAAAGTAATAAGAACAAAAATGGGAAAGATCTTGTTGATTTCTGCCAGATGACCGAAAGGTGAGGAAGCTATGAGAGAAGAGTGGGGTGGTGATGGTATGAACACAGCAGAACATAATGGTAGAGGCAGAATCAGTAGCAGAAATAAAGTATACCTTTATACTGATATTGGCAAGGTACTGTATTGTTTGCTCAGTGATGTTATGGGGACTTTATTACAAATGCAGATAAACTGCAGGCAGTGCAGCATCTGCTATTAATGTCTTTTGGAGAAAAAGGATTAAAAGATCCAAATATTTATGCATGTGCACTTATTATTTATTTACTGAAATACTCCTTATCCACCTTTCTCAGATCCACTTAGCCTACCAAGACATACAGATACATATAAACATACAACCTCACACTTGCTGTCTGTCACACACACACACACTTTGGACAACTACTACATGTGTACAGCAGGGATATTGTAATGCCACAGCCACACCACCTGTTAACCAGAAGATAACTACTGCACACAAAATGAATGGAAGGTGAAGGGAAGTGCTTAGTTGAAGTACCTAGGTGTGAATATGTGCATGTGTGGGTGTATAAATATATGTATATACATATATAAATGTATGTGTGTGTGTGCCCATTGGCTGAGAAGTGTATGCTTGGAAACAAGAACTATGGTAGAGAGCCTTTCCTGGATAATATCAAGCATCCCTTATGAAAAAGACATTCTTGAAGGCGCAAACATAGATTGTTTCTCCCTCACTACTGACTTCCCCACCATATTACAAATGTTTTTTGGCTTCACTCAAATTATCCAAACCCCAGCTAGGTTCAACAAGCCCAATAATAAACAATCCCTTCTGGACTGGACATTGACCACCAATCCAAACAAAATGCCATCCTCAGGAACATTACCAGACAGTGATCACTTTCCAGCTTTGCAATTAGAAGTACTACTCATGTACCCAGAAAACATCACTTTAAAACCCCCATCATCTAACAAAGTTCAATTCCAGCGCATCCATATCCACTCTAAAAATCAGTCAGTTGGGGTCTCCTCCGAAGCATTTCTCTGGATGATGCCATTCATCTGCTTAATGCAACATTGCTTAATGTACTAAATAACTGGGCCCAAGTTAGAAGAAAGAGAGTCAGATATAACACTGCCCCCTGGCTGTTCTCTGATACCAAGATAGTCATTCATAAAAGAGATAAAGCCTGGAAAATCTAGCAACAAAATTGAACTCCACAAGACCATCAAAACTTTAGATACCACCACAATCTTATTGAAAGAAAAGCAAAAATAGATAAATTCCTCTACTGCTTTGATTCACAAAGCATTCACTTTAAAAGCATAAATAAATTGTGGGGCTCCATCAAAATACTCTTGTGCAATCCCTGTGCTGATAGGGATCCAGATACTAGATCCACTCTGTTCAACCCCCACTTCATAAACACCATAAATTCATTATTCGTAAAAACAATAATAATCCGCAAAATATGTTTCAACCCATCAGCAATTCCAATGCCTTCTTCAACTCTGTCTCTACTTGTACTGTAAAAAGCTATCTTCTCAAAGTTAAAATCACCACCTTAGCTATTGATAACGTACCAGTCATCTGTCTCAAAATTGCTACTGAAGCCATAGCCTGTCCTGTCTCTGTTGTCTTAAATAGATCTAGCCAAGTATCTTTTGTCCCCTCCTTCAGGAAAAAATCTTATATCCTGCCTCTTCACAGAGGAGGCAATATCACCGGGCTCTGCAACTACAGGCCCATAGCCATATTTCCCTTTTATGTAAAATCCTGCAGAAATGTAGCCACATTCAAGTACTTAAGCACATCCTTGACAAAAAGCTCTTCTCTCCTAACCTGCATGGTTCCAGACCAAACCACAGCACTAACACTACATTACTCAACTTCATAAACAACATCAATCAAAAATACAGCACAAGCAATATTTTGTCAATACTATTTTTAGACTTATCAAAAGCATTTGATTCAGTATCCCATGACAAGCTACTGTTTCAGCTAGCATGTGTAGGCATACCCCATCCAACCTTTTCCTGGTTCCAAAGCTACCTGTCAGACAGATCACAAGCTGTTAAATGACAATCATGCTATTCCACATTCCTGCCAGTATACCCTAAGGGTCAAAACTTGGGCACCCCTTATTCAACATATTTATTAGCAGTTTGGAGTCTGCTGTTAAGCATACTAACCTAATCCAAAATGCTACTTGATTCTACGCTTGTGTGCTAAGCCCAGCATCCTACTGACCTTCAGCTATTCACTCTAGACAACTTCTCCTGTCCAAATCCGACCTCATCTTGAATCCAAAGACGACAAAAGTATTCCTTTTCACTCCTAAGCCCAATATTTATTGCAAAGCAAACTTCAAAATCAATCTCCAACAAGACAATAATTGAAGTAGTCTCCATCACTTAGCTACTAGGTGTAACTATAGACAATAACATGAAATTGGACTTGCATATTCAGCAAGCTATTAAAAAACAAAACAAAAAAAAAACACCAAAAGCTGGGTCTCTTATACATTGTTAAACACTATAAACCCTATCTCTGTAACAATAGCAGGACAACCCTCACCTTCTCATATCTTTTTCACACACTCTTATAAGGCTTATCATTTTCTCCAACCTTCTGGCCACATAGAAGAGCAAACCTGAGCCGTGCTACAATAAAATATCCAAATTTGTACGCAATAAAGCTTACTCTTCTCATCACTCCTTTGTCCTTAAGCACCTTGACTAGCTAGAGCTACCCCACTACCTCACTCTCTCTCAGCTAGAAGTAGCAAACAGTGTAGTGCATCACCCTAATGATGTGCCTTATGCAGTTTGCTACAACAGTACACCCAACTTGCAACTCCACTCTACTGATAAGCATCTCATGGTTCAAAAGTCCACCAACATTGAAGGAGATGCTCTGTATTTCAACCATATCTCCAAGGCTTGAAACATTCCACTCCTTATTAGGTTCACTGTGAACTGATGCATATCCAAAGCTAAACTAAAACAAGCCCTGCTTAACTTCTGGCTATGCCATTGTTGTACTCCAGGATAAAAAAATATTGTTAACATTTCCCCCAGCTATAGCCATGCATTGCTGTATTATACTGTATAGTTTCTTTAAAATGATCTTACTCCTTGCTGTACAAAACAAACTGAAAACTGTTGCTAGCCCTAGACTTCCATTTCCATTTCTATCCCATTTCTGCTGTACACAGTCTTTAAATCTGCCAACTGGCTGTATCACATTGGATTTTATTGACAGTTTCTTTTGAAACACCTCAGTACTGAAACTGTAGCATTGTAAACACTCCTACTGCTAACAAGTCCTGTGTGTAGACACTTTAGCCGCTATACTAAATTACATATTTAAGTGATGGACAATGTAGTAAACACTGTAACAGTTAGCCCACTGATACCAGTATGTGATGATCTTGTCTGGCACTGATGGGGTTTAAATCCCATAACTGCTCTCCAGTATGCCACTTTGGTATGAAGGAGAGGGTCTATTAGCCTTAGATCTGTTCCACTGCTCCAAACTAGTCTGATGTCCAGCAGAGGAATGGTATCTTGAGTCACACCACCAGTGCCTAATAAGTTAGAGTAAAAATGTGCAAATAAGTATGATTCAGTAATTGATTTGCCAAATGCAATTTTGTCCCAGTAACTTAAAGGGAATATGTAGTGGTCAAATTCATGCTGACTGCTACCATTTACCTATCCCCTTAAAGTAACACCTTCAAAGGGAAACACAGTACCTTTCAATTGTTGTGGCTTAGTTCCCATTCTGGTGCAACTGACCAGCTCCTTCTCTGATGTAGCTATATTGCTAGCCAGAGATGAAGGTGTGAGTTCTAACTGAGTCTCCTCCCTACTGCCATCCTCACATATTTGCCTTTGTCTCTGGTTGCATGTAACTACATGCAGACATGGTACCGCATTGTCAAAGTCATTCCCTATCAGGACACCTACAGACACATTATCAAATACAGTTGCTCCCTTGCCCACTTTCCAATCCAGATAAACTCTGGCCAAAAGTACCTGAGAAGGCATGCCTTATACATCTCTAACTGAAGTGGAATGCCTAGGCAAGTATTGCTCCTTTTTTGACTACAGCAGGGTTAACTATAATAATTTCCTGTGTGGTGATCCTCTTAGTAAAGGCCTATATCACTTCCATCAGTGTAGTAAACTACCTTTTGGGTTAATTTGATATACTTGTCCTCTCAAGACAGGCCACCATTGCCATACTGCTTATCCTGCTTGCTGCTTCCAGAGACCTTTGTACCCCACCTTGCCTCAGTGGACAGCAAGACTGTATGTGCCCCCTTTATTGTGCGTATAGAGTCCTGGCCTATACTGGAAACTGTGTCTTACCCCTTTTTCCTGTAGAAACTGCTGTGATGGCTTAGGCTGCCCCATGGGTTCCTTTATATCAACTTGCAGTGCTGGGTACCCCCTTCCTATGCAGTGGCAATCTGCTAACTAGATAGAGGTTCCCCTTCCTGATTATTTCCTCAGAAAAGTTGCATTCCCCAGCTGCCAACCAAATCCTCATGTCTTGAGGCAGAATACTGAGGGTTTGTTCACTCACCAAAAGATATATCAGTGTTTCGGATGTGGTGACGTTACATCCACTCCGCCATGTATGAAAATAAGTACTGATTTCTGTAATATATTCACTCACAGTGTCATCTACCTTTCTTCAATACTCTCCGAACTGTTTCTGTATATATCAACAGTCAGTTTAAAACATGCAAGTATGTTTTTTTAACACTGGCATAATTTAAATGTCACTAGATGTGGAAAAAGGGGTCTTGTGACAGAGCATTCCCAGCCGTAACCATTGTCATCCAGTGACAAGGAGAGGATGCCACTACATAACAATGGCTAGCACGGGGTGCCACTGTATGAACATGACAAGGTGGAATTCTGCTACATGACCATAATCTAGGGGCAGTGTTTTAGCCTGTAGTGGAGGGACTAGAGGTCCCCCGTGACAGTGATACTGTGCTGCTTTGAGAATGACACCTGCATGGATTCCAGTAAGAGGATGTCCTGTTCCTGAAAACTGGCATTTGTTGGCACCTGTGATGTGAGGTGGTGGTGTGAGATACCCTTAGCCCTGAAGCACCAGACTGTGTATTCTTCTGTGGTCTCTTAATGTAATTGTATCTGACCATGTATATAATTGTATCTGACCATGGACAGCACTGCTGGGCTAAGAAATGATGAAAGACTTGCTATCCTCTGCATGGAGGAAGAATTGAAATGGAAAGTGTACCACCTTAATCCTCATAAGGCCTGACATGGTATCATGCCTGGACTCCATAGTCTCACCAAAGCAGACAGTGATGTGTGACATCCTCATGGAAGCCATGTACCATCCCAGTCATCCCTGTGTTGGCATGGGCAGACTCCCAGGCATAGTCCGTAGATGTGGGTGAACACCCTTTCTTCCTTACAGGCGGTACCATAAGTCCTGAGTGCCTGTAGCAGGATGTTATTCTCAGCTGTTTTCAGGATGTCCAAAGTCTTCCGTCCATACCCTCTAAAGAACATTAGGACACCTATGGAACAAGACTCGTAAATGTAGGTCAGTAACTGCTAAAGACAGTAGGCTACTTAGAATGGTTCATCACAGCTATTCACAATGGTATAGGAGAAGGGAGGGGTGACAGCATAGTAGGTACCACAGATTTGCTATGATCTAGACATTGGGGTACTCCACTGATAACCCAAATTACAAAAGTAGGGATGGCCATATGCATATATACATCTCAGGTGGCTGCCACACAGACATGCAGGGATATACAGGTGATGAGTGTCAATCACTGACTGCATGAGCTAGGGACAACAATGCAGTAATGTGCCTGTGGGATTCCATGGTATTATGTTGGCGTTACATCTAGGAGGTATACCATGACAGTTTATCCCACATCACAGTCTCACGGCAACATGTGAGAGAATTAAAATAGTTTAGAGATAAGCATTGCTGATAGTAGGCTGTTTTCTGTTACCTACAGTGTAGATATGCAGCTACATGTATGGGATGTATCAAAATAGCACTTTACGTGGATACAAAATTACAGCTTACTATATGTGCATGTGCCATGGATACAAACTTACAGTACAGTATTACAGATTACTATATGTGCATGTACCATGGATACAAAATTACAATACAGTATTACAGATTACTATAGTGGCACAGAGGATAGTGTTGTCACCTCATAGCAAGAGGTTCCCCAGTTTGATTTTTGGCTGGGGTGCTTTCTGTGTAGAGTCTGCATGTCCTCCCTGTGTGTGTGTGGATTTCTTCTGGGTACTCTGATTTCCTCCCACATTCCAAAGACATGCAGTAGGTGGCCTGGACACTCTAAATTGGCCATAGGTGTGAGTGTATGTGCGAGAGTGTGGTGTAGAACAGCAGCGGCAGGGCTAGCTACTTGGCGATGTAAACCTTGGATCTACATGATTGTTACTGGTGAAGTGACACCCCGACCCCATGTGCAAAAATGAGAAAAAGGGTTGATGGATGAATGGATTACAGATTACTATATGTGCATGTACTGTGGATACAAAATTACAGTATAGTATTACAGATTACTGTATATGCATGTACTTTGTTCAAAAGCGAGGGCTGACATGTACATCACATGAGGGATATACTTACCGCAGAGTTGCAGAATATTGTGTAATTCCTCAGGGCTGTGTTTTCTAAAATCTCTGCCTCTGTCCTCCCAGAAACTTTCTTCAGAATTTTGTATTGGGGTGGTGTTGCTGCTGCTCCCTTTTTGGTTAATGGTTAGGCATTTAAAATGACAGTAAGTCCTTAAGCTCACTACAGATACCAAAGGAAACTGCACATTTTCTTCAGTTATGCTTTTAAATAAAAGAATAAATGTCTAACAATACATTGAGCTCATCAATAATAGTAGTAACACACGTTCCAATCCAAGGGTACTGCTAATTTTACTCCAGCTACTCACACTGTTACTGCTGCTATCCTTGAGAAATTCGTTTCTCCTGAAATCATTCTGCAATTAATCTTACAGTTGTCAAATGCTAAAAGTTATACTTTGATGAGACCAAAGAACATACCAAATTGCATTCTTAACATTGCCAGGTATGCAGTACCTGAGCCTCTACTTAAACTGTTTGAACTCTGTCTGTCCACAGTGTTTGTGTATAGTGCAGTCACAGCGGCAATATAGACAAACACTGTGGACAGACAAGGCAACCCCTCTTTGGACCTGGGTAACAATACCTCACTAACTTAATATGCAAAGCCATGGAAAGAATCATAGCAGAACTCATTTATGTACATATAGGTTCATAGGTAGGTACTAGGTTATTGGCCCTAGGGCCTATACAAGCCTAGCCAAAAAGATGCCCTGGCTTTCGCCACCCAAGAAAATTATTATCCTGTGCCACTGTTGAGCAGAGCCACATAGGAATACCTATTTCCCATCCAATCATCAAGAAGGAATACCTATTTCCCATCCAATCATCAAGATTTTTCTTGGAGTGCTAAATGAGGAGCTTTGTTTGATATAGATAGGTAGTTTGTTCCAGAGTATGGAAAGTCTCTGGGACAGGAATATATCCCTCCAGCATGTTCTGTTTATTGTGGTGACAAGGTTTAGGTCCCTAGAGTGTGTAGCTCGGAGGGAGTGGGATTTCTTTAAGTGGAGCATATTCAACAGCTCTGGGTTTGACAGAGGCGATCTCTGCCTAACATGCAAAGCTAAGTAGGCGATATGCGATGGAGTAAAGCTGGAGTTTTTAAGAATGGACTGTTTAGGGCATCTGTTTGAGGCTGGTAATCCTCTTTGTGAGGTATTTCTGTGGCCTTTCCAGTTGTTGATGTCTTGTGAGGTACATACCAAAAGGGGCATTGTACTCTGAGTCTAATGAGCGACAAGTAGAGGGGACCAATGACCTCTTTTTTCCTGGATGAGAAACCTTTTGTGATGAGGTGTGCCTTGTAGAAGGATTTCCCGACTACTGTGACGATGTGATTATCAAAGGAGAGACTACTGTCCACTTGTGTCACAAGTTCTCTTATCACACTTTCAGTGTTGAGTAGACTACCACCTATGTGGTAGCTCATGGGTACAGAGTTTTTACCAAAGGGGATGACGATGCACGTTTTGCCATTGAGCTTGAAGCCATGGCTTTGACACCAGGCAGCTGCCTCAGTGAGGCCCTTTTTTAGGATGTCCACATAGTTAGGAGTTTCAATTATGGCTCCTAGTTTGTAGTCATCTGCAAACATAGTTAGCCAAAGACCTTCTGCGTTAGCCTGTACTTCAGAAAAGTAGATACCAAACAGGAGGACCCAGGACTGAAACCTGTGGTACTCCACTTCACTGGTCTGAAGTCGGATTTGGAGTCTGCTACTTTCACAGTGTGGGTTCTGTCAGTGAGCCAGTTGGCAACCCATCTTGTGACATAGGGATTTATACCTAGTTTAGTGAATTTATCTATAATTCCAGAGTGGGGGATGGTGTCAAAAGCCTTGGCTAGATCTAGATAGGCTGTGTGAACCACCTTACAATCATCTACGGCTTTGGTGACTGCTTCAAAGAAGTCAGTCAGGTTTAGGAGACATGATCTGCCTTTTACAAAGCCGAACTGGGTGTGGTCCAGAGTTTTATAGATAACTTAATTGATACAGACCCCTATCAATTTGGCTTTGTGAAGATCAGATCCTGTCTCCTGAACCTAGAAAGTTTCTTTGAAAAAGTTAGTCTCTGGACAGTGGTCACTCAGTATATGCCGCTTATCTTGACCTAGCCAAGGCTTTTGACAGTATCCTCCATTTTGGTCTTACTGAAAAAGTAGACAAGCATAATGTAACTCCCTGTACTGTCTGACTACAAATTTGCTAACCAACAGATCTCAAGTTGTGAAAGTTGCGAGTACCCTCTTGGAACATAAAACTGTAACTAATGGAGTACCACCAGGATTAGTGCTGAGAACTTTCCTGTCTGGTCTTTAGTTTACAGAGATACCCAAGCCAATATCTTAGAAGTGTAGCTGACCAGTTTTGCATATGACTGCAAGTTTGGTAGTTTTATCTGGACATCTACTAATACTTAACAGCTCCTAACCACTCTCTAGCAAGGCCAGGACTAGAACATGCTTATATGTGGTGCACCAAAAACAGGTTCACACAAAATACAAAAACTGCAGCCTAACAGCATTTGGCAAAAAAAAATAAATAAAAAAATACTGATCCCACTTCATGCATTATAAATGGCACTCCAAAAACAAACATGATCATGAGACATGGGTACTTATGTGAACAATCTAATTTGATGGCAGTGTTTCCACCATACTTAGGAAATCCTTTTATATGGCCCAGTTAACTTTCAAGGGAATGTAAGATACAAATAAGTCATCCTACCACTTGACTCTTCCCATATCAGGCCCATCAATGAATACAACACCCCCTTTGGTATGTACAAATCCAAGCACATTGCACAGCTGGAAAGGCCTCAGAGATTTCTAACTAAGAAAATTAAAGGCTTTAAATCCTTCAGCTGGATGTTTATACTCAGTAGCCTACTGGCAGCTCCAGGGTGAACTATTTCTTTCTTTTGAGCCATAAAACATTCAATCCAAATTGACTTAATATTTCTTCACAAAATGAGTATCTCTGCAAACACCTACACTAGAGATGTAAATCCACATGAAAAATAAATAAGATTCACTAAAGAGTTAGGATCCCAACTTAATTTCCAACCAGTGGAATAAGTTACCACTACAGATCAAGGAAAGCACTATTTTGACTACCATTATGGATAGTTGTAATAATTGGATAGATGGACACAAATTTTACACCAGGGTTTATTTATGCATGTATGTATGTACGTACATGTGTATACTTATTTCCTGTTTGGTAACAGGGCTATCATATAAGGCCCTGTTCAGTTTCTGAGGTGGTTTCTCCATATGTCTGTACAGCTATAGTTTGATGGAATGCATGAGTGACAAAACATGGACAGGGTTGCACCTTATGCTACCAGCATGTAGTATGAGATGGAGATATATTGCACTCTGTGCCTGTGCTGCTATGAGAATTGACATTTCCATCTTGAATCCCAGGCCACCATCTTGTATTACAGGACATCCCAGGCCACCATCTTGTATTACAGGACATTCATGGCAATGATTGCTGATGCCAATGCTCTTGAAAGATTACTTGTCTGGTGTGCTGAGAAGAGTAAGATTATACTACACCTTTTGAAGGGAGAGTTTGCTGGACCCTGTCAGGATTCATTTAACAGGATGGAGAGATGATACGACCTTGCTGGGCTTCTTAATGAAGCTACTGGCATCCCTAGGAATGGTGAGAAATGCAGGAACCATTACGATGACCTGTGGTGCCACTATCCTATAGATCTCCTACAGTGGAAAGCAGAAGCTAGGCAGGAAAGACTAAAATGGGATAATAAGTATTTGTAATGGCTACTGTTTGTCAGAGTTTACATTTAATTTTGTTGTCATTCAGAGCTGTGTTACTAATAAAAGCTATTTGCTCTAACAAATACTAGGAAATATCAGGTGGGTTACTATGGGGTATAGACTGTATGCTGTGCCTGTTGCTTACCTGTCTTCACACTGATGCAGTTTGTGAAGTATTGCATAGCTGTTCATCTGCAAAGCTGTGGTCTGCATTTCAAGCTTCTGCTGTCTTGCACTTGCATGTGGGTCTGGACCTTAGTTGTTAAACAGTGGACATATTTCCATGCATCTGCTATCATGTGTATATGTAAGGTTGTAGCTTAGTTGCACAGATAATGGCACATTTCCAGGGTTTAGCTGTCAAGCTTGTCCATGTGGGAGTGTAGTTTTTCAATGACAATGTGTTT